>NC_041394.2:286571202-287171202 GCF_900747795.2 Erpetoichthys calabaricus | reverse complement strand
GCACTCAAGCACACAGAGGTAAGCTCTGATACTTGCAGGCTAGTCTAGTGCAGTGGTTCAATCCCGGAGACAGTGAGGCTACAGTGCTGCAGGGTGTTATGTTTGGGTCACAGAATTGCACAGAAACACAGGAGATTGTAGAGAAAGGAACTTTATTCAAACACTTCAAACAAACATGTCTTTTTCAGAAGTAAAATGAGCTCAGTATGCAGTTAGTTCTCGATTAAAGAATAGACAAACATCATAGGGGAGCACAACGGGAGCAGAGGATGTCTGGGGGAGGAGAGAGTAACAAAGCAATCAGCCAAAAAAGACAGGTGCTGTACAGGCTTTTAAGTAAACGTAGTGTCGTAAGAGAAGCATATCACGCAACAGAGTAGCCGCAGGTAAGCCCAGCAATTAAGGGAGCAATATGAAGGTAGTCTATCAGCGTTTTTTAAGAGGGGTTTTTTTGAGGACCGTCCGTATCTTCTAGGGGTGCATTCAGCCTCCCTGCTCACAAGGGGCTGGCAGTGGTAATGAGCTGGCTGCTCAACGAATGTACGGCACTGACTGATTAGCTCCTGCGTGCTCACAAATGGCACTGGGAAATGACTATAGCCGGTTATGGCGGTTTAAGGGTTAAGAGGAACAAAACGGAAAACACAAGAACACTCAGCTGGGGATACATCACAGTCAATCAGCAGCAAGGAGAAATGAATAACACTGTAGCGGTCAGGTTCCGCTAAGATTCACACAGCTGAGAAGACAGCAATTTATTTGTTTTATGGTGGAGATTCCAAGGATGCACCCAGCCTTGGCCCGCACACACTCACAAACAGAGACAAAAACAAAGCAAACCAGTAATCAAACAGCAAATAAAGAATGTAATGAAAACAAAATGATATAAATGAAAACAACGATACCACCCCTGTTCCCCTTACGACGATTACACATTAAATACAACGAAGCACAAACAAAACACACACAGTAAATCATGAAAAACGTTCATGAAAAATGGCAACGGATGAAATGTAATGATGAAAATGGATAGTCGAGAGATCCACACGTTGAATGGGAATGTAAAGATAGTCCTACCGCTAGTTCCTGAAATGGTGAAGAAGGGTGGACGGGTTCAGGAGCGCTCCTTTCTTTGCAGGATGGCCATGAATCCATTTACAGTCCTCATGTACACAGGCAGATGGCAGACAATCCAGATGCCAACCCCGAAACGATTCAGGACAAAACAAATAAGTACAGGTAACCCAACAGAAGGCAGACAGACAGAAACTTGAAACACAAATTACAAAAACTTTTTTTTGCTTTTGGTCACTGACCCTCTTTTTAAAAGCCGCACTAACATCTGTTGACCCCAAAGCCCCAGCACCCTCAGCAGAAGACCAATCAGAGCCACTGCAGGGACTGCAGTTGAATGTATGTCCTGTCGATTTAGTATACTTAGTATACTATATTTAGTATACTAAATCGACAGGACATACATTCAACTGGGACAATGTAAAAGTAAAATTTAAGGCCAGTACTAAAAGTGCCAGAGAGTTGGCCGAGTCTTGGCTATCAAATGAAAACGCCATCAACAGACACTTGGACATAAATCCAGCATATGCTAACTTAAGAAGAACATGTACATAATAAATAAACTATACAAACCCCCCCCCCCCCCCTTGATCATACTGACTTAGTGTCATCCCCCCACTTAATGTGTTGCTATATATTGCCTTTGATTCTTGTAAGTCTAAGCATTACCCTCTGATGATGACCCCTGGTAGGGGTTGAAAGCTCAGGAATAAAAACTACTTTATGATACGTGATTCATTTTTTTCTCCCTTTGTGGATCTCCAGCTGCAAATATGCAAACTATCACAGACCTTCTCTTCCATATATATACTGTATATATATATATATATATATATATATATATATATATATATATATATATATATATATATATATATATATATAGTGGCCCTTGTCCTTGCACATCATGAAGATCTTTGAGAGACTGGTCTTGGACTTTATAAGTCCTTTTGTGGTAGACCACCTGGACCCACTGCAGTTTGCCTATCAAACAAAGATGGGAATGGAGGAAGCACTTATCTATCTGCTCCACCTGGAAAAAGCTGGCTAAACTGTGAGGATTATGTTTTTTGATTTCTCCAATGTCTTCATTAATAATTATTAATAATAATTCTTTACATTTATATAGTACTTTTCTCACTACTCAAAGCATTTCAGTGAATGGAAGCCATTTCAACTACCACTAATGTGTGTAGTATCCACCTAGATGATGCCAACAGCAGGCATTTTTTTTGCCAGTATGCTTACCACACATTAGCTGCTAGGTGGTGAAGTGGTGAGGGACATAGCCAATCAGAGATGGGGATATTATGGGCCAAGATGACCAGCTCGTGGTAGGCAATTAAGCCTGGACATCAGGATATACACCCTACTCTTAACAAAGTATGTCTTGGCTCTTTTATGCAACAGAAATTCAGGACCCAGGTTTTATGTCTCATCCGAAGGACGGCACCAGTTTTACAGCACAGTGTCCCCATCACTGCAATGGGGCATTGAGATCCATATTCAGACCACAGGGTAAGCACCCCCTGACGGCCTCACCAATATCTCTTCCAGCAGCAACCCCAGCTTTTTCTAGATGGTCTCCCATCCAACTACTGGCCAAGCCTGAACATGCTTAGCTTCAGGTGAATGATGTCTTCTGAAGTACATGTGATATGGCTGCTGATATGTCTAGTCACTATTCAAGTACTTGGGGGATCCACATTAATGACAGGCTGGATTGTTCTTGTAACACAGAGGTAGTAAATGAGTAAGGGCAGAGCAGGCTCTTTTTCCTTTGGAGACTGTTTTCCTTTAATGTGGGAAGTTACATCCTTCATATTTTCTGTAACTTTGTGATGGCCAGTGTGATTTTCTATGCTATGGTGTGCTGGACTTTTAACATCACTCCAAGAGAGGCCCACCGAACCAACAAGGTAATTAAAAGGGCAAGCTCAGTTATGGGACACACTCTGGACCCCACCCTCAGAGGTAGTAGACAAGGGGAGAATTAAATCTAAACCAAGTGCCATTATGAACAATGCAGCACATCCTCTCTATGACACACTAACACTGAGGACTTTCAGCCAACAAATTATGCAACAGAAGTGTGTCAAGAAATGCTACTGGGGCTCCTTTTTACCAACAGAAATACGTCTGCATAAAGCCTCACTAGGACTATTACTGGGGCTGCCAAGTCAGAAGGTTTCTTTTTATTTTGTCATTCTCTTGTGTGTTCATAGTATGCATGTGTGTGTATGTATGTGTGTATGTATATATGTGTATATGTGTATTTATATATATATATTTCCAGTTCAGGAAAGGGGGTGATTTCTTACCCAGACAGGATGCCTGACAGGAACAACTGCTGAATTGGCCGGCAAAACAAACAAATAACTTTGTGTCTGGACCATATCAAAAAATGGAAGGAACAGCTACAGTCAGGAGTTGGGAGTAATTCCATCCCACATAGGTTAGGTAGCAGTCATCCTCACTTGGGGATATGAAATCCAGCAATGCAGCCCTGTCGGGGTCCCTACATACCAATAGAGGACGCTGTCGGGGGAGGACCTGTTTACTTTCCTCTGGGCCCAGAAGTGCTCACCAGAAGACACGGCATGGCACCAGAAGCATTCCTGGGTTTGGAATAAAAGGGAGCATGCTGTATTACACAGATGAGTCAGAGTTTCGAGGCAAAAGGCAACACTCAACTGGAGGAGAAAGGAGAAAGAATTGTGTAGTACTGTGTATTTGGCTGATTTCTAGAGAAGTGATATATATATATCACTTTATATAAAGCTCAGGAATAAAAACTACTTTATGATGCGTGATTCATTTTCCCCCTTTGTGGATCTCCAGCTGCAAATATGCAAACTGTATCACAGACCTTCTCTTCCACATATATATATATATATATATATATATATATATATATATATATATATATATATATATATATATATATATATATATATATACTGTATATATATGTGTTTATGTGGGTGTGGGTGTGGGTGTGTATCTATTTATTTAATGAGGTTCTGTAAAAATTTCCATCTAGTATTATTCGTTATTCTGTTGCACATGTTTCATAATTATTTTGTTCACAAATATACATTTAAAATATTGTATATAATTAGCATGATTTAGCTTTTTCATTAATTAACCTGTTGTTCAAACCTTTTGTAGTGTCATTTGATCATTATAGTCCTCACCATCTTAACTGATCCAGTATTTCTGGTGGACTGGTAGCACTTTCCTTTTTACAGCAGTAACACCAAAGCATATCAGATTCTATTCCCAATGAGATTTTACTATTCACTCTTCAAATTAAAGTGTGGGTAAATTAAGGGTAGCATGTAGGATTAACAGATGCCAGAGTTTCTTGTTATTAATATCATCCATATGCACCTCTCAGTGACCAATCAGATTTGTGGCACCTACTAGGCAGAACTCTCTTGTTATGTGTGTTTTTCACACGCTACCTGCCATTAAGTTCACAATTTGGTTCCACTCCTATCTTTTCTCTGTTATATTTTTAAACTGACATTTCTACATTATTATTATTATTTTGTAATTGACTACATTTAGCCAAAACTGACACGTCTGAATGCACTTAAGCCAAAACAGCAGTTCCGTGTACGATTGTGAATTTCCCCTTGGGATTAATAAAGTGTCTATCTATCTATCTGTCTATCTATCTATCTAAAAGCTGGAGCATGTGCCAGCAAGGTCCTTTCACATTTCCTAATGAGAGGAAGATACATCAGAAAAAATGTCTGGTCTTCTTCTAAATCATTTTCCTGCAAGTCTGAAGATTTTTATTTAAACTGTAAGCATTTTCTTAGCTTCTGTTGTTAGAGGTGAAATATTAATATTATAATTTTCACGCGCTTTAAGGGTCAAGTGAAAGAGGCCTTCCCATCTGTTGACTCTTAATGTGTTACACTCTGAATGTACATAATAAAATCACCAAGCTTTACGTGGAATGCACATTATCTCTCTATTTATTTTGTAGTGATGTTTAATATTTAACTTCTGTTATGATTGTTTCTGCTCTAACTACCACACATCTTTTGAGTTATTTCTTGGTTTGTTGTATAAATAACATTGTCTGGTTCTTGCTGTGAAAGTCTGATTTACTAATGAACTACAGCAAAAGCTGTTATATTGAACAATTGCAGCATCCATAAACTTGACACATCCCTACAAATCTTCTACATTTTTGCACAAAACATACTTCAAATTAACAGTCTTTGTGTTAGATCGATATAGGAACATTAGGTAGCTCTTCCTCCGAATTAACTGCTCAGCCAGTAGTACCATTGCATGTGTAGACCATGTTACTGAAAAATGGCAGGTGGATAGCAATAGGTTGTGTTTGTGTGTAGATCATTTATGTTAAGTACAATGCCTAGAAGGCACTGGGTGGTCTCGTGGCCTGGAACCCCTGCAGATTTTGGGTTTTTTTCTCCAGCCGTCTGGAGTTTTTTTTTTGTTTTTTCTGTCCTCCCTGGCCATCGGACCTTACTTTATTCTTTGTTACTTAATAATGCCTAATCTTATTTTTACATTTTTCTTTCTTCATCTTGTAAAGCTCTTTGAGCTACATCATTTGTATGAAAATGTGCTATATAAATAAAAGTTGTTGTTGTAGATCATAAGGATGAGTGCATTGTAAGGCTTATAAAGTGACCTTTTTATATTATCTGTTTATACAAATACACACATCCATTCAATATCAAGATGCATCCTTACCTTCTAAAAAGACAATCCCTTTCATATAACTATGGTAGTCCATGTCATCTGAAATTTTCTCCTGAATTATTTCCTTAGCTATAAACTGTACTTTCATTTTAAGTTGTTTACCACTTCCAAATACATGGAGTATCAAAGTAAAATGTGTAACTTTAGTACAGATAAATAATGAGCAAGAGACGACCCACCCTCTAGCCATATGCTTGTTTCCAGTGTCCCATCCTGTCAGTATGAAAGAGAGTAGCTAAAGAAGATATGATACGTGGCTATGGCAAATGAAGGTCTTTGTTTTTTCAGAAAACATGGACACTTAAAAACCTTTTTTGAAAATGTAATGACAACATTGAGTTCATTGTCAAAACTACAGAAAATCCAAGATGAGCTGAAGTGGGCTCAACCTATTGTAGTTTTTGTCAAGAAGGCTTGTGAGTGCCTCTACTTTCTCAGACATCCTAGAACGGCTCATATTTGTCCATCTGTTCTCACTAACCTCTATAGCAGCACCGTGAAGTTCATCCTAGCTGGCTGCATTAAATCCTGGTACAGCACCACCTCATTTCAAGATCATAAGGCACTGCAGAGTTGTGTTCAGGACATACTGTATACAACATTCACCACCCCGCACAGCCACTTCTTTTAATTCTCTGTCTGGTAAAAGGAACAGGACCATTACCAGATTGTAAGATTACTAAATAACCAATCACAATAACAAATATTGTAACACTATATATATTATGAAAACTCTGAATTCTCAAAACAGCAAAGGTTCATGCCTTCAAAAATAACCCAAAAAACAGATTTTACCCTAAGATAAGCCTGGCCCCAGGAAAACAGAAGGCTATAGGCCTCAAAATGGAGAGCGATCTTTTAAATTCAAAAGGAATAGCCGATAGCATCAAAAGCTTGAAGTATATCTCACCAGGGGGAGATATTGTTCACATGGAATATTTATAAAACTAAATTAACAAAAAAATTAAAGCATAGCAAAATATTCAACAAGCAAAACAAGAGGCCAAAAGGAGTAACCTTACAGGCAATTCTCAACAAACAAGTCTCAATACGTTTAACAAGAAACCAGAATCCTTAAAACAGTGGCAGAAACAATAATCAAAAGGAGACCTCACCAAACCACCAAGCTCATTCAATGAACTGTGAGGGACTGCACTTCCTGTAAGCCTTTATAGGGCTGGGAGTAGCTGGTGATGGAGAGGTGGCTCTGCCTCTTGGGAATCTCCCACAAAATACATGGAACATTAGAAAACAAACCTAAGCAGAAAGAAACTAAACAATAAACAGACCTGGAATAAAATACATAATTAAACAAATAATAAAAATAAATGAAAATATAACCATAAGCAATTGTAATAAATAATAAAAAACAAAAGAGACAAAAAAAGCAATTTAAACATAAGTCAGAGAGTAACTCTGGCTAACACATAAAAAATATACTATTTCATTGTTCTATGTAAGTTATATATAAAGTACACATGCCAAAAATGTGAATTTGAACATTTTGGTAATTCAGACTGAAGATTTGTTGGAGAAAAAAAAATCAAAGTATTAAATGCCCGGCTTTGTGGAATTGTATTAGATATCTACACAACTAAAGTAAGTATTAAAGAGAACACAAAAAGTGTAGACGTCACGCTTAATGGCTTGAGTTCATGATGAATGGCTGCTGTAGTGGAGTGAAGGCCAAATGCTTGGGGTGCCAACTAGTCAAACCCTGCTTTATTTCAACATAAAAAATAGAAAAACATTAAATTAAACAAGCGCTTTCTGATGGGGATAATTCCTTTGTAATAGTCAGTCTTTCTCTAACCCACTTATTACTGAACAGGGTCACAGGGGGGTGCTGGAGCCTCTCCCAGCTAGCACAGAGTGCAAGGCAGGAACAAATCCTGCACAGGGTGCCAGTCTATCACAGGGTGAACACATACACACACACACACACACACACACACACACACACACACACACACACACACACACACAGTAGGGCCAATTTAGTACTGCCAGTCCATCTAACCTGCATGTCTTTGGACTGTGGAAGGAAAGCAGAGAACCCTGAAGAAACCCAAGCAGAAACAGTGAGAGCATGCAAACTCCAAACAGGAAGAACATGGGATGTGAACTCTGGTCTACTTACTGCGGAGCAGCAATGCTACTAATGCCACCTTGTTACCTACTCTGGAATCATTCTCTTTTTAAAGGACACACTGTCTCTCTTTATCTCTCTGTATCTCTAGATCTTTATGGCAGGCAGGTCCTAAATGAGACGCCACCTTCCCGGAGCATCTCCCTTTTATACTTAAAGGACCAGAAGGAGCTGGGCTTCCTTGGCTTCATCGCTTTCAAGGGGCAACTTCTTGAGGCTGTGAGAGAAAAAGGACTGTTAGCGACAGTGCCCCTTCTTGAAACAGGTTGGTACCACATACATTAGGTCAGCCTGGAGGGTCACATTCTGGCATGCATGCATAACACAGTATAACATAAGCATCCTGAGGGATACTAAAAATCAGCCACCATGCAAAAACATTCACCAAATGGACACATTGTAACTGAAGATAGGGATGTGATGAAAACAACTGAGTGCAATGACTCAGCCAGCACATAAATAAATAAATTTTTACTAAAAAAAAAACATGCAGATGAGTAATCCTGGGTGTTATCATAGAGGAGTTATATCCGGGACATATGGCGATCAAAGTATGCCATATGATAATATGTATTATTTCTCATATCCTGCTTCTATCTTATCTCCAGGCAAGTGTTGCCCTCCTCTGCTTCTCGTTCCAACTATTCTGAATGAGGTGGATGGCTGCTTTTCAGGTACTTCTGGTACAACAGTATAGTATCCAGAGGAACACTTCTGGGACAGGCAGAAGCCCCATGTCGCAGGGACAGTTCCTTCTGGCAGCTCCCTCCAGTGCTACACAAGGACCCCAGCAGGGTGACCTATTGCAGGTATAACTGTCATGTAGCCAGTCTGTCAATGAAAACCTAACCCAAGAGGACAATGATCACTTGATTTTAAAGTCTTACTTTGCATGTCTCACTATAAATGGTAAAAAGAACCAAAATAATGTAACACTTAAAAATATATATATATATATATATATATATATATACAGTATACTGTATATATACATAAGCATAAAAAACAAACACACAGGAGCAACAAAAGACAACAACCCATGCCCAGAAAGCAATATGCAAATTGCACATCCTAAGTAAGCAAACTGATAAAAATAGCAACTGCCAGTTTCTCAAGCATTTTTGACCTCTTCAACAGAAAGAATGTTCATAGCAAATAATACCACATGCTAACACACTTGCTAAGAACATGTTCCATAATTAGACAACAGAAATGCGGTCACAGAAGGTCAACAAATATGCAAACACAATAAACATGTCTGAAGACCAGACAGAACAGGTGATAAACAAAGAAAGAAATTAAAAACCTATTAGGAAAACTCTAAAAAAAAAGGTTAAACCAGAAATTACATTACATTTATTTATTTCGCCTTTATCCAAAGTGACTTACAACATTTGAGATACAATTTGTTACGTTTCTTTTTTTTTCTCTCAGTTGGAGCAAAGGCAGGGGACATGACTTGTTCCAGATCATACAGTGTCAGTTGTGGGTTGAGGTTCAAAGCCTTAATCACTGCACCAGTCTACCTGACACCCTGGCAGAGTCTGACACTGTTCATGCTGGGCTAAACTCAATCAATAAAATATGTGAGATCAACAGTCAAGCTGAAAAATAACCATAACGACAGCTATCCTATTCTTCCATGTCACAAAAGAGGGCAGAGCGGCCAATGAACAAAGAGAGTTTCACTGTTGTCAGTAGAAAATAAGTAGCTGTGGTTGAAGAACACTAAATAACCCAAACACTTGACACAAGAGGGCTGGTAAAACATTCAAAGGTCTGACAAATCCTAATGCTTATTGATGCTGGTTGCTTAGAAGACCATGATATGGGAAAAACCATATATTCATCCTGCTTGATACCATGTGCCACAATGAAGGATGGGGCTGGTGGTGTGATGGTCTTTGTGTCGAATCTTTCCTTATTATTTTTTTTTTATTTCATTCAGTGGTTGATTCTTGCCCCATTACCAATTAAGATCTGAGCCTAAGGAGGCACATCCTTCTGCTCCAGATCAGTGACAGGTGCCGGTGTTAAGGCCATTATCACATTACACTACCTCAGAGTAGCCACACTTAACAAATGGATTTGCTGGTTCTTTTGCCTTGAGGATGTCTGACTACATGACTAGGCATTGCCAGGGATAACAGATTACACAGCTTCTCAGAACACTTTCAAATTTCCTATTACAACATAAAACTATTGTGAGTTTGACACATTTTATCAGTCAACACAGAGCATCTTTTTCTTTTTCCTCTCTGTCATGTCATGTTATGTCATTGTCTAATCCGTTTAATCCTGACTAGAGTCGCAGGGGGCTGAAGTCTTTTCCAGCTAGCATAGGTCGCAAGGCAGGAACAAACCTTGGACAGGTGTGACAGTGCGGGTCCTGCTCTATGCTCCCTGTTTAAATTTTGGGAGATCCTTGGACCAAACACCATCGGTAATGTAACCGGATGAGCTGGCAGATGAGGACAAATCACACTGGGAGCAAGGGGATGGTGTAAAAGTGTTACTGCTTTTATAAAAAACAAACCAAACACTGTCCAAAGTGCAGCTCTTCAGAGTTCCATAAATAAATAATCCATAAAAACCACAAGTGACAAGTGGAGGTTAAAATCCCTAATAAATAAATCTCCCTGACTCCTGCTGCCTTCCATGGCCTTATGAGGCGATCTGTCAACTTTCTTGAAATCGCTCAGCTGGAGTGACCACCTCCAACTTCCTCTTACAGTGTTGGCCACACACTCATTCCGGGGCTCTACTCAGCTGCCTACTTCACTATAGCGAGCCTACTTTCTTGCTCACTCTCACACCGACTCTCATCACCTTCTCCCTTCTTCTTCTTCTTCTTCTTCTAACCTCCACTCTCTCTTTTCTTCTTCCTTTTTTTTCTCCCATTCTGCACTCAAGCTTCTCCTTTTTATAATGTGGATGTGGCACAGGTGTGGTGATTAGCAGCTCCCGGCATCAATTACAGACACGGGCGATCCCGCACCTGTGTATTTCAGCCCGGAAATGCCCACGCCTGCATTGTGTCCGGGAACCGCTTCCGTCACACTACCATGCCCCCTCCTTAAGCCGTGAGTGTGGCGATTATTTATTTAAAAACTGGCCAAGCGTTTAGAGCAGTAGACCCACTATATCACAACATGCTGCCAGTCACTTGCACCGCAAACAAACACACACACACACCAAACACACAGTAGGGCCAATAGGATGTCGCCAATCCACCTAACATGCATATCTTAGGACTGTGGGAGGAAACCAGAGCAGCAAGAGAAAACACACACAGAATGCAAATCCTGGTCTCTTTAATGCAAAGCAGCATCACTACCATTGATCCACTTTGCTGCCCCTCTCTATCATTTTATGACATAATTGAAACATTGAATATAAATTTTTGCTGGGTCCAATGTTTAAAAAACTTCTCCAGAACTTCTATTTTCTTTTCTCGAGTCCACCATTGCTCTTCTCTGTTCTTATTTTTCTTATAGATTTGATTGACCTTTTTTGTTTCTGAGGTCATTGTAAGCAATATATGTCCAGTAGAATACTCTCTGATTGTACACTCTCACACACACAGGAGCCCACCCATACAACTTTATTGACTGCCTAAGTCAGTGGTCGGCGAACTGGGGTAAATTACCCCAAATGGGGTAAAAACAAAAATCTCGGTGGTAACGGAATCTCATTTAACCTAAATAAAAATTAAATACATTATAAAAAATGTAATGAAATTTGAATACATTATTTTAGTAATTTAAACTTATACACAACTTCTGAAATTAGCTTAGTACAGTCATCCCTCACAGCGTGGCGCAGGTGTACACGTATGCTACATTTTCGTATTCTCCCGTCCGATTCTGTAACTGCATGAATGGCATACGGTAGCTTAGCAAGGTGTTCAAGTACTGATATGGTCACACGTGTTGCTGATATACTGTATGTACGCCATTCTAACCTAGTCATTTTGCACACCTATGTAATATTTGTGTTTAAAATTTTGACTAGCAAAGTAACATAATGTTTTATTAACAAAAGTTAAACAATTAATAAATGAAAAGGCCTTAATTTAACCGACGTATGCTCAACAAATAACCACGGATGATTTTTACCTTTCAGATGGCTTCAAATAGGAAGAGAGTATACCATGAAGAGTTCCTCAATTATGGGTTCACACAAATAGAAGACAAGGGAATAATGAAACCACAGTGTGTTGTATGTTTGAAAGTACCCACTGCAGAATCTTTCAAAAAGAGTCAGTTAAAGAAGCACTTGGATAATTTACATTCACATCTATCTTCTAAGCCACGGGAATATTTTGTAAATTTAGGAAAGTCTGCCAAAAGACAAAGACTGGACATCAACTTGAGAGGCACATTCGATCAACGTTCAGCAGCAAAGGCTTGAAGTAGCCTGGTTGATTGCTCGAAACAAGAAACCACATACAGTACAATTGGTCAGAAATTAATTAAACCAGCAGCTTTGAAAATGGCAGAGATCATGTGTGGTCAGAAAGAGGTAGTGAAACTGAATTCAGTACCCTTGTCTGCAAAAGTAGTAAAAGAAAAAAATTCTATTTTAGCAAAAAATGTGAAGGAACAAGTTATTTCTTCAATAAAAGAGAATAAATATTTTGCTATTCAGCTTGATAAAACTACAGATGTCAGTAACAATGCACAGCTAATGGTATATATTCGCTACAAAGGTACACATGCAATTGAAGAGAAATTGTTGCTTTGTTCCCCTCTCTAATTGAGATCACATGGTATTAATGTCTTTAATAAGGTGAATGAACATTTTAATACTCCAAGCATTCATTTGAAGTGGAAAGACTGCATTGCAGTGACTGTTGATGGAGCTCCAGCTATGTTGGGTAATCTTAATGGTTTTTTGGCTTTGGCGAAAAGTAATAATCCAGAAATTGAAATTACTCACTGTATGATCCATCGCCAAGCACATCTCGTTTAAGCATTTGGAACCTGTAC
Organism: Erpetoichthys calabaricus; assembly: GCF_900747795.2. Taxonomy (NCBI): domain Eukaryota; kingdom Metazoa; phylum Chordata; class Cladistia; order Polypteriformes; family Polypteridae; genus Erpetoichthys; species Erpetoichthys calabaricus. Next base: position 287,158,239 of record NC_041394.2, on the reverse strand, counting down.
TGGAAACCATCATACATGATGTTATTAAGGTTGTTAATTTTGTCAAAAAACATGCACTTAACATGTGCCAATTTCATGAATTATGTGAAGATGGTGAGGCTAAATATACAGACCTACTCTACCACACAGAAGTAAGATGGCTTTCTCATGGGAATGTTATGAATCGAGTGTGGGCTTTGAAAACTGAACTTGAAATTTTCCTCACTGATCAAAAGCATATTCTTGCAGACAAGTTCACAAACACCTCGTGGGTTGCACATCTTGCATATTCAACAGACGTTTCTGAGCATGCGAATGCACTGAAAATGAATTGCAGGGAAAAAATATCAATATCATTTCAGAAAGGGAAAAGATATCAGCATTTGGATCAAAGCTTCTATATTGGAGACAGAAAATACAAGGGAAAAAGATAGCTGCATTTCCAAAGTTAGCTTTGTTTTTGGAGGATTCTGAAAATATTACTTTAGATGACATCAAAGATACAGTTATAAGACATCTTACAAGACTCAGAGAGCAGTTCTCAAATTATTTTCCTGATTTTGATTTAAGTACTATCAGTTGGGTTGTTGATCCCTTTAAATGTGAAATAGCTGAAATACCAGAACAACCTCAAGGATTGGCAGAGGCAATTCTTGAATTTTGATTCAATAATGAAGCGCATATTGAATTGCTTACCTCCAAAACTCCCAATTTTGATCTCATTGTTTCAGAAACGAAACAATATAATTTCTCAAAATGTGTGTGAATTGCATTTTTTTGTTCACTACCTTGTTTTGTTTATTTTGTTACTTATTAAATATTTTGTTTATTTTCACTTTAGCAGAGAGTTCTTTTTTTATATTTAATTTATTTACATTATTTATTCTTTAATATTTCGTATTGGTGCAATAAAATATTTTAATTTTGAACAGATTTTGATTTTTTCCCTTTCAAATCCCAGGGGTAATGTTAGAAAAACCAAATAAATTTTGGGGTAATGGCTAAAAAAGTTTGCTGATCCCTGGCCTAAGTCATTGGGGAAGTCACACTACTTGACTGGTGATCCTGAGTCTGCACCACAGCTATCCATAATTCACTATGATTATGTAAAAGACTATGACTGAAAATCACTGGAAAAGTTGTGTATTGGAACAGGGGCTTAACTTTAAGCGCAGTCACCTGAGGGCAAAAAAAAACTAATGAGGCCAGCCTCAAATGCCTATTGACACATTGCCTTTTGTTAATTTAAACTATCAGACTTCTTTGAGGCTTTGATCTTTGTATTTCTGGTCACAGTGTTAGATTTTGCTTATTTGGTTTAGAGCTTTGAATTTCAAGTTTGATTCTGTGTCTTGAGGATTAGACCTTTTTAAATCCTGTTGTATATCTTCTGGTTTGCAGGCAGGTCAAAGGTTGCTGTAGAAAGGTTTATGGGAAGGGGAAAAGGATGTAGAGACAAGGAAAAGGATGGAGAAAACAAGCTTCTAAATGGGTAGTGTGAGCATTTAGAAATTAAGTGTTGAATAGTTAAGTTGTTGATCAGATAACTAAAGTTAGGTTACAGGAGAGAAATTTTGGTTGTTTTTGTTATGAACTTCAACCAGATGTTTACTTAGAAAGTAACCAATTCCAACATGAAGCTAACTGGTTTGATACAGCCAGCTGTTTTGAAGACCTGTGCAAAGTGAGCCAACCCAGCGAACTATGCAGGTGCTGTCTCTTAGGGGTTAGCCAAATTGGACTTTAGTGATAGTTGGAGTCCGGAAGTGTATTGGACTTACTTGCAGCTAACTGTCAGCCAGAGCTGAGCATATCATTAATATAATGTAGGCTATACGAATCATCTCGTGGAGTTTCCTGTGTGCTCCACAGAGGTGAAGGAGCCATTTGTTTTGGCTGCACCACTCGCAAATGCCAGAAGGACTGCAATGTTTTACTTGTGGAACTATTTTCATTTCAGTTTTCTTTGTTTTTCAAGGACTTTAATATTTCAATGTTACATTTGAATGTATCATTGATATATATGATTGTGAATGTGTTACACACATATCTATACATATAAAAGGCAAAGCCCTCACTGACTCATCACTAATTCTCCCACTTTCCATATAGGTGGGAAGCTGAAATTTCGCATGCTCATTCCTTGCAGTATACTTACAAAAGTTAGATATGTTTCATGTCATATTGCAACACCTAAGGGGGGAAACAGGTGTACCCCCTAAACTGTATATACAGTATAGATGGGGAAACCCCTCCTCACTATTTCTGCGACTTCCAATATACGCAGGAAGCCCAAATTTCTCATGCTCATCCTTTACACTGTACTTACAAACGTTAAGTATGTTTCATTTCGCGCCATGCCCCACAACGAACTTTCAAAAATAACGTCTTCTTTTTGGCGGTTCTCACCATTATGCCATAAGGAACTTTCAGAACTGACCTCTCCTTTTGTCGGTTTCATTCCTTATTTCCATTAACAGACGATTTATTTCACAGCAGAGATGCACAAGGGCCCTGGTCCCCCTTCCTTTTACCGCACAGCCGCTGTCTGCGCATCTATCATGTGGTTGGCTCCCTGCCTATATACATTAACGACATCCCACGCTTATGTGCCTCCTCACTCACTTACTTACATTCCTCAGCTGTTCGTTGTGCTCACTGCTCCCTTCTTCTTTATTCCACCGCTTCAAGCCTGTTATTATTCGCCTTCCTTAACGTCTTCCTGTTGGTGACTCCTGTCTTTTCGTTTACTCCACCGCTTCAAGCCCGTTATTGCTGGCCTTGCTTCACGTCTTCTTGCTAGTGGCTCCTGCCTTTTTGTTTACTCCACGGCTTCAAGGCTGACATTGTTGGGTTTCCTTATCTCCTCATGTCTCCCTCCTCGTGACAGTTGCCTTTCCTTTTACTCCACCACTTCAAGGCTGTCATTGTTGGGCTTCCTTACTTGTTCATGTGTGTCTTCCTGGTGCTGACTTCTGCTTTTCATTCCCTGCTCCACCGCTACTCGCCTTCCTTCGTACTTTCTATCTCAACGGGTGCAAGTTTACCCCGAATAACATGTCTATTCAAGTGATAACCGTTGATCACAATTTCACCGACCTGTACCCAGTAGTTTCCATGCCCCAAGATTGCGCCTGTCTCTTCCATTCTCTCTCTCACCTATTGAATGGCCATATAAGTTTCAGCCTTGATATCCGCAGAGACATTTTGTCTTATGTACTGAATGACTGGAACAGGTTCAAGGTGTGGACTGATGACGGTACAGGAGACAATTATACTACACAGGACCACTATAGCAGTGAAATGCTTAAACTCTCAACCTATGGTCCTATGGTAAAATGGGGAAATATTTTACACCTTTGGACAACCAGGAATGCCTGTTAAACATCTTAGATTCACGGGTAGCAATTTGGGTAGTGGACACTTCAATGTTTATGAATGTTTCAACTCTGACAACGTGGACACAAAGTTATCAATGAAACCTGTTGTATCTTTACAACAGTTGATAAATACAGAATGTAACTTGAACACAACATGTCCTCCAAATACAAACCTGATTGAAAGAAATGATAATCAAATCCTTGATGACAGCAACACTCATAACAGTGACAAAACAATTACATTGACAATCATGTTACGTTATTTTTAAAATGTTTCTTTTTCTTTTTCATAACTTCTTTAACACACTACTTCTCCGCTGCAAAGCACAAGTATTTTGCCAGTACAGTATATACAGAGAAGAAGGTTTGGGATAGCCACTCTATATACTTGTCAGTATATACAATCAAATCACATTAGGTCTTTACAGACATGACTCCAAACAGAACTGATGTACTTAATGAAAACATGACTGTTATATATTTGTTTGACAGGAAGAGGCGGGTTCACAGGGACAAGTGGAAGTGACATCTTTATTAGGCAGAGTTGATAGGATTTGGAAGCGGAAGTGATGTCTCTTGGAGGTGGGTTCATCTGTTGGTCTGCAGAGGCAAATAGGAGAAAGATTTAGAGCACAGCGCCAACTCCTGGTCTGGTAGATAAACACAATTATTCAAGCCTTTTAACTGTCTCCCATGCGCACATGGGAAAGATCTCACCCTTAAGTGCAGGTGTGCCTCACCCCAATTACTTCACCAACCCCTCGCAGTTATGTGAGTGTGCCCACTGAGACTGACACAGCCAACAGATTATTTAAAAATAGCCATTCTTTCAGAGCTGCAGACCAGCTATACCACAGTGTCCAGCCTCGCCACACTTGAAACAGCGTGAGACAGGGTTACATTTCTCCCTAGCCTTGACCGTGGGCTCCATGTCGTGGCTGTTGGGCTCGTGGTGGGTGACACATCCTATATGAACTTGACAAGAGGACCATTGTGATCGCTCAGATTGGTAAGCAGTGCTGTGGCGACTCAACAAAGGCATCCATATTTTTATACACCTGTTGGCGGACTGGCTGGGCAAGGCAGTCTGGGAGGGCATTTATTAATAGGTCGCAGGCCACCTGTTCAATTATCTGATCTCAACCAGTGTCCTTCCTTACCCCAGATATCATAAGCCTGTGGGGGAGATGGTCACTCCAGGTCAAATCTCCACTCCTGGCAAAGCCTTGCCTGCTGGTCTATTGAAACGCCATAGCGCTTCAGGACCTCTGCCTTCAGGGTATCATAGTTTGCAGTGGTTTCTTCTCCGTGGTTTTAATAAATCAGTTTCGCCTCACCTTTAACGAATGGCACCAGTATGTTGGCCTATACTGCATGCTTCCAGTGTTGTCGGGTAGTTGTACGTACAAAAATAAGAAAAAAAAATATTCAATATCATTTTCTTGAAGTGGTAATAGTACCTTTGATGGAGCCCATGACTGATCCTGTTGTATGGTAACCCACCAATGAGCTTGTGCTTCGGCTTCAACCAGTTCCACCAGCTCTGCAGTCCTGTTGTTTAGGATGGTGTTCAGGTTCTGTTCTTTTGACATTTTCAAACAAATCAATCTTGCCAACTACGCCACTGCAAAATAAACAGAGTAAACACAGAAAAAGATTTGGGGTAGCCACCCCGTATACTTGTCAGTATAGGCAAAACTGAGCAATCAAATCACAATAGGTCTTTACAGACATGTGTCCAAAACAGAACTGAGGAACATAAGGAAAATGTGGCTGTTATATAGTCAGGTGAAAGAAAGAGGTGGGTTCACAGGGACCGGATGTGAAAGTGATGTCTTTAGGAGGCAGAGTTGGCAGGACTGGAAGCGAAAGTGATGTCTCTGAGAGGTAGGTTCTTCTGTTGGTCTGCAGAGGGAAAGAGGAGAAAGATTTAGATTCTCTGGCAGAGAAACACAATTATTCAAGCCCTTAAACTGTCTCCCATGCGCACATGTGACAATCTATACATATTAATAAAAGGCAAAGCCCTCACTGACTCACTGACTCACTGACTGACTGACTGACTGACTGATTGACTGACTCACTCATCACTGATTCTCGAACTTCCCGTGTAGGTGGAAGGCTGAAATTTGGCAGGCTCATTCCTTACAGCTTACTTACAAAAGTTAGGCAGGTTTCATTTCGAAATTCTACGCGTAATGGTCATAACTGGAACATATTTTTTGTCTATACACTGTAATGGAGGAGGCGGAGTCACGTATCGCGTCATCACGCCTCCTACGTAATCACGTGAACTAAAAACAAGGAAGAGATTTACAGCACGAGTCAAACGCGGGAACGAAGGTAAATGACGTTAATTTTTGACTGTCTTTTAATACTGTGTAAGCATACATATTAACACATGTGCAATTAAACGTGTGCATTTACGGGGTGATTTCTCAGGCTTAAAAGCTCGCCTTTTATCAAACGCGGGAACAAAGGTAACTGATGTTGTTCACTGTCTTTTAATACTGTGTAACCATACATATTAACACATGTGCAATTAAACGTGTGCATTTACGGGGTGATTTCTCAGGCTTAAAAGCTCGCCTTTTACTAAAAAGGTAAATGCAAAACTATTTTCAATCAGTTTAATGAAACGCTCCCGTTAAGGATTGCAATAACATATTTGCGAGATAAAAGAACGAAGTAGAGGGAAATGACGGAAGAGCCGCAAAAAGCGAAGAGCAAAAAATTAATTAAACAATTGAGAAGGGAGCGAGTGAAGCATACAAGCATGTTCATAAGGGAAACAAAGCACGGTGTAAAACGTAAGTTTAAATTAAGTTTATAGAAACGCTCCCGCTGCGGATTGCAATAACATATTCGCGAGATAAAAGTTTAATGAGAAGACACGAGGTATAAACGAACCACACGCCGTGGCGCAACGTTAGGGGCAACAGTTTCAACCATTCTATGATCTGCTTCTCGCAACTGAAAGACGGCACATGGCGGATGTTAGCCGACTTGCTGACCGCAACATTAGGGGCTTCAACTCTGGCGCTGACGCCACATCTCAGTGCCAACACTTTGCAGACTCTACTTAAAAGACACGCCCTCCTCACTGGACAGTTAAAAAGACCAATCAAACTAACGATGACATCAAGTATTACCCAATCAAAAGTAGGAAAGGAGGCATCTTCATAAAATGCGTGTGGGATGATTTGCATGAGACGCTGCTTTAAAAAAAATGATAAAAAAAATACGGGACAAATCCCGTCCAGTATTGATTCAAAACGGGACGCGCAATTTCATTCTCAAATGCGGCACGATTCCGTATTTTAAAGGACGGGTGGCAACCCTACAGTGCCAGGTAACCACCCATACAATCAGATTGTGATTCAGACTAGGAATGCAATGAATGTAATTACCCCGATCTACATACAAGGCGAAAGTCTTGCAACATTCAAAGATGATGGTTTGGGATAAGTACACCATACAACATAAAAGAGCTTATGAAGCCTTGAACCGAAAAAAGCAACATCTCAGAGATCGTAAAAAAAAAAATAGGAGGTAATGTCGTTTTACTCGCTGTAGATTTTAGTCAAACATTACCAGTTATTCCACGAGGGAGACCAGCAGATGAACTCAACGCGTGTTTAAAATCCATGCTTCTCCCACGCTCGGTTATATGTCGCGTGTTTTCGGGTAGGTACACCAAAAAATGTATACATTTAAGCATGTAATGGGCAAACAAAAAATGAGGTATACCCGAAGGCACTGCAGTAGTACTTAATCTAACTTTACTTCTTAAATGTTAATGTTTTACTGTTTAATAATTTATACGCTTCTTATATGTTGTTCAAATTCTTTTATCAAAATACCACTGACAGCGCAATGCACGATAACATGGAGTGAATACACCATACGCATCCGCCCACGGCCGCCCTGGTGTGCGCAGATAGGAGTTGATTCTACAATAAAATAAAATAAAGATAAAAAGAATAATACAATCATCACCCATAAAGCGGATAGCAGACGTGACGTACTATATGTGTACCAGATTTCAAGTCAATAGGTGAAACGGTTTGCGAGCTACAGGTGATTTAAAATCCTGGACAGACACACAAATTGCCACGGTAGCAAATTACAGAAGAAGATTTTACTGTTTAATAATTTATATTTATATGAAATGTGCTTCTTATATATTACTTCATATTCTCATATGATAATGATGTTAATGTTTATATTGATTTCTATGTTATTGAAACTGCATGTATGTGTGTATATGTATGTATATATATATATATATATATATATATATATATAGATATATATATACTAGCAAAATACCCGCGCTTTGCAGCAGAGAAGTAGTGTGTTAAAGAGGTTATGAAAAAAAAAGGAAACATTTTAAAAATAACGTAACATGATTGTCAATGTAATTGTGTTGTCATTGTTATAAGTGTTGCTGTCTTTTATATATATATAGCAAAATACCCGCGCTTTGCAGCGGAGAAGTAGTGTGTTAAAGAGGTTATGTAACCATATATATATATACATATCTACATATACACATATCTACATATACATATATATACATATACACATATACATATATACATATATATACATTATATATATATATATATATATATATACATATACATATACATATATATATATATATATATATATATATACATACACATATACAAATTTACATATCTACACATATATATATATATATATATATATATATATATATATATATAGATATAAATATAGACATACATATATACATACATACATTCACACACATATATATAGAGCAAAATACCCGCGCTTCGCAGCGGCGAAGTACTGCTTTAAAATTTTATATAATAAACTGAGGGAAATTATACCAATAATTATTTGTTAAGGATCTCTTTGTATACCATGTTGTCAGTTCGCCCCTCCGGTTGTAATATGACCAAGTTCTGCGCTGAGCTTACTCTTGAGCATGCGACGTATACTTGGCCATGTGAAAAGCAAATCAAGAACAGCAAGACCGCGCCAACTGCGGAGCTCAGCTCGAGCGAAATGAATTGAATGAAATGAGGTGAATGGGAGGGGAGATGATCACGTGACTCCAACACCTGCCTTAACTCTCCATCCCTCCACAAACACACAAACACAGTCTCTCGGATCCCAACTCTCCTTTATATAAAGAGATAAATAGCAAAATACCCGCGCTTCGCAGCGGAGAAGTAGTGTGTTAAAGAGGTTATGAAAAAGAAAAGGAAACATTTTAAAAATAACGTAACATGATTGTCAATGTAATTGTGTTGTCATTGTTATGAGTGTTGCTGTCTTTTATATATATATAATATGCACACACACACACATAAACATATATATACATATACATATATATATATACCTATCTACATATACACATATCTACATATACATACGTATATACACATCCACATAAACATATATATACATATACAAATTTACATATCTACATATATATATATATATATATATATAGACATAGATATATACATACATACATTCACATATATATATATATATATATACTGTATATATACATATCTACTTATTGGCTCCTGTATTTAGGATATGGCAGGTTGGATAATGGATGGATGGACATTTGTATGCATAGCCCCATTTGCCCGTTTTCATTTTTTTTCTTTCTTCAGTAATATTTCAGCAAACCCGGAGCTTGTCAGTTCAAATCCTGGTACTGACACCACTGTGTGACCCTGAGGAAGTCACTTCACCTGCCTGTGCTGCAAAAAACAAAAGTAATGTAACAAATTGTACTTCAGATGTTCTAAGTTGGTGGAATAAAGGCATAAGTCAAATAGATAAATATGTATTATACACATAGGAACTATTCATTTATTTTCAGTTAAGTCATCTGCAGCAAACTTGTATAAATGAGGGTTTCTCCTTTTTAGATAGTGCAAACTGTTTCTTCTTCATTGACGTTTTCTCTTGGAGAGCTTTTTTCATTTCATTGAAAATGAAAGCAGCAGCTGCCAAAATATGTAGCTTTCTTATTAATTTTTCAACATTGTGTAAAATAAATGTATAAAGTAACATAAAAGGTTTAAATACTGGTTATTCTTTTACACTAAAATATTACTACACAGATACAAAAAAAAGTAAAATGGATATGTTCTTTTTCTTTAAGGAGATTAAATATTACTGAAGAAAGAAAAAAAAAAATTAAACAGCCAAATGGGGCTATGCATATGAACTTAAAAGGTTTAAATAAAACAGAAATATATATTTTATTTTTACTTGGTTAACTTGTGGAGGGTGTATCCTGTAGCAAAGCCCTAACTGTTTTCGTGAAAGCCCGTTTCAGTCAATAAGTCTTATGTGTGTGTTTATGTATGTGTGTATATATATGTAGATATGTGTATATGTAGATATGTATATATATGTATATAAATGTTTATGTGTGTGTGTATATTATATATATAATATATATATATATATATATATATATATATATATATATATATATATATATATATATATATATATATGGGCGGCACGGTGGCGCAGTGGGTAGCGCTGCTGCCTCGCAGTTGGGAGATCTGGGGACCTGGGTTCGATTCCCGGGTCCTCCCTGCGTGGAGTTTGCATGTTCTCCCCGTGTCTGCGTGGGTTTCCTCCGGGCGCTCCGGTTTCCTCCCACAGTCCAAAGACATGCAGGTTAGGTGGATTGGCGATTCTAAATTGGCCCTAGTGTGTGCTTGGTGTGTGGGTGTGTTTGTGTGTGTCCTGCGGTGGGTTGGCACCCTGCCCAGGATTGTTTCCTGCCTTGTGCCCTGTGTTGGCTGGGATTGGCTCCAGCAGACCCCCGTGACCCTGTGTTCGGATTCAGTGGGTTGGAAAATGGATGGATGGATGGATGGATATATATATATATATAAAAGACAGCAACACTTATAACAATGACAACACAATTACATTGACAATCATGTTACGTTATTTTTAAAATGTTTCCTTTTTTTTTCATAACCTCTTTAACACACTACTTCTCTGCTGCGAAGCGCGGGTATTTTGCTAGTATATGTATATACATTGTGAAATAAAGGATTGGACACACAACGAAGGGGCAGCCACCTGTATAGTTTCCCTGGCTGCAAAAGGCTTTCAGTTGAGTACAATGTGTACAGATTCGTGTCCAAAGTAGAACTAATTAAGTATAAAGGATGAGGGGTTTTTATAGTGGAGGTGGTATTGCTTATGCTTTTAGAGCCTTGAAAATGACATCCAAATGCTTGTATTAATATATATTTATGTATTTGTGAATAATAGTTCATACATTTAAACTGATCAATTGGAGCATTTGTGCATTTTCATATAACTGGGTATAGATATAGAAGGTGAATAGAAATATTAGTGTTTTGCTTAAGATGTCAGTAAATGAATTCAGATTGTAAATTCATTGTGCTATCAAGTCTAGAAAAAAGAAAAAAAAGGGAAAGAAGGATTAAAATTAAGTGACAAAAACTAGTTAGACAAACTTTTTTAAAAAAGGAACTCAGGTCAGCACCCTCAGCAAAAGCCAAAGGAGTAAGGAACACTGCAGGCTTTGGGTTTCTCTTCTAGTTTTCCAAGTTCTAAGGGCTTTTGGTTTTAAATTGTTTAATTGGGATTTAATTTAGGAGTTACTACAAATGTATTAGTTCATTAGTGCTGGATTTATTGTTCTTTTTTTAATTTTTTAAAACTTTTTTGATAAATAATCAGTGAATATAAGGTTTCTGGGTTTGGGTGTTTATATTTTTCCCTATTCATGTGCGTGGATCTCAATAAATCTCTGACAGAGCTCAGGTTCCAAAGAATGAGGGCATTTATAAGGAAAACAGGGGCCCATTTCATGATCTGATGTAACTCAGGCAGAATCAAATTGAACAATAATGGATAAGGTTAGAAGGCATTTATTTCACACTATGACATGCATCAACTACATCGTATCTTGCTAAAAGAATAAAATATTTAGGCAGACAGTCTTTCTGGGACTCTCACTGATCCACTAGAGAGGATCACTCATCTGAAGACAGAGGGGTCCTAGAAGTCTTTTGTAGGTGGAGGCAGAACTTGGCTAATTTGACAATCATCTGGCAAGCCCATCTGGTATCTCTATGTCAGAAGATTTCCTTAGCTGCATGCAGTTTCACTTACCCCAGTTAGTTCTGTTACAGGCTTTTGATAGCATTTCTTCAAGTATAGTGCAATTTTTTTCCATTTCCTCCGTTCTATATTGAACACTTAGGCTTTGTTTTCTGCTTGTAGTGCTGATAATGACATAATGGAATGATAATAGTTAAATGTATACTGCTTCTTAAATAGCTTCATCTTGAGGGTTACAGGAAATTTAAAATTGTCCCTCAGTTATGAAACTGAGCTTGTAGCTTCCAACATGAGTAGCCTGACTGTAAGATTTCCCACACTCCAAAATATGTTGTACAGCAAGTCAATTGTACTAAATACAGATCTTGTCACTTACCTGTTCACCTTTTAAGATGTTTTGATGATTTGTACTTTTTCCTTCTTCGCCATTAGCCTGACAGTTATAGACTTATAGGTACTGGCTAGAAAATGGAAAAAAAAAACACAATTCACATTAAATGGAGGTCATTGTGACACAAGGTTGCTATAGAAAATCTGTGATCACTGAAACTTTCTGATGCAGAAAGAAATATATAGTGTGTATCTAGGCCTTATTTTTAGGTGTGATTACGTTATATGGAATGCATCAGTTTATGTTAGTGCTATGCTGAGGGATCATATTTGGTTAAAGACGCCGATGCCTAAATGATTCATGGTATTCCATGATCTGAGGCCAATTTGCTTCCATTTTGTGAGTATTACTTTGGGAACAGGTGAATTTATTTTATACCTGTGAAACTTATTTCCAGATAATCCACTGGGATTGAGCAAGGGAATATTCAAGACATACAGTAAGTAAATAAGGTTCAAGCCAAATTATACAATACAAACACGAGTACATTTAAATCCTCTGATGTTCAAAACTGCCATAATAGTATATAGTATCTGAAATCTAGAAATAAATTTATTAAAGTCATTCATATAGAAGACATGGGGACAGAGAGGTGACCAGTGCTATGCAGCTGTCAGTCATAAGTGCTTCCCATCCCTAGACTGTATTTAATAGTCTAGCATTTTTAGTGTAGCAGAAGTATTTACCTATTGTGTTAAGAGTTAATGCCTAAAAGGCTTTCCCAAGATCAAGTTCTGTTTTATTGAAAAACAGAATGGTATAACAAACCAAATACAGTTTATAGCACTCTAATGCAAAGTGTAAAATTTTTTCATGAAAGAGGCTTCAAACAGGGAGTTTGACACTAATCAGCACTTCCCGAGTGTGTGATGTCCTTGGATGCTAGTTTCTTTTGCTGGTGTCAGTCAGCCTGCCAGCACATTTACAGAACTTTATCAAGGAAACAAGTTAGAAATAAACTGGACGAAATTGCAGAAGGCTTTATTTTCCTTCAGGTTGCATAGATTCAAAGCTTAACAGAGGTTTGTGACCCTGGGAGCTATGTTGTCCAGAGCAGAAACTCCTGGCAGGGCCTCCTTAGTCAAGTTGATACCAGGTGAGGGGGCAGACAGGGAGCGATTCAAATGCCCCTAATAATGCAGATGCACAAATTTAAAAGAGTACCTCCTCTTCTGAAGCTAGGCCTGGGGACTCGGTCGGGCACAGCCCAAAATCACGACACGAGACTCTCCTTCTGTGAGCCCACCACCTGTAGGAGGAATAGGGGCCGGGTACGATGTAACCTGGGCGGCGCTCATAGGCAGAAGCCTTTGCAACTGGGAACATAAAGACATAAACTGATCCTTGGGACGTGGAAACTCATTCTTAAATAGCTATTGCAAATAAAGCAAGATAGCAATGTAAAACAGAACCATATTGCTGCAATGTTACATTCTGTAATATCAGAATATGATTAAAGACACCTACCTGGCACAAGGGAAACCAAAGGTGTGCCATGATGCGCTAGATTTGGTAAGATAGCAAAACAATAGCTAATTACTCATGCTAATTAATTTTTTTATTATTAAAATAGTTTTGCAGAAGCCAGAACTGAAAGTTTAGGATTTTCTTATTGATCGTTCTCTGTCCCTTTTAGCTTGCCCCTAAACCCATCATCTGCCTGCATTTCATCTTCTTTCATCAAAGTGGCACGCTGCTTATTGTTCAAAATATACCTGGATGCTAAGCTGGGAAATGTTAATCATTGAAAAGAACCTCGATTATTGCAATATATCTTCAGCAACAAAATGTAATTTTTGTGGTACATTTCATCATTAAACTTGTAGCTTTGTTGTTTTTAGAGACAGCAGTACACTGAAACATTTTCCAGTTAATTAATCAATGAATCTTTAAGATATTCCTTTAGGAGTTCTGTCACAAAGTTTTGTATTTTATTAAACAATTAGAAGTACAGTATGCCTTGAATCAAATAATGAATACATGGTAAGCGTACACATACAAAGCAAGTCTGGGGTCACATACACAATTTCGAGTTGGAGTGTGTATAAACTTAACGACTGTAGTTACCGGATTTAGTCACTTCAGACATGTCAGATTGTATGACTAGGAATCGCTGGAGACTGCAGATCACATAACGTCACAACCTTTCAGCATAGTTTCAAATTTCCAAAATATCGCTTGCCACATTTTGACAGCCAATTAATGTGCTGCCTAGCAGCACAAGTGGCTAGGCAAATGTTTTTGCAGGGTATGGTGAGTTCAGCCACTGCCTCAGTCCATCTTTTTTCTCTTTTCAATTCTGTTGTGGTATGCTTGAGACTTTGGAAAGATGGACCTCTCCTCTCCTTAGCTCAAAGCATCCACTTTCCTTCTTTCCTTGTAGTGCATTACAGTAATCCCTCCTCCATCATGGGGGTTGCGTTCCAGAGCCACCCGCGAAATAAGAAAATCCGCGAAGTAGAAACCATATGTTTATATGGTTATTTTTATATTGTCATGCTTGGGTCACAGATTTGCGCAGAAACACAGGAGGTTGTAGAGAGACAGGAACGTTATTCAAACACTGCAAACAAACATTTGTCTCTTTTCAAAAGTTTAAACTGTGCTCCATGACAAGACAGAGATGACAGTTCTGTCTCACAATTAAAAGAATGCAAACATATCTTCCTCTTCAAAGGAAACAGAGAGGAAAGCAAACAAATCAATAGGGCTGTTTTTCTTTTAAGTATGTGAAGCACCGCCGGTACAAAGCTGTTGAAGGCGGCAGCTCACACCCCCTCCGTCAGGAGCAGGGAGAGAGAGAGAGAGAGACAGAGAAAAACAAAGTCAAAAATCAATACGTGCCCTTTGAGCTTTTAAGTATGTGAAGCACCGTGCAGCATGTCGCTTCAGGAAGCAGCTGCACACAGAAGGTAGCAACGTGAAGATAATCTTTCAGCATTTTTAGACGAGCGTCCATATCATCTAGGTGTGCGAACAGCCCCCCTGCTCACACCCCCTACGTCAGGATCTGAGAAAGTCAGCGCAAGAGAGAGAGAGAGAAAGTAAGTTGGGTAGCTTCTCAGCCATCTGCCAATAGCGTCCCTTGTATGAAATCAACTGGGCAAACCAACTGAGGAAGCATGTACCAGAAATTAAAAGACCCATTGTCCTCAGAAATCCGCGAACCAGCAAAAAATCCGCAATATATATTTAAATATGCTTACATATAAAATCCGCGATAGAGTGAAGCCGCGAAAGGCGAAGCGCGATATAGCGAGGGATCACTGTACATACATTGTACTTACAGAAGAGCACCCATTGGTATACAAGTCTCATATACATGGGAGCCGACCTTACAACAAAATCTTGTAATAATAAACTGCAGACTATTATGAATGAGTTGCTATAGATATCAAAACTGCTTGACAGGAGATCAAGGTTGAAATCCATGGCTTGAAATTATACTTATTGTGATGGGGACTTAATCCAGTCGGATGAGCACTACATAAAAGGGTGAGAGTACAGCAGAAGACAACTGACATTTATGTCAAATATTTAAACCTGAGTGTGTGTTTTTGTGTTGGCCTAGTATGAAAAAATCCACATTGTTGATTTTTTTCCAAGTTTAGACAGAGGAAGACCATAGGCTATGTTTTGTTCTGAAATTTTTTTACCTTTATTTATGACCACACCTGCACTTTATATGCAAAATACCCCTAGTAGGCATAGGTATGCAAAGATGCTCAACATGGTAGGTTTAGTCAGTGAATCTTTAATTTTTTATGTTCAAATTGTTTCCCCAATGAAGAACTTATTTGGTGTTTAGTGACCATACCTGCAGTTTATTCCAACCCAGATGTAGTGATGCACATTAGGGTCCATGGCATCGAGTGGTTTTTAAATAAGTAAACGGACTGCTCAGGCAAAGGAGCATAGGTGATGTAGCGGCTCCAAAGTGCTAGTGAGTAACTGGCCAGCCAAGCATACCGATGTGTGTGGTGTCTAATTGCCTCTTTCTGGAGTCCATGATCGCAACATTGCACCCAACGGAAGGATAAAAGAAGCCTGGGAAGGAAACAGGAGTGGACAAGTTAAAGGAATGAGAAAGAAGGCAGAATCAGGGTGCTCAAGCCAACGCGGACATGGGGAAGCAGGCAGTCTGTGACTCCATGTAAGAATGAACAATCTGCACTCCAGGGGCGGATCATCCACTGGCGGTTTGTAATGTGGGGCATTAGGGCTCCAAACTCTACTTAATTAATTAGGTAATGTGAAATAATTATGAAATAAATTTGTTTATTTGCACTACGTCCCTGGTGTCAGTGCATGTCAACATCCATTAAAAATTGTTTCTGACTTGTATTTGTTTAATTTCTGAGTGAATACCAATATTTCCTAGTAAAGGGCACCAGTCAAATGCGAGTATATGTAAGTCCTTGATCTTTTGGAAAGCAAGTGACCTGAGGCTGCCCATTAATTGGCTGCTTTCAGATTTTTCCGAGGACACAGCTCTCAGCGTTCGGACACTCCCCTATTTATTGACCGCAAATTATGATTGTTTTGGGTTTTTTTAATCTAACATGATTGGACAGTCCTCGACAGACTATTTCAAGTTCATGTCAATGGTTCACAGTTCACACCTGCCATTAATGTAACTGCATGTGAGCGAGCGTGACTTTATAGAGATGGCAAATTCAAGTGAAACTTTAGAAATCAAAGAAAATTCATATATTTTTTTAACGAAATACCTCTTTGTAAATCATTCACTTGAAGAAAAAAAGAAAATAGAGGAGCTTGTACCAGACCGACATGACTTAAGAATTCAGCAGCAGGCAAATGATCGAGGACGAGGTTACACATGGACTTTTTAACACTCTTGTTATGACAAACAGAGTTGGCTGTTTGGATGTAGTATAAGTAATGCCTCTTTTGCTTCCCCTGTTTGCTGTTTCAAAGTGTCGGTACTGAAACTTTGTGGACAATGACAGGGATACAAGACATCAAACATCTTTCTAAAAAATGCAAGTGGCACAAAAGTAGCCACAGTCATCTAGAGCAGTGTTCTTCAACCAGTGTGTCATGGAACAGTGGTGTGCCGTGAGTGATACCCACGTGTGCCTTGGAAATAATAGTATAATGCACTTGGATGTGATCCTGAGAGGGACAAGCTCTACAGGTGGTTGACATCTGTCTAAGGAGGACAGGTCTACTGGGAGAAGCTGGCATAAAAACAGCTCCATGATCACTATGTTGCAGACACAGCACTTAGGGCACTTCGAACATGTCTACTGGCTGCTAGAGTTCATCTGCCCAGGGTGTGTGGTTGCCTGTGAGCTGGCTGATATTGGGCATATGAGTTGCCTCTGAGGTAGAGAGGGGCATTCGAAAGGGCAAAGTAGCTTGAAGATGCCTCTAAAGTGCTGACTAAATGCCTTGTCTGAGAACACCGATCTCAGAGCTCTCTAAAAAACCGGCTTCTCCTATAGTCCCGCCCTTTGAGCAGTTGAGCGAGTGTGTGATATATACTGTGATTGTGGTTAGTAAAAGAGTGGTGTGCCTTTGAGATGATTTTTGGTTACAAAAATGTGCCACTAGACAAAAAAGGTTGGGAAATACTAATACAGACAATCGTATTAGGCTTATTGTTTTAATTTGTGTCCAGGTGAGGTAAGCCAGGCAAACTTCCATAGTACTGGGCAGACTGGCAGCAAGTGTAGAATAAAATTAGTGTGGGAATGACTCTGTGGGGGTGGTAAATAATAAACTGGGATAAAAGATGTGAGGAAAAGCAGAGGACTAGTGATTGTATGATGTGGATTTATGGAATACAGTGGGATGGCCAAGGACTGGGCACTCTATTTGCAGGGGCAGAATTAGATTTGGATTGGACAGAGGTGAGGGTGCGAACATTATGGTGTGGGTTTTGGCAGAATGGGGAACTGGGCAAATTGGCAGAGGATTGGGCAATTTAGAGGCAGGTATAGCTTGGATGGCAGGTGGACCTGTTCCTTTCCACATCTATATATGCAAGATGTGGGAAGAATAAAAGAACTGTAAATGACACAGACTGTTTTGGAGCATAGTAGAAATAGGAAAGCTGGCATCAGATTGGGCAGCATGGTGGAAAGGGTATAATACATTTTAATCAGAATTTGTCCTATGGATCTGGTAATGAACAGGCCAAGATGTGCCTTAATGAAAACCACAAAAGCATTTGGAATGATTAGATAGATAGAGAAAGAGATGGAGATGAAAGGTACTATATAATGGATAAATGTGAAAGGCACTATATAATAGATAAGTGCTTCTTCAATTTGTTCCCCCAAAAACTGTGTTCCCGCCCAAATTGTTTTTCAAGAGGGGATCACTGGGATCATCCCCCACTGAACAGTAGAAGGGGTGGAGTGGAGGACAAAAGAGTGATAGAGTAGGCATCAAAAAAAGGTATGGAAGATGGTGGGACCAGCTAAGAGCATCACGGTAGATGACAAAAGATGCAGTTGTGGCAAGCGCCTAAGGATGAGACCACAGGAGCAGGAGTAGACCTGTAGGGTGAGCTGGGGAGAGAAGAGCAAGAGTGAGAAAGGAAATAAGCAATTATAAATAAATTGCTAAACATTTTTTAATGAAAAGTATTTAATTTTGGATGTTAACTTTTACCTTTGTTAGAAAGGCAAACAGTATAATTGATGACCTCCGCAATCCTGTACAGTTTCTACCCACAAGTCTTAAGGTAACTGAACAGTCAATCACAACAACAAATATTATAACATGTGTATAAATATGTAATACTTGCATTTTAAATTGTATATAATTGTTGCATGCAACATATGTACATGGTATATACTGTAATTATAGCAGGCAACATATTAGTAGTTGAATTTGGTATATAGTCTATGTAGGAGGTTCTCATTAGCTATCCAAAAATTAGAAGAAACCATTAAAACTAAGTAGGTACAAAAAAGGTGTTTTTATTACAGAAATAATAAACACTAGAGTAATATTTAGACCCAGTCTGAACAGAATTAGTGAAAAGCTTAATGGTTATTCTGGCAGCACCTATTCTTAGCATTATCAGTAGTCCATTACTGCATGGAACAGTTCCTGATGCACAGTCCTCAGTTATCAGACTGACAATAAGCTTAACAATTATAGACGTATTTCTTTCAAAATTATTTGAAAAAGAAGTTACAATGCTGCTTCAATCTCACTTTACACATCACAATTTATTTGAAAAATTCCAATCTGACTTCTGCACTGGTCATAGTACAAGTACAGGAAAAACTTGTGTTGTAAACAACATATTAATATCCTCTGATGAAGGAAATTCTGCAATAATTATGTTGTTAGATTTAAGCACAGCATTTGATACCATTGACTATTCTGTTTTATTACATCCATCCATCCATCCATTTTCCAACCCGCTGAATCCGAACACAGGGTCACAGGGGTCTGCTGGAGCCAATCCCAGCCAACACAGGGCACAAGGTAGGAACCAGTCCCGGGCAGGGTGCCAGCCCACCGCAGGACTATTTTATTACATCGGTTGGGAAATTACATTGAGCTCTCAGGTACATGTACTGTCTTTCCCTGGTTTAGTTCTTATTTATCACATCTATTCAAGTATTTATAGAAGTGTGTTGACAGTACTTTGTCATTATATTCAGAAGTTAAAGTACTGGGACCTTTACTGTTTTCACATGAAATACTCTCATTGATAACTATTATTACAAAACATAAGATTAAGTTGAACTCATATGCAGATGATATCCAGCTATGCTTTTCTTTTAGACCAAATAGTGTTTCTCCGATTGTATCTTAATTAATTGTGTATGTGGGTTAAAGGAGAGGATGGATGAGAATTACTTGTTTCTGAATATAGAACAAACAGAAATGTAATATATTGGTGGGCTTGATGAGGATTGCAACAATATTCTGTCACTTTTGAACTTACATGAATTAGCCATTAATTTTATTGTATCAACAGGCAACTTAGGTGTTATCTTTTACATTAGCATGCCTTTTAAAGCACACATTACGAAACTATCTAAAACATGTTTTGGCCATCATAAGAATGTTGAAAAATTAAGATGTTTTCTAAATATGTAGAATACTGTAAAATTAATTCATGCATTATTTCTAGTAGGACTAAATATTGTAATGCATTATTCACTAGATAATCAAATTGTGCTTAATGCAGCTTTCAATTGTTGCTGCAAGACTCATTACAAGAACTAGAACATACAGCCACATTTCTCCTGTTTTGAAGTTTTAACACTGGCTTCCTGTTAGGCGTAGGGCTGACTTTGAATTTCTCCTTTTTATATAGAGAGCATTAAATGGCCAAGGCTCTGCCCTTCTGGAATTATCATTACTTGAAAACCAGAAGGTGCATTAAGATCTAAAAGTTTCCAGGGATTCATTAAATAACAGTGAGTATGTAACTAAAAGTGGCCCAAAGCTGTGGAATAATCTGTCTGTTTATAAAAGAGATACACCCTTTAGGCTCAGGTTTTAAATCCAGGCTAAAGACTCAGTACTTTAGTCTGGGATACACTGATTAGAGCTACTGATTATCTATACATATGGCATCTCTGTCAGACATTTGCACAAAAATATAAGCATCACAATAGTGATGAACTGTTACTAAACTTCCTCTGTTCTTTTGCTCTTTTTGGTATTCTGCTCTGGTAGTTGGTGCCACCACTGCTCCACTGACAATCTGTTCTTCTGCCCATGGAAAATATATCTGAGATGCTGGGAGTTTTTTGGAATCAATGGGTGAAAAGATTTGGTTATCAAATTAGATGGCCCAGTGGAGAGACTCTGCAGAATGTCTAGGAAGATTTGGGTGGCCAGCTACCCAAAGTCACCAGAGCTATGACTGTGCCAAACTCTTTTTTTGATTCTGTCAGTTATAATTGACCATGGACCTTCTGGAGGTTTATTTTCTGTAGAGATGCTGCTGACTGGAGTTTTTGTTTTCCTCTTCGTCACTCAACAATTGATTAATGGACAGATATTGCTGGGATCCATTTATTTTAATTACTTTCAGACTACTTTGTTTTCCTATACTTTTAAACAAATATGTGTCTTTGTGTGCACTAATTATGTAATTAGTAAAGTGTAAAAATTGTATTTGCATTTTACTTAAAAATTTGTCATAGGACTCTGTGGCTGCACTTAGTGAAGCAGGTATACAAAAACAAACTGAATAAAATTGAATCGATAATACGAACAGTAATCCACAGTTCAAAATCAATCAAAACTCCTATTGCACTCATTGCTGCCTACACAAACAATATTTGCTTCCCTATCTACTTGGTGGGACACTCCGTGTAGTGTGCTGTGTAGAAGTCCCAGGCTTGTGTGCCTGCAGTCTCATTTGGCAGCTTCAGGTTTTTCTACATTCCCAAACTCCATTTATTTTTTTCAAAGGAAAAGGCAATTTTCATGTTGCTTTCCAATTATAATGGATAGCAGAAAGCCACAAATGCAACATCCTGCTGCCACCTGTTGTACTGAAGGAGCTGTATCCCCATCACTGCTGTCCCCCACTGTCTATCCAGTTTTTTTTATATCCCAAAATGCTTTATTGGGGGTTTGGGTGTTTTGCAGTCCAATGCATGAGTAAAACACTATACATTACTATATATTGTCACATGGGTGTACTTAGGGGACATCTCTAGGATCATTTTTATCAATGACAGTTACACTCTGAGCTAAGGTTTGGTGCTGTTGTCATCATGGTCTTCATTTTCCCATCCTCTGGACAAAAGGTCAAAAGCAGGAGGAACTGTGATGTCAATTTTGCTTCCACCCATAACTCCAACTTAACTCTCTGGTGATTGTAATTACCTGCTGCTCCAGGGGTTGGCACTGTGTTCTAATGTCTGTTCTCTTCTTCCCTCTGCAAACTGGATGATTAACAGCTGGAACATCTCTGATGTCATTTCCGGTGTTAGTCCGTCTGGACCCTCCTCTTCCTACAAGAAGGGTATATAACTAGAAGTTCAACCATTTTGAAATCAGTTCACTGTGGAACTCCCATCTGAAAAGACATTCCTTGCAATTATTGCTTGTTTTCTACTTTTCAATTATACGGGGTCACCAGATGTACCCCAACTCTTTATCATAGTCTAATCTTTTACACTGTTATTACTTCATAATAATCTGGCTGACCAGAAGATGGTGGTCAGTTTCGGACTCGCATCTGAGAAGATATTACTGAATAGCATATGATAACAACTTTTCTCATTTTTCCAAAATCTACCAGCAATTGGTAGATTTTGGTTGGTTGTTTTATTACAATATACATATATATATTATACATTATACTGTATAAGTGTAAAAATACTTGTGCAGCTAAATGATTCACATTTTCTCTAGCATATGGTCTTTCTTACAGGTTGTATGAAACTGTCATGCTATATTTTAAGTTTGTGCAAGCAGGTAGATTAACTTGTTTTCAAGGTATTCTGCTCAAAAGACTGATTCTGCTGTACTCAGTTGCATCTGCACAAACTACATTATAACCCAGGCTGGGATAATGGTGTTTACATAATGAATGGCATCTGCTAACAGTAAATTGTGTCACCTTGGATTATAGTCCTAAAGTACTGTAAGTGAAATAAAACTAGACTTCCAACTAGATTTGATCACAACAAAATACTGCAATCATTAAGGTATTGTTCCTACCCTGAAAAGCAGTGTTTTGCTGCTAAAATTGCATGACTTTCTCAACAACATGGAAAATTGACTCTGTAATTTGTAAATACTGCCATCTACTGGGAGAAAAGGAAATACACTGTAAGTTCAAGTAGAAGTTGAAAACTGAAAAAGCACATAACTTTGTTCTTTGTCTCAATGTCTTTCATCTTGGACTATGTTGTTTTAGACTTTTACATTAAAGCGTCAATAATAAGAACTGAAATACTGCTCTGATAGCGTTTCTCTCATTACCTCTTGTTCTTAGCTTTTCTTTCTGTCCATCTTCATAATTGATCAAGATAGACTCACTGATGTAGCAGACAAAGCGGCACATGAATAGCCTGTCAGAATATCAAATCCCAACAGACCAAACCCCAATCCAAAATTTTATGGAACTTTTTTTTAATTTATGGTGTGTTGGCAATTATATAATATGTAAGGAAATATGTATTTGCCTGCACTATATCAAAATCCATCCATCCATCATCCATCCCACTATATCCTAACTACAGGGTCATGGGGGTCTGCTGGAGCCAATCCCATCCAACACAGGGCGCAAGGCAGGGAACAAACCCTGGGCAGGGCACCAGTCCACCGCAGTATGTCAAAATACATTCTTTAATATTGTGAAACAACTTTCCAATGTTAATCATAGCAAATACAAAAGCCAAATTAGTTTCGGCTCCATGCATTATGGAACTGTCACTCAGCTGTCACAATTCTAAGACACAAGAGCATTTTCAATATTTTCCCTACCATAAAAAATAGTGAGAGGACCACTCAATAATCTTGATCTCCTACCAAGTAATCCATAGGCCTGTAAAGGCATTGCAGCATCCAGTCTTGAAGTAAATTAAGTTAATTTTTTCACTGCTGAGAACTTTCGAAATGGGCAAACAGCGATCAACTTATTATGTTTATTTGTTAACTTTCCAGAGTTCATTCTTTACATTAAATGGCTGCCAAAATCACCTTCATCTTGTGCTATACACGTAACAGAATGGGAGTCTTGGAATCAGTGTGAAAACTCAGAAACAGCCTTCTAAATTTATCATGCACTGTAATTTACTTAAAATGAAAGCACCACCAACTGAGAAGGGACAAGAGTTTTACAACTGCAATCCTGAAATGTGATATACCTTCCATATAACTCTTCAAGGCGTAAATCTGACACTGACTTAAATTTTTTAGTGATTCCCCAAAACAAAAGCATTACCACAATTCTCACTGTCTTTAAATAACATATATTGTTAAGGCAAACAACATTATTCTGACCTTGAGCACTGTGAGCTTATCTGATCTTCTTCTGGCTTTCTTTCCTGTTTAATTCAAAATTGGCATCCAACACAACCCAGCTGTCAGGCCCCTCTGGCCATCTGTTCAAACCATTATCTTCATAATACAAAACCAAACACTTAAATGCAAGTATTTCATGAATGGCAAAAGAGGAGAATCCTGCTACATAGGTGTAGACGTCTGCTAGTCATTGGGCTCGGGTTTTTCATTTGTCGATGTAATTCTGGCTTGGGGTGTGACACAGTGACACAGTGGTAGTGTTGCTGCCTCAGAATAAGGAGACCAGGGTTTGCACCCCAGGTCTTCCCTGCAGTTTGCATGGTCTCCCCATGTCTGTGTGGGTTTCCTCCCATCATCAAAAGATATGCAGGTTAAGTAACTTGGTGATGGTAAATCAGACCTAGTGTGTGGTGGGAGTATGTGTGTTCATCCTGCGATGGACTGGCACCTTGTCCAGGGTTTGTTCCTGCCTTGTGCCCTATGCTAGCTGGGATAGGCTCCAACCACCCCTGCAACCCTGGTCATGATTAAGCAGGTTAGAAAATGACATGACATTCTGGCTGGGCTGGGTCAGTTTTTAATGTTTTAGGTACAGGCCAGGTTTGGACTTCAAGTTCATTACCAAACATACCTATAACAGGTAGATTTTACCAAGCTAATCCCTCAGGAACTTGACAGAAACATGTAAATAGGAAGAAATAGTCTGCGTATCTTTTTGTTGCTTTCACTATTTTTGACATTGTGGTGTTGGGCTGGGTTGTTCCTGGGAATCAAGATGGTTGTTACCTTATGACGTCACATATGCCTGGCTATACAATGTGATACGTGTTTCCTCAAGTTATCATTGGTCTTTTTTTTTTCTTCACTATATAAAGCCAATATGCACATTAATTAGACTTCTAATCTCAGGAAACTGCCAAATTCTCTGTTCTCTCAATCTGCTGACATTCTCGTACACATTTTTGCTCTGTGTCAGTACATTATGTACATACATTAATTTCTTTAGTGCTCAAGTTTATTAATTTAAGGCAATTGACTATTTCAATTTTTCAACATTGTGTCATTTATTATTTTCTCTCCAGGAGCTAATTCATATTTAGCCTGGCATTCATGTTTGCCCACATAGGTGAATAAGAAAATCCGTGCAGATTCAATCATAACTCTTTCATAATTAGCTCTGGTTTTGAGGCTAACATTAGAGCCTGGTGGTTTTTAACAGCACATGCTGTTTTCTGCATTTTATTTCACTCTTATTGTTAAAACTGTGGTGACTCAAGAGAACATATTGTGCATTTCAATATTTTATTTTTGCTTAGTTTTTGTGTGGAAGGTTAATATCTGTTTAGTGAAAAGTTTTTTGTTATATCCTTATACTCATAAGTAACATCATCCATTAGTCTATTTTCTAACCTACTCTTTATTGCACTTTAAAAATAACACACTTCTGATTATGTGTACCAGCACTGTCAGAATGCCTGTTTGCCTAACACAACATTATCTCCAGAGCTGATACAACTGTTTCCAGAGCTTCATAGAACACAAGACCTGATAGTAAAACTGCACTAGACCAACTGTAGGCAGTCAAGTTTGCTATAAGTAGAGGACCCACACACATAAAGCTGATGAACAAAGGATCTTTTCGAGGTTCAACAGATTATAGAGGATTTGAGGGCACTGCTGGAAAATGAACAGGAAATGATAGAAGATACACAAGTGTGACCTAACTGTTTAAAACAGCAAAGTAAACAAGCATTGCTGCTTCATCTAGGTCTTGTGTGTGTGTGTGCGCGTGTGTGTGAAAAGCCACAAAGTGTTGACACGTTCCTTCCAAAAGAAGCTGTACTCTTCATTTTAAGCCTGGTGATCTACAAGAATATTTCACATACTGAGTTAAGCAGATCTATTCCAGAATGTGCACCTGTAAATGCATTACACTGGACTAAACCAATAAACAGTTCAAATGTCTATTTAACCAGTCAAAAATACTTAAACCAGTCTTGTAATCAATGGAATGTTTTGTAAACACCTCGCCAATGTTAGTGAAGTGCTGGGAAGGAACTCAGGACAACACATTGAACCCATGGTTGAACCCAACTGCTGTGAGTTACAGATAAAACCTGAATGGTACATGGATTGCGATTCTCCAATTCTTCAAGTTGGTGGAGGACAGCTTTGAAAACCAGATGAGCTATGGCCACCAATATATGTGTGGGCGTCCTTCAACTGTTTATTCTTTGAAGTGAAAGTCTATATCACTATAGTTCTATGGTGTCATGGTCCGAATCATTAATTAGGAGTGAGTGCTTTTATGGGCTTAACTGGCATTCCTCTCCCACAAGAATTGCAAGATCTGAATGGAAGTCATTCCCAACACATAACAACCAGCTAAAGAAGTGTTGGGCCATCAGGAACTTGTTAATCAGGCCGTTCTGTACCAGTAGGGGGATTTCATACTTTAGGTTGAGCTCCATATTTTGAGGGCTATGTCTTTGTACAGGACACACAATATGATTAAGAACGTACAATCAAAATAAAAAGAGCGATCTCTGTAAGAGCCAAAATAGATGATGAACAAAATTTAATAAACGTCCAAAAACAAAAAATAAAGTGTCACAATTATTAAAAATAATGCTAGAATTAAACACAAAATTTTAACACCAGCTACGTTGTTTTGTGAATTACTATACTACAGAGTGTCCCACTCGGGAGTACAACTTTAAAAATGCGAATTACTCGCGAACGCGTGAACGTAAAGGTGAGCTGTAAGAACTGAACATACCTGTATTTAGTGGAAAACAAGTCCACATTTCAAAAGGTGCTGAAAATGTCCTCCCCAACGGAAGGAAACTAGACGCTCCATATTTGAGAATGTCCTCTGCAACATGTCACTGTCGATGGAAACAATTTCACGCTCGATGTTTGCTTTCATTTGTTCGATGGTCCTGGGTTGCATAAACCTTGCCCTTTAAATATCCCCATAGAAAAAAATCTGGGGGAGTTAAATCGGGCGATCGAGGTGGCCACAAACCTTTCGAGACCACCCTGTCTCCAAGAAACGATCGGATCTCTTCCATACTGGCATGAGAGGTATGGCACGTTGCCCCGTCTTGTTGCCCCATAGCGGCGCCCGCTATAGTGCCCGCCTCTTTATGACACAGAATCAATTCTTCATTAAATAAGGAATATTTTGAACCTTGTTGCATGATGATACATGCACGCGTTGCAGAGTACTTCGCATTTTTAAAGTTGTACTCCCGAGTGGGACACCCTATAGAAGAAGAGCCAAAGGTGAATCTTGAGATTTTCTTAAGTAATAGACAGGGTTTCATGACTAGCTCAAGTGTGTTTTCATTTTATGTAAGTTGTTTGCTGTCCTTTAAGTTTTATTTTCTATGTTTGTTTTTATTGTATGTTTGTATTCTTTATTATATGTAATTTTTTTTATTGTTTTTGTATTGTTTTGTTAATTTTCTATTTTTGTATATTTGCTATATACAGTATAGAGGACTGCTTGTAAGTGCGTAGTTATATACTATACTATATATTGTGATGGACATCTGGGGCTCTTCCTTACTCCATCTAAGTAGCCTGAGGACCACAAAGCTTGTGTGAGGAGGAGTGGAGGTGAACAAGAGACAAGAGATGGAGAGAAAGAGAGAAAGAACATGCCATGCGCTGTATTTATCAATTCTTATTGTACCATGCTATCTTGGTGGGAAACGAAGGAAAAGTGTTTTCCCACAGCTGCATAAAAGCCTTGTATTGTGCTGCACTTGTGTCTGTGCCTGTTGTGTTAGGTGTTGAGGAGCTGGTGCAGTCCCTGGTGGTCACAATATACAGTATATATAGTATATACTATATATGTGTATATATATATATATATATACACACACACACGCACACTCATGCACACACATACACAAACACACACAATGATTGTGAAAACATAAAACATTAAGACCACTACTCCCATATAAAGTGAATCGTGTTCACTATCCTGTAACAACAGCACATGTCAAGGTCAGGGTTTTGTTCGATGGTAAGCTGACATTAGGTGCTTACAGTCAGTCATGGTGAGTATCTACTGATTTTGTTCTGTGGAGGGAAAAAAACATGAAATGTTGATACTCTGTTGGATGACCAATACACATCGCTGCGGGAGGTTGATGAAAGCTGTGTCATCTGGTATGAACCAAAAGAAGGGCTAATTTAGCACAAATTGGAGATAATTTTAAGGATGGTTACAAGAGTTATATGTCACAATACACAGTCCTTTCGTCCATGCTGTGTATGGGACTGCAAATCCACAGACCAGCCAGGATGCCCATCAAACTGGACCTTGGATCAATGGAAAAAGGTTAACTGATCCATTTAATGCCATTTTTTGTTGCATCAGGTGGCTGGGTATGTGTGGGGAAGAGATGGAACGAGGATGCACTGAAAAAGGAAAAAAGACAGTGGAGGGAGTGAGATTCTGTGATCAATGTTCTGCCATGTAACCATGGGTCCAGGCATTCATGTGGACGTTAGTTTGACATGAGCCACCTACCATTGTTGCAGACTAAGTACATCCCTTGATGGCAACAGTATTCCTTAATGGAAGAGGCATTTTTCAGAAGGATAATGAGAGGGGACACTGGTGCACGCAGGTTGCTGCCGCTCCTCCCTGCTAACAACACTTTTCGTTAAATTTCACACGTTTTGCACTTCTTCATTTCTTTTATTGAATGTATAGTTCATGGATGCAATCGACCCGAATTGTGTTGATTTTGTATATCTGTTTTTAGGGACTTTGCCTTGACTGGGTTTGTAGCCTTCTGTGGTTCACTGGATGAGACTGCCTGACACCCGATCTACAAACTTTTTTTTTTTTTAAGGATATACTGGATTGCTCTCGATTACTTCTATATGTGCTTTGACTGGGAATGACTGAGAAGTGATCTGTTGTTTGCAGCGACCTGGCTTACAACTCTGTAATACCCTGTAATACTCTGTAATGCCTGTAATACCCTGCATTATATTTATGTAGTTGTATGTTGAATGCTCTAAATTCTGGTAGCTACCTTTCATGTGCATCTTATAATACTTCCTACTATGCTTCTTCTGGATTTTTTTTTTTTTTTTGCTGCTTTGCCGCCGTCGCTCATCTATACCACCCCACCCCACCCCACCTGTTTCACCTTCTCCACTGTGCTGCGCTGCTTCTCTGCTACTGTCAGATAAGTAAAACTATGATAAAATACTCTTGTAATAAAACCCTTCATCATTAAACAGTTTGTTCAGAGCAAGTGGTCAGACTGGAATGTCTTAAAAGACACAGGCATTGTGTGGCACCTGAAATATTTTCATCATGGGTCAGGGTCAGGGACCACTGCCGGGCTGCAAAGGAAAAGTTCACTGGCAGCATCTGTTCAGGAATATGCAGTCCTACTCATGGCTTTGAAAATAAGAGTGTCAGTGTGCCAAATTCTCAATATGCTAAAATAACCTCTAGCTGTGGATCTGTGCACAACGAATCCTCATCAGATAACATTGCAGGATTTTAATTAAGATCTCTTAATATTAAAGCATTGGTGATATCAGAATTCATTACAGACCCCAACCTTAATGTAATATGCTTAACAGAAACCTGGCAAAAACTGAATGAATTTATGTTTCTCGCAGAAACAACACCACCTGGAATCTTGGTGTCATTTTTGATTCCTCCCTTTCTTATTCCGCCCACATAAACTACATTAAGAAACTTTCTTACTTTCACCTCTGTAACATGTCCTGTGTTCGCTCATTCCTCTCCTTTTCTAATGCTGAGAAACATGTCCATGCTTTTATGCACCTCGCATTGATTATTGATTATTGTAACTCCCGACTGGCAGGTGCCCCTTCAAATCATATACCACAGCTCCAGTTAATTCAAAACTCTGCTGCAAGAGTCTTTACATGGACCAGTAACAGCAATCAAATCACATCCATCCAGTTTCACCTTCACTGGCTCCCTGTGTCTTACAGGATTGAGTATAAAATTTTATTAATAACCTACAAAGCTTTAAATGGCCTTGCACCAGACTACATCAGTGACTTTCTCTATCACTTTGTTCCTGTTCGCCCACTAATGACCTCTGATTCTGGTAATATTGTTGTGCCCCACACTAACCTGCACTCTATGGGTGACAGGCCTTCAGCTGTATAGCGCCCAGACTTTGGAATGACCTCCTGAAATTAATTAGGTCAGCTGACTCCATTCATTCTTTTATAAAACAACATTCTGCCCCCTCTTTCAGTTTACCTTTCTGTCCAGATGCTCAGGATAATTTATGTGTATGTGTGTGTTATATCACAAATTATGTTATTTTCAGGTTTTTCTTTTAGTATTGAATTTAGCATTTTACTCTGGTTTATTGTCTTTCATTCTATTTAATGCTTTGCAGCTCCTGTATTTATCTGTTTCTGTTCTATGAAGAAATATGTGTAACAATATTACATATGCCCTGCTGTTTAAATGAGCGCCTTGAGCATAGGACTATTTCATTTATGTTAGGTGGAATGCCCAGAGGGGACTGGGCGGTCTCGTGGCCTGGAACCCCTTCAGATTTTATTTTTTTCTCCAGCAGTCTGGAGTTTTTTTTTTTTTTCGTTTTTTCTGTCCCCCCTGGCCATCGGATCTTACTCTTTTTCTATGTTAACTAATGTTGTATTATTTTAATTTCTTATTTTGTCTTTTATTTTTCTTTTCTTCATTATGTAAAGTACTTTGAGCTACTTTTTTGTATGAAAATGTGCTAAATAAATAAATGTTGTTGTTGTTGTTATATAAATAAGATGTTGTTGTTGTTGTTGTTATTATTATTATTATTATTATTATTATTATTATTAAGAGTCCAAGGCATGGCCTTGGCCTCCCCAGATCTTAATTCAATCAAGCATCTTTGGGATGTGTTGGAATAACAAATTATGATCCACGAGAGCTCTACCTCACAATTTACATAACAGTATCTACTGTTAACATTCTGATGTCAGATTCCACAGAACAGCTTCAGTAAATCTTTAAATATTAAAGGAAATTATTCTGTTTCATGGCCTGATGTTTTTATGGTTTTCCCTCTTCAATCTCTTTTCATTAGTTCTATGCAGGCAGATAACCCTGCTTCTAGAGTTTGGGGTGAAGCTTATTTTGTTTGTAGGCCACTTTGTCTTTCTGAGGCCTGCTTCTGATGGCAAAGCCCCTCAATTCATAACAGATTTAAGAGTCTTGAGCAGAGAGAGCAGTTTCTGTACAGTAATGCATGTTTTCCAATGTAATAACATAAGTTCAAAGTGAAGAACAGCTATAAATAAGGGAGCAATCACTAAAAGCTGAAAATAACTCAGAGAGAATGAGAGTCTGGAATTTTACAGTCATATAGTAGATAAAGATAACTTGTTGTTTATAAAAAAGCAACTGAAGGACAAAGCAGGTTCTTTTTTTTAGACTATCACATGGCTTCTGGTTTTATTTTTAATGTATCTGTTAATGGCTGCAGCAGAGTAGTACAGTGGTTAACACTACCACCCCATTAAAACAACATATTGAGTAAGAAATCCTGTGCCCACTTGCTGTTTGTGTGGAATCGGCATGTTCCTTCCATGTCTACCTGGGTTTCTCTCCTGATTCTCTGCCTTTCTATCTACATCACAAAGATGTTACAAGTCTAAGTGTAAATTGGCACCTGTGAGAGTATGGGGATGTGCATTTCTGCCTGTGATGGAATGCTAGCTTGTCCAGGGTTGTTTTCCACCTTGTGCCCAGTACTTCCAGAATAGGATCTGGGCCCCAGAAATCCTGCATTAGATTCAGGGGTTTCAGAATGCATGTACGTGTCTATGTATGGACTCTGAATTTCCTACAATATCACAAAGGTGTGTGCTTTAGGTTAACTGGGAAATCAAGGTTGACCATATGTGTGTAAGTGAGCCCTGTGTTCCACTTGCACCCTGTCTATGGTTGGTGTCCAATGCTTCTTGAATAGGCTCTGGACATTTTTACACCCAATACAGATTAAAAGAGTTTGAACATCTATGTGCTGTGTATCATTCATCGATAAGTCATGCAACTTAATTTAAAACCATGCTTAACTACATACAGTATGAGGCTATATGGCCATATCTGAGAATCCCTGGACAGAAGCTCTGCTGACTGAAAGGTCCTTTTGGTTTCTGGTTATTGATAAGTTGATAAGTTTTAGACACTTGATAATAACTAAGCCAGCTATGTTCAAGAAAATTGAATCTTGGCCACCTTAAAAAAATAATCATTGAGCCCAGCAAGAGGACAATTATGATTTTCAGATCAAACCAAACTGATTGTTATACCACAGAGTAAAAGCATCTAATGCAAAGCATCTAAGCATTTAAAATGTTCACTTCTTTGAGTAATGAAAAAGAAGAACATTTGATTTTTAAAGAAGCATTCAAACAAACCAGGGTCATTAGGAAATGCTGCCATTTGGATTTAAGGCTTTCAAAAAGTTTGTTTAGTATAACTCTTGGCCACCCAGTGCCTATCAGTAGTCAAGAAGAAACACCACCTCAGCAGCTTCAAATACAGTCTATGGGTGAGATTCTGCCAATTATTGCATTACATTTATGGCAGCAGAATGTGTGACTTCAATTCCAGACCTGTTAATTAGCTGTCGCTCTGATAATATACAGTATAGTTAAATATGTAATTAGCTACAGGTAGTCTTCTAAGAATTATGGCTATTGGGAAACTGAGAAATGATTTAAACTATGATACATGTATGTAAAAAGAGTTGAAGTAAGGTGAGGCAATCAGATCCCACATGATTCCATAAGGCTGTTCCTGAAAGTGGTTGGAGCTGGAAAATGTAAACTGGAGAAATAGACAATATGAGGTAGAGCTGACCATCTTTTAATACGAGTCACTAAACATGAGATCAAACCTCCTTTTAAAATTCCCCCTAGTATTTAAAGAAGCATATTATTCAAAAGCTGCGGTGGGTTGGCACCCTGCCCAGGATTGGTTCCCTGCCTTGTGCCCTGTGTTGGCTGGGATTGGCTCCAGCAGACCCCCGTGACCCTGTGTTCGGATTCAGCGGGTTGGATAATGGATGGATGGATGGATATTATTCAAAAGGAACTTATTCTTTAAAGTTGCAGTTAACCTAACCTGCACACCTTTTGAGATGTAGTAGGAAAATAATAATACCTGTTACCTGTCCTACTACAATTGCCTAGCCTGATGTTACTAGATTATGTTTACCTCTTTAATAAGTCCCTTTGGATAAAAATGTCTGCCAAGCAAATAAATGTAAATGTAAACGTACCAGAAGGAAAATTTATGCAGACATGGGAAAAAGACACATATTCTAAAGAGACATTCATTGGAAATTAGATTCATGAAGTATCAGCTGTTAACCATGCTGTGAAAATAGTGATAAATGAAACACGATGAACTTGGTGCAAAATCATGATAAATTAAGCAGTTCAAACAAATGCACTGAATGCATGTTTCTTCTTCTTCTTCTTCTTCTTCTTCTTCCTTCAGCTGCTCCCGTTAGGGGTTGCCACAGCGGATCATCTTCTTCCATATCTTTCTGTCCTTTGTATCTTGTCCTGTTACACCCATCACCTGCATGTCCTCTCTCTCCACATCCATAAATCTTCTCTTAGACCTTCCTCTTTTTCTCTTGCCTGGCAGCTCTATCCTTAACATCCTTTCCCAATATACTCAGCATCTCTCTTCTGCACATGTCCAAATCAACGCAATCTCGCCTCTCTGACTTTGTCTCCCAACCGTCCAACTTGAGCTGACACTCTAATGTACTCATTTCTAATCCTGTCCATCCTCGTCACACCCAGTGCAAATCTTAGCATCTTTAACTCTGCCACCTCCAGTTCTGCCACCTTCAACTCTTCACCTCTCTTCCACAATCCCCATTACTCTGTACTGTTGATCCCAAGTATTTAAACTCATCCACCTTCAACAACTCTACTCCTTGCATCCTCACCATTCCACTGACCTCCCTCTCATTTACACACATGTATTCTGCTTTGTTCCTACTGACCTTCATTCCTCTCCTCTCTAGAGCATATCTCCACCTCTCCAGGGTCTCCTCAACCTGCTCCCTACTATCGCTACAGATCACAATGTCATCAGCAAACATCATAATCCACGAGGACTCCTGTCCAATCTTGTCTGTCAACCTGTCCATCACCATTGCAAATAAGAAAGGACTCAGAGCCGATCCCTGATGTAATCCGACCTCCACCTTGAATGCATCTGTCACTTCTACTGCAGACCTCACCACTGCCACACTTCCCTCGTACATATCCTGTACAACTCTTACGTACTTCTCTGCCACTCCTGACTTCCTCATACAATACCACAACTCCTCTCGAGGCAACATGTCATATGCTTTCTCCAGGTCCACAAAGACGCAATGCAACTCCTTCTGGCCTTTTCTATACTTCGCCATCAATATCCTCAGAGCAAACATTGCACCTGTGGTGCTCTTTCTTGGCATGAAACCATACTGCTGCTCACTAATCATCATCTCCATTCTTAACCTAGCTTCTATTATTCTTTCCCATAACTTCATGCTGTGGCTCATCAATTTTATCCCCTGTAGTTACTAAAGTCCTGCACATCCCGCTTATTCTTAAATATCGGCACCAGTAATTCACCAGTATTATCACCAGTAACATGAATGCATGCTTGCAGTCGAAAATAATGTAACTTCCTTTTGAAAATGTTCAAAAATATACAGGAAATGCTAATGGCAAAACTTGATATTTTATAAATAGACATACAGTGTCTGTTCAACCTAGATAGAAAACTGTTCAGCTACTTTTCAAAAACAAATTTGATCCTAAAAAAATGTGCTTGTTAAATTCATGTGCATTAATAACGAAAAATAACTCCCTGTGCACTAGCTGTTGTTTTATAATTCCTTTGTTGTTATGGCAACTGGTTTCATCAAATTAAAAAAGTATTGAATCAATTTAAAGGCATTGTAACTCCAATTCTGGCTTTAGTTAACATTCAAATAAAAATAAATTCTTGACTGAAATTCAAACAACTAAACACTTTTTCCTACTTGTATAAATTGCATTCCCACCATTAGAATCTGACATTTACAAGGTGCAGTGCCTCATTAGCTTGCATTTACAAACTCATTGTACTATATGAACAACTTTATCTTGGGTTTTTATTTTCTTTTATTCAAATTTTTCATAAAATATTAAGAATATTAATAATTATTAGTATTTTAATTAAGAATGCTAATTATTTATTATTATATTAAAATGTTTTTTAAAAAAGAAATTATTAAAATAAACACCTTTTAAAATAAAATATCAAGTCAAATTAGAGTGGAGACAAACTTGTGACTAATTTCATTTATACTTTTTAGAAAAGAAAAAACAAAGCCCTAATAGGATCATGCCATGGACTACAAGCTACATAATCTCCCGTCTTCACACCAAAATCCCTTTCTTTATCATTCATCAGAAGTGTTGATAAGTGAAATTCATCAAAGCATTTTTCACAGTGAATATGCTGTGTTCTTCAGTGACCTTGTTAAGAAAATTTTTCTTGGAAATTCACCATGTGGCTGGCTTAGACTAACTTTTTTACAGCTCCCCATATTGCTTTGTGTGGACAGTGTGACATCACAGAGCTCTAGCAGCTATGTGCAGAATTTTCATGCAGTTACTATATACTATAAGATCATGGCACATGCATGATATCACCACCCACTCAAGCCAGATTTGCAACCCGCATGTACTTATAAAAAATAAAATGAAAAACTTGCAGTATATTCATTTGAGGTGTACATCAGTTAACCACACTGAGAATATTATGAGTGTTGCCACCAGATGTATAACACTGATCCCTGTGCATCTACTGAGTCTATCATGCATAATGAGGCATTTCTGTATTCTTGATAGAAGTAAACAGCATGATGTATCTGAAGAGATAGAACAGAAACAAAAAATAAACGTAGTTATTAACAGCTGGCTAATGTGTTTGCTTCAAGACTGGAACTCTATGAGTACAATAATATATACTTTTCTACTTATTGTTAGTTTGTGGCCATTTTGTATTTTGTTTATGGTTACCATTCCTCCAGCTACTTTGGTTGTTTGAGGCATTGTGGTTCGGTGGTTAACACTACAGCTCAGAACGCATTTTTGTTCATGATAATCAGTCTAACACAGCTAGCAGATGTTTTCTTAGCTATCAGGGACGTTTTAAAGACCATTGATCTATTATAATCCAGTCAAAATTAGTTTTGTTCCTCCTTCCCTCCTTAATTTCAATACATTTTGTAAAGTTTAGAAAAGTTTCACTGATTTCACTGAGTTCACTGTGCAGAAAACTCCATGGGTTTTGTTCTTTATTGTTCATCAGTATTGTCACTTTCCCCTTTGCTTATCCTGATGATGGTAGTACAAACATGTTGAGCTGGGATGACCAGGCCTCAGCAATATCTTCTAGCATCTCCTGTGAAATTCCAAGATTTCTCTCTAGCCAGCTAAGTAAAGATAATCCCTCCAGTATGTCCTAAGTCTGCCCCTGGGTCTCCTTCAGTGGGTCATGCCATGCACACCTCCTTTGGGTTTATAATTATACATCCAAACCACCTCAACTGGCTGTTCTCAATCTACAGAAGCAGCGGTTGGGAGTCTGGGACCCCTGATTTAACATCCCTCAAAGCCTCATAATCAACATTGTGGAACATCCCTGGCAATAAACATATCATAATGATAGAAATCCCACATTATTGGATTTGACAGTGTTGTAGCAGCCAGCAGACAGTTCTTTGCAGGCTTTGTTGTCTTCAAGCATTTCACTGGATGGGTGGAACTAGATATTTGAGTACCAGCTGAAATTGTCATAGAAAGTGAACAAATAAGAGAAGTTAGTGTTTGATTTGGTCAGAAGATACTGAAGAGTGTGACAATGGATCACAGGAAATGATGAAGATTGATGATGCCATGATCCTGTTGGCTAATTTATTGTACATTCCAGACCAAGATTGCAGTGTTAACTGGTAAATCAAAAGATTCTTCCAAAGATTTAACTCTCACTTGACCACCACGGTCTGGGTCAATGTCCTCAAAACTGCTACCTCTGTACCAATAGTATCTTTTCCTGCCTTCTTTTGCAGTTGCCCTACAGAAGTTCATTATGTTTTTATTTATTTACTTACTTACTTATATATTTATTTATTAATGTATTTATTTTTTGTTGTGTTTTTCTTTCATTTCACATATGAAATAACCAAGTACAAACATGCATTTTCATTCCAGCTTCTTCCAATGCCGGGGGACAGGGGTGGCTACAAAGCCTTAACTGGTAGCCCTGGACACAGAGCTGGTCATGCAGACACAAACACCAAACTCAGTGTTTCTCAGTCACTTTTATATTGCAGATCACAGTCTCAGGTTTGCAAGTGCGTGATTCTTGTTCACAGTGTAATCTGCCCCATCCCTACCACCACCACTGCTAACTGAAGGGATCAACAGAGAGCTGTGCAGGCTGTGCAGCAATTTTTATTCTGTTCATTCACCAAGTACTCACTTTATAATCCCACATGACTACCCCTAAGGCTGCAGTTCAATTTTGTTTCACGTTTGTAATCTCACTTGTTTCTAACTATTTGCAGGGGCAAGTGTGATTAAAAATGGGATAAAAAATATCACACAGCATGGTAGGTGGGGAGGGATTGCATGAGTATGGGGGATTATACCATGAATAAGCCACTAGCTGTGTTTATTTTTTTGCCTCTCATAAACGGCGCGATACAGTGACATTAATCAAAGAGGAGTCCTCATATAAAACTTTTAGAGGCACACGTACAAAGTACAGAGTCTTTCAAAGTTCTTCATGATGTGAGACATAAGTGCCACTGTCTGTAGTCATTAGGTGAATACTCTCAGTAGTAGTTTGTTTCATACATATAAATTGGTTAAGCTTTCTTCTCTGCATCTAAAGGTCACATTGAGGCAACTACTTCAGCACTTTTCCACTCAACAAATTTCAGCCGTACAGAGCCCAGTTGGTGGAGACTGTGAGTATCACCATACCCACCAGGAGCCTCACTCATGATATAACACCAGCGCAGGACAGACTACCCATGATTGAAAAGTCTGGATCCAGAGGTAATTTTGTGCTTCAGGATGAGCCCTGTTATATATAGTTGGTATTTTTTAAGTTCTGATTTCAGGAACTGACTCCTCAAGCCAGACCTGGGAGAAGAGTTCCAGCTCATCCCATTTGGACTTGGCTCAAAAACAACCATGTGGAACTGCCATATGAGCTCACCAGCTACAGGGTAAAAGATAAGGTCCATATACAGAACCAGCCAGATAGGAAGTAAGAGCTGAATGGATCTAGGCATACTAGGCAATGCAACATAAGAAATCTGATAAATGTGAGCGGAACATTCAGTTCATCAAGCCTGTTTCTTTAGGTACTAGCTTACCTGTCCCAATATCTCATCTAGATTTTTGTAAAGGTTCTGAAGGTTTCTGCTTCAACTACATGCCTCTGTAGTTTGTTCCAGACTCCCACAGTTCTTTGAGTAAAGAAGTGCTTCCTGACTTCAGTCCTAAATGCACTTTACCTTAATTTCCGCTGGTGTCTTCAAGTACATGATTCATTGTTTAGTTAAAAGAATTCTGCTGGGTCCGCTTTGTCAATATCTTTAAGAATTATTAAAGACCTGGATTTGGTCCCCATGCAGTCTCCTCTGCTCAAGTCTAAACAGGTTTAATTCTCTGAGTCTGTCAGAGTAGGACAAGTCCTCAACACATAAATTCAGTATTTTTCAATTCAATGTTATTTCTTCACAATCATGGTATATATTAATTTGCCACATAAAATTGTGCTCTAAAGTGAAGTGTTTATTTATAAATTTTAAAAATTCCATTATGTAAATGCATTGTTCTTGTTCTTGTTCCTGTAGCTTACAATGGGGATAATGGATATGTGGGTCCACAGGTGAATGAGAAAGATTTAGAAATACCAAACTCAACCTTTAATTCCAGGGATGCACTTGGTTCCTCTCCTTTGCGCAGCTTCAAGTGCTGCTATGTCTTTTTTGTACAGTGGAGACCAGAACTGCACACTATTTCAGATGCAGTTTCACTAGTACATTATAGTCCAAACCTAAACTAACTCCTAATCAGTGATTCTTATTTTTTTTCTAATTCACAGCAAATTACATCAAGTTTGTGAAATAGTAAAGCTCATATGGTTACAAAGTGCCAGGCAGAATCACAGACAAATGTGTAAAAACATACAGTGCAAACAATAGAAATAAGTAATCACTGAATGACTGATCGTTGCATGTTTGTGCTGATAAAAACAGCCTATAGTGTGTTCATACAAAGTTAAAAATTAAATTTATGTGCACCTAGATCATGGAGGGATAAAATAATTAAAAAGTCAAAATTAGAACAATAGAAGAAAATTCAATTTAGTTTCAGAACAGCACAGTTGAAGTTCAGACCTAAAACTGTTAAAACAAGTAAACATTTTTCACATCATTCCATGTCCTTAATACTGTCTTTCATTGGGTTGACGTTGTTCAAATCCTGACCAGTCTTTTATTAATCACTAAATTTAAATGCAACTGTTGTGCTTAAGGATACATGATTACTGTGAAAGCATCAAGTAGAAAGATAGACTTTATAGACAGAACCTTGCCCTACTGAAAAACAACATCCACTGTTGTAAAAAGGTACATAACTAAGAGCAGTAATATGTATTATGTATACTGTTCAAGTGATCTACTGGGAGGGTCTCCTGAGCACCCAGCCACTTAAGTAGCATTTGTGGGTGCAATGCTAGAAGGAGGCTGTACTGTTTGATTGTAATGAGCTTGGAGGGCAAATCTTGACACTTATGTAGTCAAACCTTCAGCGGATTTATACAAAAGTTAAATTCATTAGTTTTGTAAAGTCTGAAGTTTGTGTTGGGATAGCAAATCTGCTATTTGGGAAACATTACGTGAGCACTGAATACCCACAACAACACATTAATAAATAAATAAACAACATTATTAAACCATAGATTGCCTTTTAAATAGAACCAAGAGCTCTCGACAGAGAGTCAAATCTTTTTACAGAAGAATTTCTCGGAAGACCGGTGGCACTTGTTAAAGGTACCAATTAATACTATTTAGTCTAAGACAGTACAAGTGCAAAATGGCTGCCGTTGTATCATCCAGATGGGTGCTACACATTGGTGGTGGTTGAACCTGCTCACCACTCTAAATGTAAAGTGCTTTAAGTAGTGGGAAAAGAGCTATATATATATGCAATTTTATTTATTTATTTATTTATTTTTAGAGACATAACTTCTTTTACTTATATGGCTTAGGCCAAGCAACAGTAAACCTCTCTTAATGTTTTGAATTCTAGACGCTGACACTTCTTCTGGAAAAACAGAAATTACAGAATTAGCAAAGCACAACACCCAGAGGTATGGCCCTCTCCTAAAGGATCAAAGAGTTGTGACTGATGTACTAAGGGTGAAGAGATCCATGCTCACCAATCATTCAATGCAGCAACATTGGGGTCACACTCCAAACATCTCTTTCTATAAAACACAACAAACATATTTAAAGAAGGCAGCATTAGATACTCCAAGGATCTCTTGTTCAAGGGAAAAATGACAAGAACTGTATCTCAATACAAACATTAGAACTTTCAGGAACCATGAGCATGTAGTAAGAGAGATGTATTAAATTCTAGGCTTTCTACTTTGGACTCTCATATATGTTAATGTCTAGGTCATTCTTGTGGGCTCTAGGTAAAAACCTCTATACCTGTAAACTACAAAAAGGTATATGGGGTAATTATTAGGTTATAAACTATTGAAAGTTATAAATATCTGAGGACAATAATACACTCAAAATTGACTTTTGATGAAAATACAGAAGCCATTGCAAAAAGGGACAGCAGCGCCTCTTGTGTTTAAGGAAGTTGCGTCTTTTTAGTGGCTTTTACTATTATGTCAGTCTTTTACAAATCTTGTATTGAGTCTGTCTTTACTTATGTTCTGCAGGCCTGGTTTGGAAAAAAAAAGTCAGCAACTTAAACATAATAAATCAAATTGTAAAATGAAATAGTAAAATAACAAGGCCTGTGACAGAGCTGTTAAATAAGCAGGTATTACAGAAAGCAGAGTGCAATCTGTCAGACAGGGCTCTCCCACCACATTCTCAATTTCAGTTGTTGCTGTCAGGTCACAGGTTTAAGGTTGTATGGATAAAAAGTAACAGATTCAAATACTTCTTCATCGCAACATCTATTAACCTTCTAAATATGTCAGCTTTAATAAATATTTGCACCATTGAATCAGCTAAAATTTGTGTGAATTAAAATTATTAAAATTTAAATTATGTGAATTTCCACTTAGGATTAATAAAGTATCTATCTATCTATCTATCTATCTATCTATCTATCTATCTATCTATCTAAAAGTTTCATCGATCAATAGTCGTTTTATTTATTTTTTTTTATATGTAGTATGTATGTATCTAATGTAAAACCCTATTATGCTCATTGCTATATTTTATGTATTTGAGCTAAGTTTATCTTTGATTGCTTTGCTCTTCATAGTGTTTTCTTAATGTTGCACAGTGGTTTCTTTGTAAAACCTGTTGATAAACCAAGCATACTAGTTTATAAGGGACTAAAACTCAGTTGTGTTTTATTATACTTTCCACTAGATGGCAGTGGAGAATGTTATTTTTGAAAAGGCTGTGCAACAAATTCAGTGGAAGTGCATTTCTTTTGTTAATGCACCAAAATGTATGTTGCATCCACATAAATACAGTATACTGCAAAGAAGTGAAAATAGTTTGTAGATCTGAATAATATCCATACGCTTAAAATAAAGTGGTAACATTCTCTTTCATCTCTAATGATCCATTTTAGATTCTTAAGAGTATTCTTTGATCAGACTAATTACCAACCCTCTTACCAGGGAGAGAAGGTGGGAGCATGCACTGTTAACAGCCGCAGGATTTCAAATTTGGACCCAAGTGCAGCTGTCCAACATGGGGACACCTCAGCACCACATGAGTTCAAATGGAACAGACATCAGAAACAAATCAGACATGGTGCTTGTACCTTTGTGCTCTTTAATTTTGATAATTTCTTGAATTCTAATAAGTAAACACACTACACAGTCCAGTTAGCCTGACCAACCAGAGTTTCATCACAGATCCTGCAGCTGCAAAACCAACCACCCAAGTGAGGCCCAGGCATAACAAACCATTCCCGGATATCAGGCCACTGAAACTCCATTCACGTCACCTAATTTCTATGTTTAGATAACCCTTAAAAGAATTTCTGTAAAAGAAGCAGGCATGTGCAATATATCACAACCCCTTACCCATAACCAAAAACAATAAAAAGCAATGTTCAGTTAAAGTTAACATTAAGCATATTCTGAATAATGTTGAAGCAGTAGGCAGATCCTGGCCGATTTTCAGTTTTATAGAGGAAATACTTCAAGCATCACATTATTTATACTTGTTTAAAACACTACTTTCTTTACAATTAAGAATAAAACCAATGTTACTTTAGCAAATGGTCAGTAGTATTAATACAGAAACACAAGATGAGTTTGAAATTACTAGCCCACACATAAAAAGAAGAAATAAAGTGAGTGATACATTAATAATTGCTTGCCATAATGAACTATGAACTATGAAGAATAAAAAAGGTGATTTGGAGACATATGCAACTGTACATATATAGTTAGGATATTATAATATTATATCAATTACAGGAACCTGGCTGGTTGTGGTCATCCATGGGCTAAACGGCCAGTGACACAAGATATATGTTGGGATGCCAACCCGGTCGTCCTCATTTACTTCCATCGTCCAAACAAAAAATGACATGGAATGGCATAATAAACAATAAAAAAACTGCCTCTCAAGGGCTCTTTAGAATACGTGGGGTCAGGACACTAAGGAGCTCTGTCTTTTCGCTGTCCCAGTCAATGAGTCACGCCTCCTTCTGGGTTGCTGCATTTGTATGGTCCAGGGACCAGAAGGGGTGGAGCCCGATGCCCTCAGTGGGTAGTTTCTCGACACTGAGAAAGAAAAGGAAGACAATATAGTTAGAAACAGCGCCCCCTCTTGGCCCAAAGTGGAATTACAAACCTAGAAGGAAACTGGAGGGTTTTATCGTAGGAAAATGAATTATGTAAATATTAACTGAGCTAACCTTACAAATAGTGGAGGAAAAAACATTAGTTTTAAAACATAATTTATGACTGTTTTAACAAAGCATAAAGGAGAAGGAAGTCTTTCTAGATTTAGTATTTTTTAACAGAAATTCAAGAGATTAGAACCTTGTGACAGTATTATAGAGTAGTCCATTTGGTAGTGTTTTGAAAGAGTGAAAAAGCTAAATTTCTGAGTTTAGTTATTACAGGACAATCTTTCAGCAGATACAACAAAGCTCTAAAAAACTGTGATAAACGTTTAAATGTGAATGCAGTCAAGCAAAAGTGAGGTAGGTTTAAACATGTTTTACATAAAATGCAATGCAAATCATCCAGAAATTTAGGAGCAGCAAAAAAAAAGTAAAGTAAAAAAAGAAAGTTGCAAATGAAAAAATAACTTTATAAGAACATTCAAGACAAGTAGCTCCAGCACTATCTAATGTTATCCTATTATATGCAGTAAAAAGGGTGATCAGGCTGATCCGGCTAACTATAGGCCAGTGAGCTTCACGTGCATCATGTGTACATATTGTGAAAAAGAACAAGCATCATGTGTCAGAACAGCTGTATCAGTATATAGTCAGCATAGATGTATACAAGGGGTGATCGTGTTTTACTAGTATGCTAGATAATTTATGAGGAAGCAACAAAAGTATACAATCAGAGAGGTCCATTAATTTATCTTAATTTCTAGTGAACTTTTAGTATGGTCCCACATGAGAGGCTAAGCATCAAACTGAAAAAAGTGGGAACTCGGAGTTCTTTGTGTAGATGGTTGCAAAATTGGCTTAAACACCAGGAACAAAGGGTTATGGTGAAAGGAACTTTCTTGAAATTAGGTGATATTAAAAGTGGTAATATTCAGGAATCAGTGCTCAGGCCATTATAATTTTAATATACTGTATATATAAATGATCAGAATAAGAATATAAATAACAAGCTGGTAAAGTGTGCAGATGATACCAAACTAGGTGGAATGTCAGATAATCTAAAATCAGCTAAATTGTTACAGAGGGATCTGGACAAAATACACGAGTAAGCAGATTTGTGACAGATAAAATTTATTAAGTAAATTTAAAGTTTTACACATAGGATGTAAAAATGTTAGATCTGAATGCACAAAGGGAATTTTGATACTTGATAGTATACCCTATGAGAAAGACCTAGGAGTCACAGTGGGCTCGTTACTGTCAATATCCAGGTAGAAGAAAGAAGGCTAATAGGATGTTAAATACTAAAGGCTGATGTGTGGAGTACAAGTCATGGGCAGTTATGATTATATATGAAGCACTGGTGATACCTTGTCTGGAAAACTGTGCACAGTTTTGGT
This sequence comes from Erpetoichthys calabaricus, assembly GCF_900747795.2. Classification (NCBI taxonomy): domain Eukaryota; kingdom Metazoa; phylum Chordata; class Cladistia; order Polypteriformes; family Polypteridae; genus Erpetoichthys; species Erpetoichthys calabaricus. The sequence goes on along the minus strand of NC_041394.2, from coordinate 287,113,777 downwards.
TTCCATTTTACAAAAAGACATAGGAGCACTAGAGAAAGTTCATAGGAGAGCAACTAGGCTGATTAGATAACAAAGAAGCATGAGCTATCGGGAGAGATTGAAGGAGCGGAACATTTTCAGTTTAATCAAATGAAGATTAAGAGATGAAATGGTCAAATTATTTTAAGTTATAAAGGGAAATAGTACAGTGGATCTCAAGTGTTACTTTAAAATAAGCTTTTCCACAAGAACATAGGGACACATATGAAAATGGAAAGGAAAATTTTGTGCAAATTTTAGAAAGTGTGTCTTCATACAAACAGCCATAGACATAATGAATAAATTATCAAGTTGCATGGTGGAATTTGGTACTTTAGGGACCTTCAGAACTCAACTTGATGTTATTTGGGACAAAGTAGGTGAATATAATTAGCATTCTGCCTGAGCTAATTGGCCTGGCCACATCAAAATTGCTCTAACATCCTACTTTAAAACATTAGGGATAAGTTCTTGTATTTTTGAAGTCAAAGTTAATCTTTTAATATTATAGCATACATTTAATTGTCATGGAAACTTGCATTGGTGAGTGAAGCCTTAGTGGTACAGTAAATCAAAAAAACATACATGTAACACCACAGCTTATAATTACGTCAGTGCAGCAAAAATATAAAACAAAAGGCAAAACACATAACATATATGTTTATTTCACAGAAGCAATGAGGACCATTTCAGACAAGATGCCTTCCACACTTCAGCTGTAAGTATGTTTATGACAACAAAATTAGTTAGAAGTAATACATTTTTTCTGAGGAAACAATGAATCCTCATGTTTCCTCAATGAATCTCTGTTAATAGCTCTGGAGTAGAATCCATCCATCCATTACCCAACCCGCTATATCCTAACTACAGGGTCATGGGGGTCTGCTGGAGCCAATCCCAGCCAACACAGGGCGCAAGGCAGGAAATAAACCCCGGGCAGGACGCCAGCCCACCGCAGGGCACACCCACACACAGCACACACCAAGCACACACTAGGAACAATTTAGAATCACCAATAACCTGCATGTCTTCGGACTGTGGGAGGAAACTGGAGTACCCGGAGGAAACCCACGCAGACACGGGGAAAACATGCAAATGGAGTAGAATATCACAAAATAAAATATCTGCTTTAGCTGTTTAGGAAAACGTTTTCTTTCAGGATAAATAGCTTAAAATGCTTGTATTTGATATGTGAAAACGAAATTCAAAATTGTGTATAATTTCCATCAATACCCTTACAGTAATCCCAATAATTCATATTTTTTAACTTTTAGGTTAGATGCAAATACCTTTTTTAAAGACCTTCAGAAGACGGATCTATGAGTATTTGTCACCCTCTATTCTAAAGATGACAACTTGGAACCAAAGAAGGAAATTATTCATGATGGCCTTTGTCTGAAGTCTACTGCATTTCCAAACATTGCCCAAGTTTGTAATTCCATTGCAGCTGAAAATGAGGTTACAGTAAAAAATAGAGTTGTATGGTTTTGGCAGTGCAATTTGCTAGCAAACTAAATATAGACAATTGGCTGGCATGTAACTGCTCTGACCATATATACAAATGATAGGAGCTGCTGTAGTAAGAAACAATAAAAAAATTACACTCACATTTGCTTAGCAGACAGTTTTCTCCAAAGCAACTTACAAAACACAACACAGGGCATCACAATCAAGTAAGGTCTCAGAGTCTGTTTGGGAACAAGTGTTACAGGACAAGGCTACAAAATTGATCATCCAAAGTGAAGAACTCAGAAGAAAATACAAGTGAGTTACACTTCCTAGGTTACAAAAACTTAGCAAAGTCAATATCGATTAGACAAGAGTCTTCAAATGCTTCTTAAACACATTGAGGGAGTCAGAATGTCAATTGGAGTTGGGTAGTTTTTTAACTACACATAAAAGGTGTTCACCCACAAGTCAGTGTATTGCTCGTTTTTATGCATGTGTGCCACCAATTGGAAGTTGTCCTGAGCCAATTTTCAAATGAAAAAAAACTACTCTGAGTGCAAAATATATGTGCCAATCAAAAATTGGGTTAATAGGGTCTAGGAGATTGAGTTATTGATGGATGTGTACAGAGACAAGAACCAGTTACAGTGTCCCTTTGTATTCTTATATTTTCAGGCAAGTTATTTTGAAGAACACCCCCAAGGTGAAATTTTAATAACCTTGCAGTACTGCTTTCAAAATATGTCTTATGATTTGTCTGAATAGATGTGCTTTATGACTTCATGCTCTAAACTTGTACACTAGCTGCAGCTGCAGTATCATGTGGCCCAAATGTTTATTACTTCTACGGTTATGAGCACTTGTAACTTACAGAATAGTAATAAACCTAACAGTTAGCACCATGTGTTCATTTGGCAGGCAAACTCAAATTTGCTCCAACAAATATTTGTAAAAAAAAAAAAAACTTTTAAAGCCCCAGCAATAAATGGAAAAGGACAGATCCTGTTAGTTCATTCACCTTTAAGTGGCTACGATACCGTAAATTCAGTCAAAACGATCCTTCATCTTTGCGTGCTATTAATCTGGTATCTTCCTTGAAGGCTACTGTCACTTTAAAAGTATTAAAATATTTTGGAAAAAAGTAACAGCTGCTGCTGCAAAGAGTGTAAGGAAAGCCACTGACCAGACTGAAGCAAAGACTTCAATTTGATATGATCATTTTGTCTGCCTGTTGAGGGCCTCCAGATTTGTTATTTGACAGCTAAGATGCAATTTCAAAGAAAACATGCTCCAGTTTTAACTTCTCTTGAATTTGCCCCTTGGCCTCTGAAGTCCAAACAGAAACAGGAGGAATGCGACGTGTGCCTGTATTTATAGCATCCCAGCCAGAGGTTATGACTCACATTTAAATACTGTTTGTGTTGGGTTACATCCTGTCCTTTATATCTAAAAGCTATATTTATTATCTTAAGAATAAACCTGACCTGGATGGCCACTCTTCAAAGATGTTTATTTCTAATGTGACTTATGCTAAAGTTTATTTATTGCTACCATTTCATGCAGTGTTGACTTCTAGTAAACACGTTCTACTATACAGCATAAAATGTCTACCTAGTGAGTATTATAAAGCAAAGAGAAGTACAATGTCCTTTATTTATGTCCATTCATTCATTTCCAGAGCTGGGTATTGTGGGTTTAAATCTATGCTTTTGACTGGTTCAAGGCAGCAGTCCAGTCCATCTCAGGCAGTAATCACTCTCACCAATAAGCACCTCTGCTGGCCAAGGTAGAATCATTAATTATTCTAACATGCACTTGTCACAATACACAAACAGACTTTAAGTTACCAAAACTTTTGCCAGTCACAAACAGATAAATAAAAAACACATAATTTTGTGTTAAAAAGCCTTCACATGACTCATCACTAACTTATAAAAAGGAGCTAACACAACAGTACTGTATTAATCGTTGGATAGTTTGCTTTGCCTTGTCAGTGCTGATCTAAAATGTATTGGATCTCTTTGTTTTTGGTATTGACCTTTATCCGACTTTAAATGACTAAACTATACATGGTGCTCAGAAGCCTCTGAAGAATTGGTTGCAGTCACCTAGACTTGACATGTTTATGGTTATGACAAAAAAAAAAGTCCATGGGGATTGATCTAACTTGGTTTCTCCATGCTCACTTATTTGGCCTACAAATGTCCATAAATAAATGAATTTTTATAGAAAGTTGAGGAAAGAGGGAAGCACTATGATATGAAATCAGGAAAGAGAGTTTTCTTTGGTTTCCCATGTATCATTGAAAATATCTGGCTGGTTCAAAGAAGGTTCACATAGCAAGCATGGTTGTTGTCATTGCCCACTGTTGTTAGCCAATGAGCAGGGCTCGCTCAGTATAGTGCAGTGCCTCTGGACATCCAGGAGTCCTCATGGTAATCACCCAGGCTGCAGTGCATGTCTGGCTCTTCCTGCCTCTGTTGCCCTACCAATCATGCTGCTTTGCTGGCAGAAGTAGTGCAAAGATAATCCCAGCCAAAAACAGCAGCCTGCTTTTAAGCTCCCTGATCAGATCAACTCCGATAACAGTGAGTCAATGGTCCACACCAGGAGCTTGCATTACAGTAAAAACTGATGTCAGGACTGAAGGACAGAAGACTAAAATACAATTTATTTAATACTGTAAATGTAACCATTATGGAAGAATATTTCTGAAAAAATAAAATAAATAAAAAAAGTTTAAAAAACACACGCATCTGAATCTGTTCCTCGGAGAGTTGCTTCCTTACAGATGGCACTGCAGATATTCAAAGCTGATCCTCCAGCTAGGACGTTAGATATCTCTGGGTTCACAGTTCTTGAGGCTGATCCTCCAATTAGCTGTGAACCACCCAGTCTCACTGAGATTGCACAGGTGGTGAACAAGTTGAGGGTAGGGAAGGCTGCAGGGATCTGTGGTATTTGGAGTGAACTTCTCCTTGCTGGTTGTAAGAAAGTCCTCCTGGCACTGCAAGCAATGTTTACTTCCATCTGGGAGACAGGCGTCATCTCAACTGACTGGAAAAAGGGACTTGTCCCTATCTGGAAAGGGAAGGGTGATCACCTGGATTATGGCAAGTATAGGGGGATAACACTGCTCTCAGTGCAAGGTAAGGTCCTTGCTAGGGTCATCCTCAATAGGATCCTTAATTACTTGCTCACCTACCAGTGACTGGAGCAGTCTGGTTTTAGGCCTAAGAAGTCTACCATCGACCGCATCCTGGCACAGGGTTCTCATGGTGTGCAAATATGAATATCAGCAGGGTTTCTTTGTAGCCTTTGTTGATTTTCGTAAAGTGTTCGACTCAGTTGATTGAGTTGCCTTGTGGGACATCCTGAAACTTCATGGGATCCGCTCAAGGTTGCTGGATATCATGGCCAGCCTGTACTCTGGTACTGTGAGTGCAGTGTAGAGTGGAGGCAGAACCTCTGCATTTTTCCCAGTAGATTCTGTTGATTCGTCAGGGGTGTTTTCTTGCTCCTACTCTGTTCAGTGCTTTCATGGACTGGGTGTTGGGCAGGGTCATTGGGTCCAGCGGATATGGGGCATCTGTTGGCAAAGAGAGATTCACTGATCTTGACTTTGCTGACCATGCTGTGATCTTCACAGAATAAATAGAGGCTCTGATCAGGGTTCTTGAGAGACTGAGCGAGGAGTCTTTGAGTGTCTGGGCTTGCGAATGTCCTGGATAAAAACCAAGATTCAGGCCTTTAATGATCTCTTAGGCACAGCCATCAGCAGTGTGTCTGTCTTCAGAGAGAGTGTTGACCTTGTTGAGAGGTTTACTTACCTTGGCAGTGACATTCATGTCTCTGGTGACTCTTCCTATGAAGTCAGTAGACGGATTAGGAAAGCATGGGGGGTCATGAGGTCACTGGAAAGGGGTGTGTGGCACACCCAATTGTGATAAGCTAAGTTCAGTGGCTGTTGAAATAAAGAAAATGTAGACACAGCTGCTTAGCTTATCACGGACATGGGAAAAAAATTGTTAGAAATAGTTTTTATTTACTTGTTTTAGCATCTCTTTACAGTTTAGGATGGCAGCGGCAAAAAATTTCACTGGCAGTTTGAACACCAGGATGCTCAAAGGGCTGCCTGGAGGCCTACTGGTGCTCCGAGAACAAGCCATGGGGCTCAAACTAGTCAATGCTGAGGCATCCATCTGGAGCCGTTTTTTTGAGCGCACTCATGGTTTCTGGTGGCTGAGTGCAGAGCCGTCCTTCCATAACCGCTGCAGAAGAGAGTGCAAAAGTGCTATATTTAAAATCAGAGGAACAGGTCAGAAGAAAAGAGAGCTCAATTTCAGAGTAGCCAGCAAAGGGAATTCACATGTGTGGCAAAGTATGGAAATGAAAGTGAGTGAAAGTACACAGCACTCACATACCAAAGGCTGAACGGGAAGCCATCACATTACCAAGACAGACGGGTATACATGCGCAAGTGCAAGAACGTTTAAATAGGGTGGACTGCACCTGAGGAGGTGTTGACGTATAGTACACATCCCGACGTGATGGTTTATTGGTAGTCTGTGGTTAACATAAATGAGGATTGGATGGAAAAAAAGGGCTGTCGTTATAAAACCATGGACTTTGTAAATATTTTTGAAAGACATTTATTTGTAAAATAGTGGAAATTGCTGGAATAAAACAGAATCCTTTTCTTGAATAGTCTTTTTTTCAGTCTGAGTCTCTCTTACTCCATCCCCTGGTTGCTCTGTCTCGTCTACTAACGCCCCAAGTAGGGAATTGTGCAACAGTGTCCTTACCTGGGGTGTCACACCGATACCTTTGCAAAAGGGCGAATGTCCAAGTTTTTGGAGTCCTGATGCTTCCTGTCTTGCTATATGGTAGTGAGACATGGATGCTATAAAGTGACCTGAGATGAAGACTGGACTCCTTCAGTACAGTGTTTCTTCAGAGAATCCTAGGGTACCACTGGTTTGACTTTGTGTCAAATGAGCAGGCTCATGGAATCCTGAATGAGGCACATTACCTGCATTGTGAGGGAGCATCAGTTACAACACTATCGCCATATGGCATGATTCCCTGAGGGAGATCCGGCTTGTAGGATCCTCAATGTTGAGAACACAGAGTGGCTGGAAGAGGCCAAGCAAACACCAATGTAACACTAAGGCTGCAGAAGATGAAGGGTCATTTTAAGAGGGTGGGGCTGGACCACATGTCTGCCTAGGGGGGTGCCAAACAGGACCCCAAACTGTTTCATCATGTGGTGGGTGGGGCAACGTGCTGTACCAGTGCATGCTCCCCACTCTGACCTGACTTGACTTAAAAAACACAAATAAAAGCCTGCACAGTTTCTGGGCAGTCTTATCACCAGCTCTGCCACAAACTGCTAACTTGTAGTTAATGGCAACTCAATCTGCTACATTTTTCCCTAGCTCCATGAGCCCAAAGATCCACCAGTGAGTTTGAATCCAGTGCAATGGATCTTAGCAGATGGAGAAGCATTTAAGAAATAATGGAGCTGCAGAGGTAGCAGTCTGTCAGTTGTCTTCCTTCTTGTACTGATGCTGCAACCAGCATTGCAGATCCCTGAAAGTCGGTCTCAGAACTTTCCAGCAACTCATCACAAGAACTCAGCAAGTCCATTGTGAGTCTCCATGGGACTCTGCACTTTGCTAAGTCAAATTATAAGTCTTTTACTTGTCCCGTTCCTTGCACTAATGTAGTTTAATGGACTCTAATTGTTTGCGAGGTGGCTTCATTCTTTCATTTTTCTTGCCATTATTAATAAACAATTTCCCTTTCTTGAAAGCATTTAAGAATTACTAGATTCTCAGGGGTATTTTTCAGTAGTTACTTCATTTTTTGAGCTTATGTTTAACATTTTGAAATTTGTTTTATAGTGTACATGCAATATTTACTGTGTATTTTTATGTCATTTTGTGACTTTGTTGCTATGATGCTTGTCGGTCATTGTGAGTGTGCGCATGTGAGATAAGAAAACCTCAATGGTGATTACAAAGCTGGGTTTAAAGGGTACATTATTCGGCTATTGTCTATCTGTGTTTCCCAATATATCCCCTAAGACTACTTAGCATTTACTAAATTTATTTGCCTGTGTTAATCAAAATCTCAGAATAGGAAAACTACCTCAATAATGTCAGAGTGATGAAAAATTAGCCCTACTCTTAGGAGTAGGCATAAAAGCATTTTATCAAGTTCACCAGAGCTTGTGTGCTGTCCTAACTCACTAGGAGCTGCCAGAACATGGCATTCAGCCAGAGATCACCACAAACATTCTGAGAAAAGATGAATGTTTTGGAAATGCTGGACAACAATGAACTTTCTCATTAAATTTTATAAACCTGGGAAGGTTCCAGAAGGCTTGTGGAGACTCCCAGGGCACTGGATAAATAGAGCATTGCAGAAGATGAGGGGGAATCCTGCAGAGAGTCATGGCACAGTACAGTGAAAGACGATTGGGACACTGAAAGAGTGAAAATGCCTTCGGAAACACCACCGTGGCTAGCTTTATTAGAATTATTATTTTAAAAGACATTTCTGGTTGCTATAATGGCAGGAAGATAATTCTTTAGAAAGAATGGCTGTGCATCAATCATCCATCCATCCATTTTCTAAACTTGCTTTATCTGGAACAGCATCATGGGGAAGCTGAAGCCTATCCCAGCAAACACAGAGTGCAAGACAGGAACAATCTCTCAATTATACATTGTTAAATGAATGTGCCCAATATCGGGCTTTACTCTTATTCAGCATGTGTGTCTTGGTCTTTACATCTTGGTGTTCAATTATCCAATAATTATGTGCATCTTGGCTCAATATATTATTTTTCCTTCTTCTTTTATTGTTATTATTAGTATCTATTTTCTTATGATTAACAAGGAATCTACAAAATGCCATCATGAGTACCAGTTTATGGCTTGGATTAAAATCATGACATCGTTCATTTTAAAACTCAAATTCTTACTCCTAGCTGGGATTAAAAGTAAGAAGCTTCACAAATACTTCTTATGTCCTACTCTAAGGTAGATTTCTTACCGTAGTCCAGCTTCTAATGCAATTCTGAGATGCTTGATAAATATGGGTCCGGATTTATTTTTTCTTAATGACTTCGGCTAGCATTTTTTGACTTTGAATTTTGCTTAGTTATTTTTGGTTCCTGAGAAAGTGCAGCTTTGTTTCCTGATTACAATTCTATTGTGTATTTTGGCTCAATCGTATTACCTAGTCCTCAGCTTAAATGATGTCTCTTTTTCTTCTGAGACAGTACACTTGTGGACGATAAGTTAGACTTCATATGTGGCTGTGGCAGGCTTGCCATTTTTTTAGCTGGCTCTAAAACTGCTCACATGCATAATTGAGTTCCAGTTCATACTGTATGTTTTTCCATCTTTTCTCACAGAATTTATGCAATTCAGTTACACAAAAGTCTAATGTGAGTTTATGGTTCATTCCTGGAGTTTGAATTATAGGAAAAGTGAAGTCAGGACCAAAAGGACTGGTGAATAACATGACTTCACCATGTGATATCACAATCCAACCCTGAAACCACACTATCCTGAATCCCTGGAACAAAACCAGATTTCCTGCCAAATAATACACCATAAATGCCTGAGAAAAAGCACAAATACCAGCAAGAAAAACACTCAATGAGGAAGACATGCAATTAAGAATTTAATTGTAATATGTGACAATAAACTTGAACTTCTGCTTGATTTTGTAAAGGAAAAATAAACTTTATAAAAAGAATGAATATATAAGCATATCATTATTTTAATCCAGAATAGCAGATTAGAGATAGGCTTTGAAGTTTCACTAAAATATTTTTATGAACAGAAGCCAACTACTTGAACAGACATAACAGGAAAATCACACAGAGTGAGTATTGCACAGTTGAATGTTTTTTTCTTCTAATAGCACTTTGAGGATTAGTACGAAAATTAGATTCAGATAATCAAACGTCACACATATGTACTGTAGATTAATAATGTGTATGAAAATGGAAATAACAAAAAGATAACATTCAAAACAATACAAATCTGCACCAATTAACTGACAAATAGCTGCACCTTATCTAGGTCTGTTAATCACTTCTTTTGGGAATCTTAGCTTTGCTGAGGTACTCTTAGATAACAAAGCTTGCAGGCCCCCTATACCTTCAGTACTGGAGCTTGACCCTCTGAGCCTCTATATACAGTAGTTATAGATTAAACACTTCCACAGCAACATTCAGGATGAGATTGTTGAGTCATTGCTTGGTGTACGCTCATATGGATTGTAGAGCAATCCTATAGATCCTCCAAGTCAAATTCTTTTACTCTGGGGAAACATCCTAAACAACAACTGTTGAGTTGAGCTTGGAAGGCTGCCACAGTGCTGAACAGTTCTTAAGGAAAATTCTGTCTCTGTCTGCAGCAGAGTCTCTCTGTCACGATGTCTGGAAATTAATAATTAGACAGCACTTTGTCCAAATTCCCTCACAGAGATACAGAAAACAAAGGGGGATGGAGATGGTAAGCCCTACATCATAGCTCTAAGTGCCAACTTGGTCAGTCTGCTGCCTGAATAAATTAGATTCAACAAGTAGAAGTCATGCAAAGCCCCTGAACAAGCACTGAACCCTAACAGACCACCTAACCTAGGTGGCAGACAATAAGCAGATGCAGAGTAAAGACACAGAATTACTTGGGAAATTTCCAAGTTCATTCAACTCAGCGCTGAGGTTCCGGTAGTGGGGAGGGAGAGCCATGACTCAGGGAACTAGTAACTCATGCTTTTGTTTTTTTTTTTTTTACTTTACTTTTTTAACAGTAAAATGACTATCTACTAGTTCTGCCAGTAAAAATCCCAAAATGATAAGAAAATATATTTTTATGCTTTGTCTTGACAAATGATATGACAGTATACAGTAAATAAAAATGTAAAATAGACAAAAGACAATGCCATTACTACTCTGGTCACTGCTTGTGACATTTTCCCCATATCACACCCTCCCAAAAGTATGTAGATCAGGTTAACCATTGAGTTCAGTTTGGCCTCAGTTTTCTGTGGTGGACTGGCACTTTGTCTTTTCTCTTGTGCATTGGGGAAGGTGTATAAAGTATCTGTAATAAGTTGTCTACTTGTAGCAGTGTGATCTCTAAGAACTTCCTGTGTCTGAAATGTGAAAAGTCTACAAATAGTCTGTGAGAGGCAAATATATTCTGGACTGCCGATTCACTAATCTGATTAATTAATTGATTAACTTAATATTGCTTCCACTTGAGAGACTTAGGGGCACCGTGGTTAACTAAGGTTCCCTACAACTCCAGAGACTTGGGTTTAAATCCTAGCCCACTGACTCTTTGTTTTCGGTTTACATGTCTTCCTGTGCCTGTGTGGGTTCTGTTTAGGGACCAACTTTTCCTTACCAATCTCAAAGACATGCATTTTTGGTTTGCTGCAGCTCACCATAATGCTGAATTTGGATACATGAAGTTGAAAAGAATAAATAAATTAAATAACCTTAGTGCTACTCAATACTAATCTTTGTGCTACTTAAATTGGGGAACTCCTGTACTCCTGGTGAAATACTACACATACGCCTTATTTCTTGGTATTTGAAGCAGGATATGAGGAAACCCTTTTCTTTTTCCACCTCTTCCTGCCCACATTGACCACACTGCTTCTAGTCCTGGTTTTCCAGCTGTCTGTGGCAGCCAGATCAGCTGGCCAGGCTGCACCCACTTAGACTGCATTTGGTCAGGCTATGTCTCCCTTTTTTCATTTTTAGTATGGTTGAGATACTGTCCTGATACATATAATTCTTTTTTTGTACAATCTAAATGCAGGCCATTTTTAAAACATTTTATATTGTTAACCTGGTAAGCTTTGTAGCATGTTACAATAAAGAATTTATTCTCTTTTAAGTTTGTTGCTGCTATTTTTGAGTTGAGGATATATAGAGTACTGGTATGCTGATTTGACTCTACTTCCTGAGTTTCAGAATCAGCTAAATATATTTTGTGTGAGGACAGTGTGGTCTTTGTAAAGATATGACTTGGGGTCAGTCATCTAAAGGGTAATGAGGAAAGCCCAATAAAAACTGTCTGATTTGGTTTGCCTGATGCAGAAAAAGCAAGAACTGTAGTACGCTGTGTTTTCAGTTTCAAGGCTTTTAAAATGAGAGGAAGGATTCTTTGAAGATGGCTCTGTGATTTATTATTCCAGCAAATGAGGTATGTGTTCATAAACTCTAAATGAAAAATATGAAGGCATATAAAAGAAAATCCTATTTGAAAGGAAAAGCATAGGCCCTGCACTTCACTATATCATCTATTAAAACATCACATAAATCTGATTTTTCTTTCTTGCATGCCTTAATGTTTTCTTTTTTGGATTACTGTATCGATCTTCCTTTAAAGACAACTTGAAGTTCCAAATGCTGCTGTTGTTCATCATATAGCTTTCAGTTAATTCAAAATGCTACTGTAAGAATTATTAAAAGAACAAGAAAATACAAACGCATGACTCCAGTTCTTAAATCCTTGCACTGGCATCCGGTTAAGTTTAGGGCAGATTATAAAATCCTCCATTTAACATATAAAGCCATAAATGGCCAAAATCCAGTTTACTTATTTGAGGTTATCATTACTTACAAAGCAGAGCGCACATTAATAACAGTGGGAGGTCGAGTTTTTAGTTACATGGCTCCAAAGCGGTGGAAAGGTCTGTTTGCTACTATAAGAGATGCCCCTTCTGTCACAGCTTTTAAACCCTAGCTGAAGACTTACTACTTCATTTTAGCATACCATGAGTAGAGCTGCTGATTAGCTGCGCATAATGCATGTCTGTTGTTTGTCATTAGCACTAAAACATATAATTTGCTACTAACCCTCACCTATTCTGTTTGTCTTCTCGGTACTCAAATAATTTGCTACTAACCCTCACTTATTCTGTTTGTCTTTTCGGTACTCAAATGTGGCACTTGGTGCCACTGTTCTACTGCCAAGTTGCTTTACTGCCTATGGAGAAGTTATCTCTGATGAAGGAGCACTGGAATCATGAGGTAGATGGGTCCTTCCATCAGACTGGCCAGCTCAGCCCTGACTTGGCTGTAAAATGGCCTGTAGTAGCTTGTTAGCCAGAGTCTCGAGGACAATGAATAAATCTGTACCCTGATATGTAATAGTTCTGTATTTGTTGAGTATTATAATCTATTCTTGCATTTTGCCTTGTAGTTTGTAGTTTTGTATTGTATTCCTGAGGAGGCAAAAACAGATTGGCCATCTAGTTCTGTGAAAAGGATTATTTGTGTTCTGTTTTGTGTGTTGCATTGAGCCCATTTTGTTGACCCCCATTGTATGCCCAACCCCCCTAGAAAGGGATCTCTCTATGAATTGCCTTTCCCAAGATTTTTTCCATTTTTTCTCTAGAAGGGTATTTTTAGGGAGTTTTTTCTTGTTTTCTTAGGGAGTCAAGGCTGGAGAGCTGTCAAAAAACAGGGCCGGTTAAAGCCCATTGTGGCACTCCTTGTATGATTTCCGGCAATACAAGAAATAAATTGTTGTTGTTGTTGCTGTGGTGCACATTAGCTGGCTACGTTGCATGCAGTGCCGTACTTTGTATGCAGAGGGGAGCAGAGGCCAGGGTAAAACTGGGGCGGAGTGGTGGCTCTGAGGCTAAGGATCTGCGCTGGTGTCCCGAAGGTTGACAGTTCAAATCCCTGTCACTGCCAAAAAAAAAGGCCACTGCTCTGCTGGGCTCTTGAGCAAGGCCCTTAACCTGTAATTGCTCCAGGGGCGCTGTACAATGGCTGACCCTGCACTCTGACCCCAAGGGGTATGCGAAAACTACCAAATTCCTAATACAAGAAATTGTATAAGGCAAAATAAAGAACAGAAAAAAAAAACTGATCTCATTTGGGTGGGAGAGGTGGTGTTTTCGCTGGACAAGTGTTACAGTATTCTTGTGTGTTTTGGCAGCAGCAGGGAATAATGGTGAGGTGATGATATATTAGTTTAGGTGCATTCAGAATAAATTTTAACTTGAAATTCTTGATGTAATTATAGCTTGGAACAAAATGCATCTGGATGTTCTCTCATTAATTTTAGATTTTATCATGATAAAAATTTTTGTCTGTCACTTTATTAAAATATTTAAATGTGTTCAAAAGTACTCAGAAATGATGCTTGAGTAAAGTCAAAGTACTTTGTCAAATTTTTACTTTGACTGAAATATTTTAGTTGAAAAGTATTGAACAAATGTAAAAAAGTATTTTGTGCTTTCAAAAGCAAAATGATATTTTATAATAATAAGAACACAGAACACAACAAATTTATTTAATTTTTAAACAACACTCACACAATATTTTTACTACAGAAATGCACTAAAGAATAATGAATCATGCAAATGCACTCCTGCCATTGACCAGTACATAACTACAGTCAGTGTCACAATGGTGAACTAAAGTGTGGTACTAGTAAATGTGGATATGACTTACGATGTGCCTCCCTTACTTGAATACCCAGAAAAATGCAATAAAATACAAAAATAAGAATAAAAAAATAAACTGAATGTTACAACTTTGCCACTCAAATAGATACATAATATAAAAGAACTCCGTGAAAATCAACACAGATTAGGTTTATTATATGTCAATGAAGTAAAGATGGATTTTAGAGGTGCAGTTATTACCTTAAATAGTAATACAACAATTTCAGAATTGTTGTTTGTCTTTAACAAGAATTTTCTGCTACGTTTGTTACCCAGTTTTATCTTTTTAATTACCTGCATGAGCATTCATGAATAGAATTAACCACAATTAAACTCAAAGCATGTTATGAATTTTCCAGAATAACCTCCAGTATACCATTTGGTTGTCTCATGATATTATTCATATTCTTATTGCAGTCCTATAGACAATTTAAATTGTACAGAATAACATTTTCCCTAGCATATCAGCATTAAAACAACTTGCATTAAAATTACACTGCAATAATTCAACTTTAGTACAACAAAAGAAAAAATCAATTACAAATTTGAAAGTCAATGTCCTACTGAAGAATGCTCTGGACATGGTTCAATTCTGTTAAATTTAAATGTTTTCTCTTGAATCGTGTACAGGTGTAATAAAAGGGACAGCTCAGAGAAAATAAATGTCACATACAACAATCCAGTGGAAGACAGAATAATTAGCAGAATAATATGCAGTAATTATCCAATAATCCATCAAGACAAAATGCATAGATATTTGAAGGTCATCCTTGCAGACAAAATAGAATATTCACTTATTGAGCTTTCTATATTCTTCTTAGTCATTGTGGTTCTAGCAGATTCTGAGCAGCAGAGCAGTATTTTGTTAGCTTTCCTTGAGCTTAGATTCCATAAGGTAAAAACAAAAATTCTTTTCTCTGCTGAAGAAAAGCTGTACCCCTTTTATTAGCTCTCAAATAACAAGGGACAGCAAAAAATTTGGTGTCACTCCCTTTACCCCTTAGTAGGTCATTAGATCCCACAAGAACCCAGAACTGTCTCTTCCAGTTAACTAATGACTTTTACAGCTGGGCAAACTCTAGCATTTCAGTAATTTGGCTTGTAAGAATCCATCACAATATGTTGGGCTTACAACATACAGATATTGTTTGCATACTACTGTATTTAACTAGTGGTCTCAAGATATTACTTGTGCTCATAAAAGCTTGTTTGTACAAATTAAAAAGACACAGCTTTTTCATACTTGAAGGGCTCCATATAAGATAGCTTACGAAGAGGAAAGAAATGCTTACTTCAACTTGCTTCTTTAAATTTGAAGTCAAATTCTTGAAAGCAGAGATTTCTCTAGGTGCTGTTTTCAAATATGACTGTATGGGGAAGTTCACACTCAGTTTCCATGTCTCAAAAGTGAGTGGGAATTACCTACCAAACGGGCAGTGGAAGGCGCACTATTGCACTTTTATCTTTAAACGATGCATGGAATTCTATTGGCTGTGTCTGATCAACACCGAACTATAACCTAAGTTGATAACACACCTGATTGGTCTCTTTTATGAATTTATAATAATTTGGTCTGTGCAACAAGTAACAAGGACTTGCTGGGAAACATTATGAGGTACAAATTATGCTATCTGATCTATAAAAGTAGAGGGGTAAAAGTAAATGTAGCCCTTTGTACTTAAGTAAAGTACAAATACCTGAAAATTGTACTTAAGTAACAAAGTATTTTTTCTTCATTATTTTACAGCTCTGCAGGAATCTATTTTATTTTAAAATGCTTGATGCAGAAGGTGACGTTTGGGGTGGCATTTGGCTCAGCATTCTATATATGACAGCATCTTTGTTTTATGCATCCAAATTTTTATTTACAATCAAAATATAAGTACAAAGTCTGAAATAAGGCAAAACCTTGTATTTTTTAAATTAAAACTAACATAAATATAAACACCCACCTATCAGAAACAAGCCTAATCCTCCCAAAACCACTTCAACCATTAAGTCTGAAACAGTATCACTTTTCATTTAGTTCTCACCTTTACCCAAAGTAACATGTAAACTCAGAATAAAGTACAAGGGGAAAGTTTACATATAAAGTTTTTTACAGTACAACCAAAGCACAGGCAGTTTAAGTGATTTGCTTAATGTCACAAACCTTAATGTTTTATAAAATAAAACATGTTTAAATTAACTTTCTTAATGTACTGTAATACATTAAGTCCCTCGGCATCTGTAGGACTCACTTCCGAACCCCACTCACATCTCCCTCAGCCAGTCCGTCGGCGTTCAAAGGAAGACACCATACAACGGGGCCACTCCAGCTCTCCAAGAGCATCCTTTCTCGAGCCCCACACTCAAGTGCTGGCCTGCTATTCACGTCCCTGGGGCATGCTACCAACCACCTGCTTCCATTCTTCCCAACATGGGTTATCTCAATCCTGCCTTTCTTCAGACAATTCCTTTTTCTTGCTTTCTTTTTTTGATCCTCCCCTCTTTGCAGTGCAAGCCACATTTAAACCCCTGATTGGGTGTAGATGCTGTCCTCCACCTGCTCCAAAGTGTAAATGAAGTAACCTGCTAACATTTGCATGTGAATACGCAATCAGCCAAGCACCCCAACTAACCTTAGAGTGGCACGTGTTATGTTCAGACGTTTACCTGCACCCGCTCTGAGTCTGAGTATTCTGGGACTCCTGATTATTTATTAAAATTGTGCTTGAAAGCTCTTCATTTGGGGGTGCTCTTTTCACAAACCCCCTCCCAGTGGAGTCAAAACGTGGTTCTTTTTTATATGCATTAGCATCATTTTGGTCAAATGTTTCTTCATTCAGGTGCCTACAAAAGTAATACAAATTCTTTACAAAAAAATATAAGGCCATGATTCATTTAAAATCAGCATATACCTGTCACAATCTTCTCTGAAAAATGCAGAAAGCTGAAAAACAACCCAACCTGTGTCTCTCTATCTCTTCCTCTAGATCTGGTGATTTAAACCACCTTGTAATCCAGTTACTTACTGTATGTGTCATGGAGAGAATGAATTAGTGTTGAAGAATTAGATATCCCAGAGTGACTACAGTGATACATATCTGGACCAGCATTTACAATCATTGGCAAAAAGACCCATCTGACTTACAAACCAGGACTACTGCTGTTGCACGCACATCTGGACATGGAGCCATACACAGGGTTTTAATCTATGATATTTAATTCTGAAATGTACATTGAGCAAGGAAGAGTGAAGAAATAACAGATATTGTACTTTCTTGCCAAAGATTTTAAAAATGTAACAGCTGCACAATGTCCCCCTGATTTTTCTGTTTCACTGAGTGCAGGTGTTACTTATGGGTTGTAGTCTGCAGCTGTTCCTTTTTAAATTCCTGGTTGCTAGGTGACAAGTAAGGGAAGGAGTGCACATGTGAGTGAGTGTGTTTGTGTGTGTGTGTGTGTGTGTGTGTAAATTTGCAATGTGAGCATGGAAATGGAAAAAAAAACATAAAAGCATTCCTGTGGTGGGATACTTAAGGAAATTCCTTGAATATACCAAATGGGTGTGAAAAATGTGTCTGCAATCATTTTACTTCCTTGGATTTTCTAAAAATTTTGTCTAATTCCATGACTACAGAGTGACTCCTGCTGCAGTGTGATATATAAAATGGTTCAATACTAGAATACGGAAAACAACAGCAAAGTACTCCTAAGCCATCTCCATGTGTCTTGATTTGCTGTGGTGGAATGTCAAATTTAAATTAATTACCAACAGTATTCCTAGAGCCACAGTTCACTCAGCCTACCACCACTGAGCAACAAGGAGGCTTCAGGTATGGAGAACTTCAAACACTTCAGAGCCTCTTCAAGAAAGAATTGAAAGTGCAAAGCCCAGTACACGTCCCTAAGAAATATCAGGAATCCAAGGATACTAATAGAGGACAACCCTTCCAGCCACAACCCCACAGATGACTACAAAAAGAAGCAAATCAGACCAAAGGGGAGTTCATCCTGCTCAGAGAAAGGGATTCAGGTGCCTGAAAGGTTACTCAAAATATTCCATAAGTAGAAAAAGACTTTAAACTTTTTTCTTAACTGATCGAGGACTCAGTATCTCAGTACTCTTTATACTGTAATAAAAAAAGAAGAAAAATACTATCCACATGACTATAACTTATGATTACTCATTGAACCTTGGAGTTTTGGTTTGTTGAGTGCCACCTAGCAGTTACAAACATCATAGTCATCTGGATGGAGGCATCCCCGTGATTAGCACCTTCTGGACGAGGAAGGCTTTAGAAAAGACATTTGTAAAGAGCTTAGGGAATTATAGTAGGAGAGTCAGCATGGTATGGGGCCAATGCTATAATTTCTGGAAGTCACACCAAAAGATGTGTGTAGGCAGCAGGCAGAAAGTTATTGCATAGACCCAAAATAAAGAATGCTGGGTCATATTATTTGGTGTGTGAAGTACAAATCAGGGATATGTGATTATAAACCAGAGCTCTATCGAAAATAATTCACCCCTTATTGGATTTTAAGAATGCTCCTTAAACGTTTTGAATTAAATTTTACTAAAATTTCCCATTCTCATACATTTTTTATTTTACCTAAATTACAAAATTTCTAATTTTCATGCAGTGCTCTGTGCTCATTAATATTTTTATTTTAGCTTTCCACCATGCACGATTCCTGTGTGTTAGGTTAACTGTCAGTGCTAAATTGGCCCTATATGAGTGTGTGCAAATGACCCCCACAGCAAATAGGCATACTGTCTGTGGATGGATAAGATGGGAACTCATGACATAAACTGAATAAACAGATTACAAGATGGATGACAGGATGGATAATACAATCATCTTTATTTTTGCCATTTAGAGTGAGTACTTAAACTTTACATGGAAGGCATCCCAGCTAGGATCAAACAGAGGTCTAATCATTGAAAGGTAGCAATGCTTATCAATTCTTACCACTGCCCAATTTTGCTGCCCTCCATATGATCATGATATAATTCTTAGTTGTCTTGATAAGATAAATTGGTTGTTGGGAAAAAACTGCTTATCTTTAAAAATGTGAGGAAAGTAAATTACTTTTAGTGGGTGGAAATTGTGTGTTTCTTCATTTGATTTGTAGAAAATATAATTTAATTTCCTTGTATACAGTGATCCCTCGCTATATCGCACTTCGCCTTTCGTGGCTTCACTCCATCGCGGATTTTATATGTAAGCATATTTAAATATATATCGCGGATTTTTTGCTGGTTCGCGGATTTCTGCGGACAATGGGTCTTTTAATTTCTGGTACATGCTTCCTCAGGTGGTTTGCCCAGTTGATTTCATACAAGGGACGCTATTGGCAGATGGCTGAGAAGCTAGATTGCTTACTTTTCTCTTTCTCTTGCGCTGACTTTCTCTGATCCTGACGTATGGGGATTGAGCAGGGGGGCTGTTTGCACACCTAGACGATACGGACGCTCGTCTAAAAATGCTGAAAGATTACCTTCACGTTGCTATCTTTTGTGCAGCTGCTTCCTGAAACGACATGCTGCACGGTGCTTCGCATACTTAAAAGCTCGAAGGGCACGTATTGATTTTTGACTGAAAAACAAACTCTGTCTCTCTCTCTCTCTCTCTCTCTCTCTCTCCCTTCTCCTGACGGAGGGGGTGTGAGCTGACGCCTTCAACAGCTTTGTGCTGCGGTGCTTCGCATACTTAAAAGCCAAACAGCCCTATTGATTTGTTTGCTAGAGATTGTTTTCTCTATCTATGTGACATTCTGTGCTCGTGACACACACACCTTTGAAGAGGAAGATATGTTTTCATTCTTTTAATTGTGAGACAGAACTGTCATCTCTGTCTTGTCATGGAGCACAGTTTAAACTTTTGAAAAAGAGACAAATGTTTGTTTGCAGTGTTTGAATAACGTTCCTGTCTCTCTACAACCTCCTGTGTTTCTGCGCAAATCTGTGACCCAAGCATGACAATATAAAAATAACCATATAAACATATGGTTTCTACTTCGCGGATTTTCTTATTTCGCGGGTGGCTCTGGAACGCAACCCCCGCAATGGAGGAGGGATTACTGTACATTTATCTTTTTCTTTGTAGATACTGTGGCCAGTAGGGGGCATAGTAGCACCCCAAACCCCAGACACAACTGCTGAACACCAAGTCCAATTAATAGTTTATTAATATGGAAATACCACTCAACAGGCTTTTCTTTGCAATGTACAACAGAACAGTCCAGTCTCTCTTCCCTATGTGTTTCCTTCATTCTTCCACCTTTCTCCACAAATCTTCTTCCTGACTCTAACTCCCAGGAGTACTTCCGATGCCGCCAAACTGCACCCAGCAAGCAATTCTGGGTCAAAAGGAACCTCCCTAAAATGGGGACAGTTTCTTCCACCCCCTCATAACCCAGCAGTGCTGCCAACTGGAACTACAACTCCCATGCCACCCTGCAGGTGTACACACAGAAGACCCTCCAGAGATTTTTTGCCACCTAGTCTGCTTGGGGAACACATGGCCCCAGGAGGCAATATCATTCCGCCCATCCATTATCGAGAGCACCCAGTTGGGTAAGGCACCATTCCACTTGGCCAAGATGCCAGCCAACCCATGTCTATGACAATACTTCTTCTAATACAGGTTCAAATAGCGATGGCACGTGTCCTAGCAGCATCAGATGCAAGGAAGGAACCAGAGCACAACAGGATATTAGCTGATCTCTCATACAAGGGCTCACTTACACTGGGCCTGTTTAGATATGCAAACCCATGTAACCTGCATGTCTTTGGGATATGAAAGAAAAACCCTTATGGAATATGGATGAATAAGAAAAATGGTTAAAGCTACATAGAAATGTCATTTTGAATTCCATAACTAAGGAGCCATGAGGTAGTAGTGCCACTGTGATATATCCTCTCTTGTAAATTGGTAGTCACATATTGTGACTGTAGTCACATATTGATCACAGTAATGTGTTATGGTCAGGCAGCTCATGCTAGCACTGTTGTCTCACAGCTCCAGGCTCCTGGATTTAAATTTTAGCGAGGTCACTGTCTGTGTGCAAATTCTTCCCATCTTTGCTTACTCTTTGTGTACACTGATTTTCCAGCCATCTCTCAAAAACATTCATAAGCAAAGTATAGACTCTAAAATGGCCTAGGATAAGTGTGCCTCAGTGTGCTCTGCAATAGGTAAACACCCAGTCCAGGTTTGGGTTTTGCTTTGTATGGTATTCTGCTGGGAATAGGCTTAGTCCCCAACTACTCTGAATTAAATTAAGTAGGTTTAGACAATGAAATATCATTTTTTACCACATTACAGTTAAAACAGTTAATGCAAAATGCAGTGCAAAGAACCATAAAGTATCTTTCTTTAACTCCAATCTTTAATTATCTTCATTAACTATACTTTATCATGCAAACAAACTATAAAAATGTTAAATTGAAGTTTACAAACAATTTCAAGACCCTTGCCCTCACCTGTAAAGCTGCAAATGGTGAAGTTTACATTTACATTTATTTGCTTAGTAGACAAGCAGCACAATGCCACAGTGGCACTGCTGACTCGTAGTAAGCAGACTAGGGTTCATGTCCCAGGTCCTTCCTGTATGGAGTTTCCATGTTCCCCCCGTGTCTGTTTCCATGAGTTTCCTCTGGGTGCTCCTGTTTCCTCCCACAGTCCAAAGACATGCAGATTAGGTGAATTGGCGATCCTAAATTGGCCCTAATGTGTGGTTAGGGTATGTGTATGTGTGTTCACCCTGTGATAGGCTGGCACCCTGTCCAGAATCTTTTCCTGCCTTGCACCCTATGATAGCTGGAATAGACTACCATGATCCTGTTCAGGATTTGTAAATGACTGACTTCTTTCAGATGCTTTTATCCAAAGTGACTTACAAAAGAGGTCAACATAAATGAGTAACATCGCTCTAGGGATTGTTTGTGAGCAAGTGTTAAAAGACAAGGCTAC
This sequence comes from Erpetoichthys calabaricus, assembly GCF_900747795.2. Taxonomy (NCBI): domain Eukaryota; kingdom Metazoa; phylum Chordata; class Cladistia; order Polypteriformes; family Polypteridae; genus Erpetoichthys; species Erpetoichthys calabaricus. The sequence continues at coordinate 287,091,851 of NC_041394.2, read as the reverse complement.
AAAGTCGATTTCCACAAGTGACAAGCTGAAAACAAAATATAAGATTGTTTCAAGTCCCAGATTTACAAAACTTAACAGCTATCATTTAAAAATTCGCCAATCAAGAGAGTCTTCAAACACTTCTTGAACACAATGAGGGAGTTTCAAATGAAAGTGGTCATGTTGTTTCTCTAGTCAGGAACCCCACATGAAAGAGTCTGTACTGAGATCTGATACCTCGCGGATCAGATCTGAGTGGTTAAAAAGAGTCATAGGACCTCACAAGTGCCTTCATATACTGTATATAGGTGCAGACCCACTGACTACTTTGTAGGTAAGCATCAAGGATTTCAACTTTTAAATAACTCTACAGTCATGTATTCATCGCAGTAACATGTCATGGTCAGGCAGATTCTTAAACACATTGAAGGAGTCAGAGTTTCAAATGGAGGTGGGCATATAATTCCACCAGCCAGGAACTACACATAAAAAGAGTCTTGACTGAGATTTGATACCAGTCAGAGATGGCATCACCAGACACATCACCCCTACTCGCTTCACTCGCCTACCCTCCAACTCACCCCCCTTCCGCGTCTGCTGCTTGCAATATGAAGGAGGTGGGGGCTGAACACACACTAAGGAGATGAGGACAGATCAGCTGCTGGCTTGCAGCTGCTGCTACCGAGCTGCCTGTTCTGCATGTCGCGCTGCGTGTCTCAGAGAAATTGTTTGTAAGTAGGGCACGTCACGTGCAAGTAGTCTTGCAGGACTTCAAAGATCACATTTCCACCCAAGATTTTTTTATATAATCTATCTATCTATCTATCTATCTATCTATCTATCTATCTATCTATCTATCTATCTATCTATCTATCTATCTATCTATCTATCTATCTAGCATAAAAAGTCTCGCGGGACTTCAAAGATCACATCTCGACCCAAGATTTTTTTATATAATACATCTATCTATCTATCTATCTATCTATCTATCTATCTATCTATCTATCTATCTATCTATCTATCTATCTATCTATCTATCTATCTATCTATCTATCTATCTCAATACAACCAATTACTATGGCACACTATAGACTAGGAATTTCTCTCTAACTTCAGTTGACGTGTGTGCTTGAAGGTTGAGTTATACTGAGCGTAGAATTCACAAACAAAAAAAGCAGAAAAGCAAGTTTCCTTAGCTGAAATAATTTGTTACTGTCTGCTGTTGTCTTTGCAACTGCCCTTACTGGCCAGAGTTCATCTCTTTGAGGAAATGGCTAGTTAATGACCTACATGTATCTCATTACAACATAGATTTATGTAGCCTTAAGAAGTTTAAATCCCAATGTGTATACATTCAAACACTGTTTTAAATATTTAAATTTCAAATTCAAATTATTTGTTTTCACAGAGTAATTAAATGTTGAATATTCCATTCTGGCCTGGTTGAGAGGTGACTGGATAGATGGATGAAAGTAGATTTTTTTTCTGTTTTCTGGTTGATAGAGGTCTTATTTGTGGTATTTCTTATGTGGATGGTTTAAATATTCCCAATTGATCTTCATAATGGCATTAACACTTTGAAAGAAGTAACTTAATAGTGCAGAATGAACATGTTTAGCAGGGGTTAAACAAGAAAGAAAAATAACTCTCAAGTGCTTGAAAAAGGAAGGAGAAGAGAAGAAAACAGAACAAAGAAGAGTCTTTGATTTTATGCAGACAGCTGTTTATAGATTAAGCATATGGTGTTTCACAAGAGTGGTAGCAGTAAGGAAAGTTGACTTTCTAATTGCTATGTTCCTTTTTAGTGCAGTCTTATTTTTCATTATGTTTAACATGATGGGAAACTCTAAAGAGTTTTTCATAGATAGGGAGACAGTGAATCAAGAATGTTCCCAAACCACATGCTGTACCAACAATGAGTGAGTAATAAATCTCTGCCAATTCCACTTTAAGATAAAGATGACATCTAATTGCTCAATGAAGAGCCATACATTTTCACATAGCTCTATTGAGTGAGAAATTCTATGAGTGACATTTTTTATGGATCTTCTAATTAGAGGACCTCTACAAACACACCCTCTGAGTGTAGCTCATACCTGCTGTAGGGTTTTCCAGGTACTCCAATTTTTTCCCACATCTTAAAGATATACTTACTAGGTTACTTGGCAGCTGGGTGGCAGCCTTGACAAAGAGCCACATTTGAGTGAGTTTGAAATTTCCTAATCTGGCAACTAAAGTATTGGAGCGGCCTTTAACGTACTAAGCAAGGAAGGGAGGTAGAGTAAGTGGTGTGAGACTGTCGATAAGCACTAAGCTCACTCTTGTTGGGGTGGAATGCCAGAAATATTGCTCTCTAAGGGCTTGACAGTGCTTTGCAACCTTTTTTGGACCTGTAGAATTTTCACAAAAAGTGCCCGGATGAATATAAATGGGGAAGAAGTGACTTTTGGAAATGCAACATGGCTAATAGGTTTTGGTGTCTCTAGTAGCCCATTTTACAATTTGGAAATGATTGTGGTGGGGGGGGGGGGTCAAGTGTGCAGGGAGGAGACAGGGAGAAAAATAGCATGTGGTAGCCCCACCCCTGCAGGAATGACTGAAGTAGGCATCATGTGATATCGCCCTAAAATAAACCCATCTCTGACTCTATCAATGGTATGAATTTTACTGGTCATGTAACTACTTAGTTTCTTGAAATTTATTGCAGCTTAGCTATAAATTCAATTTTGCACAAATCACTGGCTCATCACTAGATATCATACAACTCCTAAATGTTTTATAAATTGAGAAGTGGGACACTGGTACTCATTATTGAGGGATGGCTATCTAGAATCTGCTGTGACTATATGGACTACTACCTGAGACTGGTTAAATAAGAGTGCAGGAATATTTATAACTATTAAAAAATTAGGTGAAGATGGCCCTCAAATGTTTAATGGGATGGTAGGCTGCACCTGAAGAAAATTCTGTCAAATCATTCTAACAGTTAAGACAGTGAGGTGGACTGGAAACCCAGGACAGTGTCTCCAAGATGGTAGAGGACAACAGGTACATCTATGAAGGGACTTTGGCATCCTGCTATCAATAATAGAGCATTACATTGGGAGGGCAAAAATGGACACCTGCCCCTATGAGTGGTAAGGAGGACTGGATTGCATTTCCATTACAAGCCACTGTGGACTACCTGGTCTAGAGTTCTACTAGATACTTCTTACCTTGTCAGCAATTTAGGGGATGGCCCAAAAATGAGCTCTATGTACCACAGTACTCTGTGAAGTGATTTATTATTTATTACTTTTGTTTCACAGAGTGTCTGGGTAAGAGTAAATTTAAATAAAAAAGCAGCTGTGTGTCAGATAATCCTATCTGTTACAATGCATTTTATTATTTCATGAGATATGAAACATAAGTTACCGACTTTGCAGGCAGAGCTTGTGACAGCAGGATGTCGCTTTTGTGGTCTCTCTGAAGAATTGCTGAACCTGCATAAATCAATCATATTGCTATTGATTGTGTATAATTATCTAATTTTGTGTTCTCTTAATATTTGTTACAATTTACAGTAACATTTTATGGAAGCATTTTATAAATGCTATAATAATCCAGTTTAAATGCTGGGTTTGGTATGACAAATGTAAAAAAAAGTATTTTTCTCTTTGCTCTGGCATTCTTTGCTTGTTTCAGTATTCTGTGAGTGCAGTGATTTACATGTACTGTAAATGAATGTAAAAGCTGCAGGTTAAGTTTAAAATTATTTTTTTTCCATTTTAAACGTCAGCAGTGAAATTTCACACTTTAGTTTTGTTATATTACACTTAAAAAAACAACACTTAATTAACCTAAAAACATTTTAGTAATTCTCCCACCATTCTAGATTCTGTATATCAAGTGCGGCTGTTAATTTGGTTCTCTTGGCAGAATATCACAAAGCTTCAGCAGCTTCTTGTGTTCTGTCATAGCCTCATTTCACTTGGTGGCCTGCCAATTTATATTTCCCCATGAGGCATGCTGCAGCTTCTAAAAGCAATTTAGAGGGATGACATCTGGAACACCTTCACACCTGCCATGGACGTCAGAATTTATAAGAGGTGCTTCTAGTTTCACAGATGTGTAAATAAAGTGTCTCTTGTTTATTATGTATGACCAATAAAAATGAAGGTCATAGCTATCACTGTGGAAGAATAACAGAAAACGAAAATTAATTTCAGATTTGTTTCCTTGACAGTTGTACTCTTTTTGCACTCCAAGAAGTACTGAGTCATTAACTTGGCAGAAGCAGTGCTTGGTCTGTAGTGAGTGATTTTCTAGTTATATTTTTTAATGGCACATTGCCAGCTTCTGTATCTCACTAGTCTCTTGAGACCAGTCCAGCTCTCTTGGGTATTTATGGCTCTTTGGGTATTTACGGCACAAGGCAGTTACTGGTTTCTAACTATCAGTTAAATGCTCTTTTTCTTATGCAATCCATCCATCTACAATATTTATCTAACATGCTTAATCCAGTTTTACGGAAGAGAGGAGCTGGGGTCTTTCCGGATGGCACAGGGCACATGACAACAACAAAGCCTGGATAAGTCATCAAACCAACACATGCACCCATACCAGTCAGTATTCCGAGTCGCCAATCAATGTAACATGCAAGTATTTGGGACATCAGGAGGATGGACGGGAGTCCTTCATGCCAGTACTTAGTAGCAAGGAATACCTTCTGGGGAAATGTACAACTCAGGTGCTTATTTTGGAGGAAAAGTTAGCCCTTGGATGTTAAATTGGAGCTCAGGGGTGCAGGAAGCTCTGCAAAGATGGCCTCAGGTCTTTCAGAGAATTACCCTAGAAGAAAAGCTTGTATAGGGTTTAAAGTCATATCCTTGCCACTGACCCACTGAGATTGGAGTCAGGAAGTGAGATGATTTAAATGCTTATCTGATGAATCTGAGTAAGGGTAGGACTTAAACACACAAAAAAGAAAGATGGGGATTGAGGAATGTAAAGGGCGGATTGGGTGTGTTGAGCACAATACTTCATTGTAAGCAAGTGGACAGGTCATTAAACTGGGCAAATAGGAAAGGAAGGCCAATTTGTCTTAGTCTTAATTTTGAATATTGCATTTGTTTATTTCTTCTTGTGTTTATTTCTTAAAATAAAACCTTTCTTTTGATACCTTGGGCTCCAGACAATTAATGTCGTTCTTAGATAAGGAGATGACATGATAGTTGTCCTTATCTTTTATACTGGCTTCTCCATTTGTGAATTCACATGTGAATTTCCCCTTGGGATTAATAAAGTATCTATCTATCTATCTATCTATCTATCTATCTATCTATCTATCTATCTATCTATCTATCTATCTATCTATCTATCTATCTATCTATCTATCTATCTATCTATCTATCTATCTATCTATCTATCTATCTATGTCCTCATTTATATTACACTTTTCCAAAAATGTTTGTCATCCTGTAAGAACTGAAATGTGACGAGCCTTCTATTCACATCTGCTTTTTAAGCATTCAAGTGTTCAAATTATACTGAATTATACCTGTTTTTATTAAAGGAGCAGTCTCAAATGATCAGTGGTCTCAGGACTCTTGAATTCACTGTGGTATTTCATTCCAGACTGTAGCAAATCATTGTTGGCATACCTTCATACCCAAGATTCATCTGGAATATACACACCTTTATTATGACTACAGATTACATATTTAAAGAAAAAAATCATTTAAAAACAGTACCCCAAAAGATTAAAATAGGTTGTTCATTTCTATAATTTTGTGTAAACTGTTTCATTATTCATTACCTCTTCTTCACTACAAATCTTTGAAAAGGGTGAATATAAAATAATAAAACAGCCTCTGATGTGTCATCTCATTCTATCTGTGTATATTCATCCATCCATCCATCAATTATTGAACCAATTTTTTGCACAAGGGTGGAAAACAACTGTGGATGGTACATCACAACAGAGAACAATCCAAAACCCACACTAATATATATTTAATTTAGATCCACAAGTCAAGCTCACATATATGACTTTGCAAAATCAGAGAAAAAGCCTATGCAGGCATTGAGAGATGTTAACTGCATACAGATAATCACTAGAACAGAATTCAGTTCCAGTATGCCATACTATCACAAAGCACTGTGCTACTATGCCTTGTCTTTAACAAAAACAGTTGCTGAAATCTTTTAAATCAGAAAACGAACTAGTCTGTCTTGACAGAAATTGTGCACCAGACAAGAACCAACCCTAAACAGACCACGACACTTCTGTATACATATACACGCTCACACACACAAACATACACACATACCAATTGTGAGTTACCCTAAGTGGTAGTAAAACCATACTACCTGGAGGAAAAAAATATGTTATCACCTGAACATTTATGTTAGGTAGAATGCCCAAAGGGGACTGGGCGGTCTCGTGGCCTGGAACCCCTACAGATTTTATTTTTTTCTCCAGCCTTCTGGAGTTTTTTTTTGTTTTTTCTGTCCACCCTGGCCATCGGACCTTACTCCTTTTTATGTTAACTAAGGTTGTCTTATTTTAATTTCTTATTTGTCTTTTATTCTTCTTTTCTTCATTATGTAAAGCACTTTGAGCTACTTTTTGTATGAAAATGTGCTATATAAATAAATGTTGTTGTTGTTGTTGTTGTTGAATAAGATTTAATCTTTTGAAGCTGCACGGTGTGCTTCATTGACTTTAAAAATTTTGAATGGTGAAATAAAAGTCAACTGTGCTACTATCTAAAACACTTCATAATCAAGGAAGGAGAAATCACCCACTATCTGCCACTACAAGAAGATGCATGCAATATAGAACAACACTGACATGAAGCAAGTCTCTTGCAGTAATGAGTGATAGTGAAGATATTCCCCTCAGATGCTAACATAGGCTGGTGAAGAAGTTTTATCCTACTTACAGTCAACCTACAGTTCTTCTTGTAACTCTGTACCATACTCTGTCTCATCAAGGAAGTGTCAACATAGTAAGCATTTTGTTGTGTTGTGCATCTGTTGTGGATGGGGCTTAAGTTTTCAAAAAACCTCAGAAACTAACTGACTGCAGAACTTGACAGGCAAATCCAGCATTCCACCACGACTTGTGAGACCATTGTTAAAATAATTCTGCCACCCATACATTTTCTGAACCCACTTATTCCATTTAAGGACAGTGTGACGTCTGAGCTTCACCTGGCAGCACAGGTTTGAATCTGGCATATGGCATTAGCCCACCAGAGGGAACACCCATTTTGGCCTATTAAGACTGGCCAATATAAAAGAGATAAGAGCACAAGATAAAGGGTCTGGGGCACCCAGATGCAAACCCGTAAAATGAAAGTGAGTGTGAAAGTGCAAGGTTGAGACATATTTTGAAATCAAGCAGTCTGCCCAAGATGGCATTGTTTCCTCCTAGGATGGATTCTGGGAAGAAGAGGTGAATCCAGGTGGTCTGTTCATGGAAGTGATGTCACAATTAGAGGGGTGTCAATCTTCCTTTCTGTAGGAGGGGAAGAAGAGAGAACGTTATACAGTGCCCCCTCATGTCTCGGCAGGTAAATGACACTCACTCAAGCCTTTAGGTTGTTCCCCAAGCACACGGATGTGACACCAGTCAGTCTAACTTGCACATCCTTAAGTAGTGAAAGGAAATTAGAGTACTGACAGAAAACCAATGGTTGCATCTGAATATGAATGCAGGACTCCACAACTGTGATGCAGAAGCTATAACTCTGTGCCTCTTCCACTGGTAAATATTATTGTTTAGTTTTAAAGCTGAGTAATGCCTGCAAAATTTATTTTTCAGATATGCAGAACATACATTTTAGAATGGGAGTTCACAGTTATCACTAGTAATAGTGCAGTGGTAACTGTTTCTTCCTCTTGAATTCAGTACCCTGGATTTCAATCCTTTGTGCAGAATTTCTAGATTCTAACCATATATGTATGAGTTGTGCGCTGTGTTGGCTGGGATTGGCTCCAGCAGACCCCCGTGACCCTGTGTTCGGATTCAGCGGGTTGGAAAATGGATGGATGGATGGATATGTATGAGTTTCCCTCTTGGTATACTGGACCTGTAACAACTCTCACAGATGCACAATTTGACTTAATTGATAACTTTAGTTTGGCCACCTATGGCATAAAGTTAATGCCTGTCTTGCACCCAGTACTGCCATTCTAGCCCCCATGACCCTTAACTGGATTAGCCAAGTTGTGAAAGGTATGCCATGTTTTGTTACTATAATTAATGATGGCAAACTCAAGAAATGTAGCTTCATGGTGTTCGACAAGATCCCCTCTATGCTTCACATTCATGAAATTATTGATTATTTATATATGGTTCCTAACTAGTTAATTTCAATATGGTTTCCTTTAACTTTTGTCACATCCATTGAAAATATGGCATATCGACCATTAAAATCACAGATCCAATGACTAGGAGAAAAAAATATGCCATGTGTGTGTTCATGTATTTACATGAAGACATCAAGCAGGGGAGCAACACAAAATGCAAACTATCCATAGCTGCCATTCCTCAATAAGAGGGACTAATGGCCCATTAAGCCTCAAAAAACCAAAAATACTTCAAAAACTTTTATTTTCAATACAATACTTCTGCTGTTTCCAAGCAAAAGAGGCTCAGTCCAATATATCCTTTGGCTATCTTTCTATTTCACTCCTATGTTTTACTTAGTCATGTGGTCCTCATATGACTAAGATAAGAAGATCCTCCAAGGGCTTGAGGCCACTATGTGCTACTGCTTCTGACTACTCTTTAAACTTTCTTCACACTAGCATATCATAATATCAATTGGACCTCAAACAAAACCACTTTACTAATCCTGCATTTAATAAAGTTGGCCTGGACAGTAGTGGAGACTACTTCACCAATGTCCATACTGTATCTGCATTCTGAGAACTTCCCTGTTCTTCATACCGGTCACTGGTTAAGCCTATCTTCTTTTCAGTGTGTCCTCCTCAAAACTTTACCATGTCAATTGACTTTCAGAATGTCTTTTCTTGCTGACAAGTTTCCCCATCCCATTACTTCTTGTTTTTCTAAATTTGTTTTTTTTTGATGTCATTCCACCCCTTAATTACCTCCAGTTTGTCTGTCAGTGAATGATATTTAGCTACTTCAAAGGAAATATACTGTAGGAAGATAAACTGTTTGATTGAAATGACACCTTTTATTGGCTAACTAAAAAGATTACAATATGCAAGCTTTCAAGGCAACTCAGGCCCCTTCTTCAGGCAAGATGTAATTAATTAATTAATTGAAACTAGGGGGCTCCGCCCCCAGCTCGCTTCGCTTGGCCACCCCCGGGTTTGGTTTACCGGATATACAATTTAAAGAGATAGTTATTTTCATGGGAATTGTTACATATGCATTATTTTCACTTTTTCTTTAAAACTTTTGAAAAAACCATATTTGCCCTTTATTTCCAGCCCCGGGCGTAGTTAAATCTCTTTCTCACAGAACGTATAACAATGCTCGTGTTGTGAAGGGGGGCACTGAATGCACGCTAAGGAGATACGGTTGGATCAGCTGCTGTCTTGCTGCTGGCGTGCTGCGTGTTCTGCTTGTCGTGCTGCGCGTCAATCATTTAAAAGCCTGTAAAGCAGCTGTTCTTTTGCCACTTCACTTTTCTACTGCTCGCGTTGTGAAGGGCGGGGGGGGGGGGGAGCGAATGCACACTAAGGAGATGCAGTTGGATCATCTGCTGGCTTGCTGCTGGCAAGCTGCATATTCTACTTGTTGTTGTTTTAAGAGCTGGAAGCACATGAAGTGTGTCTGCCAAAAGCATTCCAACAACTGCTAGGTTAGATGTCCGTGAACTTGTTTTAAATTGTTTGTAAGTAGGGCGTAATGTGCAAAAGTCACCATCTCAAAAGTCTTGCTTCCTAAGGTTGTAATGTCTAGTCTCGCGTGACGTCAAAGTATCTCTCCAAGATGATCACGTCTCGTTCGCTTTGCTCAACCCCCCCGGAGGCGCGCTATGCTCCAGCCACTTCGCGTCTCTGCCGCTCACGTTGTGTAAGGGGGGGGAGCTGAACGTACGCTAAGGAGATGCAGACGGATCAGCTACTGCCTTTGTTCTCCTGCTGCCTTGGTACGTGTTCTCCTTGTCACGCTGTGCGTATATCATTTAAAAGCCTGTACAGCAGCTGTCCTTTTGTCTCACTGCCTTGTCTCGCATGACTTTAAAGTGTCTCTTACAGGAGGTCAAATTGTCCCTCATCTCCCTACCATGATTTGTTTTTTATAATAGAGAAACTATAGCTACAAAGCTGATTATTTAGCTAAAATGGGTTTATATCTAGAATAAATAATGGAATGCTAGGATTTAAAGCAGGATAACAGTGTACACCATGATATTGTCATTGTGTATATATGCTCAAAAGTTTCATCTTGAAAAACATTCTCTCCATTCCCTTTCATTCATTTCTTGCTTTTTCAATATACTCAGTATATGTCAGGGGTTTTGGCGTAATATAAAAAATAAACTGAATGGTACAGTAGAACTTGCAAATCCCCAGTAAAATTTCCATACCTTCCTTACCTAAAGAAGTTTATGGGTGTAAAGTTTAACTTTAAACTGCATTGTGTTTCAGATATGGCTTACACTTCTTGACCCATTTCTGCTGCCTTGAACCAGAGTTCAAGTTTCATGTATTATATGTTAGTGGACTGAGCCCTTGGTACTTGATCCCATTTCATTATTTTGTGCCAGAAATCCATCTCCCTCCCAATATTATTTTGTTTTGAGAAGTAACTTAACTGTTTCTAACAGGAACTAGCTCTTCTACCCATCTAAGAAGGGTTGAAATCTAAGTAATTGATGTAGACCTCAGCATTAACTTTGGCAGCACACCATGCAAAGCATGTGTCTCTATTATATGCCATTTGGTATGGGATTTGTAAAAATAATGTTAATATACAGTATGTGATGCATTTCATTACTAAAAATATTTCTGATGAGCCTTCTTTTGGAATAACAGACACATAGCAACTGGAAAGACAAACAGAGAGTCGTATCCTTTTATTAGGGTGAATTGGGTGTTAAATAAAAAAGTAGAAGCTTGGTAGAAAGCCGAAGGGGCCAATTTACTTTGACAGGTTGGGGGGCAAGACTTAAACATCTTGAATCAATACCAGAAGGAAAATAAAAAATTCAGAGTCTTTTTAGTGTGCAGTTCAAAAGCATGACTATTTTAACAATCATAGAAGTATTGTGGTGCCACATGCTAGTGGTGCTGGGGGGCAGCCTGTGGTGCGACTTATCCATTTCCTTTTTTTCAACATTTTTTCACCTATGGAGATTTGTTGTAGGTCAGACCAGATTCACATGTCATAGAGGCAAATGTTGGCCAATCAAGATGCATGTGAATACGGTGTCTGAAAATTATGTTATTTTCTGCAGCATCCATGGAAAATTAGAAAGCATTTTGCTCAGCAAGTACTAATAAAATGTATTGCTTCTACCTTCCCATTGACGGAGCAAAAAAAGAAAAAAAATCTGATAAATTTCTTTACTGTGTGGCTTCTAAATTCTTCATATACACTTTAAGAACCAGTTATAAGCAAAATAGTGTTTCATTGAGAAGAATATACAGCAGGTGCAGAGGTGTTTATTATTTGTTGCTACTGATGTTGTTAAACCATTCAGAGCTGTGCTTCATCTTGCATGACCAACTACTTTCCATTTATGTAGATAAATCATTCTTAGCTCTCACTGCCATATCAGTTTGTTTTGATCTTAGCTGCCCACCAATGCCCTCCTTTTCCTTGCCTTACTCAGGCATGCACATGCATTCCTTTAATAATGCAGATGAAATAGAGAGAAATATTTCTGGACAAGGGCAGAACGGTGGCGCAGTGGTAGCGCTGCTGCCTTGCAGTAAGGAGACCTGAGTTTGTATGTTCTCCCCGTGTCTGCATGGGTTTCCTCCGGGTGCTCCGGTTTCCTCCCACAGTCCAAAGAGATGCAGGTTAGGTGCATTGGTGATCCTAAATTGTCCCTGGTGTGTGGGTGTGTGTGTGTGTGTCCTGCGGTGGGCTGGCGCCTGCCCAGGATTTATTCCTGCCTTGCACCCTGTGCTGGCTGGGATTGGCTCCAGCAGACCCCCATGACCCTGTGTTAGGATATAGTGGGTTGGATACTGACTGACTGACTGATTTCTGGACAAAATGTCCAACTACAAGCACAAGGGAGAATTTGTAAACTTTCTGAGATGTTCCTGTCAACCCAGCCATTAAAAGTAACCTGAATATTGTGTTAAGAGATAGAGAATTATGACCCTAAAAAGTAATCTGATCATTTTATAGTAAGCTACCCATTGAACAGAAGGAAAATATGCATTCTCAATGGAGGCACCACCTGGAGAATATACCGACTTCTTAAAGAAAATGCCAGCGCTTTCACCTGGATAGAGAACATTCAGACCTGATACAGAAAATGACCATGCTTGGGTTTTGAACTCAGGAGACAATAGACAGGAATGCTAACCACTTTGCCACAGTCATCATTGCACTTTATTCTGTTGTTGTTTTTGTTAAGGTTAAGTGTCACTGAGTCCTAAGACTGTCTGGTTTTGGTGATTTTCTCTGGTTATTTTTGGGTTATACCCATCATTCCAAAGATGTGCATATCAGGTACAGTATATTGATTACTCTAAACTGGCCCAGCATAACTGCCTCTGAGTGGGTGGGTAGTGTATAGGTATGGGGGTATGTGTGCGTCTGTGTGTGTGTACGTGCATTAGTGTGTTCTTCTTAGTCTTAGTTCCTGCTTTGGACCCAGTGCTGCTAGGATGTGCTCTGAAAGAAAAATCTAATAGAATACCAAAATAAAACAAAAAACCGTGTTGATAGATTATGAGATTATGAATGATGTGAGAGCGCTAGACTACTATGATAAAAAAAAATAGAAGAGCATAAGCCTTGTGTTTACGTTTGCTTTTCTGCCATTGCATTTCCAGACACTTTTTAGGATTCCCAACAGAAAACACATGTTATTTGAGTGCATAACATTTTCTTTTGTTTAGTATAGGAAATTAATAGAAATTAGTTTTGAAAATTAAAACCAGAAAATTAATTTATCAACTATTGACATTCATGTGGAATCGATATAAAAGTAAAATATTTGTCTAAATCCTCAGTGGAGGCAGACAGATGTTTATTTGCAGAATTCTTAACAATATGCCATATGCTGCATGGAGAACTCCTGGTGAATAAAATGTTCAGACGTGACATCACCCTCACATGCTGCTGCCATTTTCCACTATTTAAAACACTCTGGACTCTTTTGAAAGTGTATTTTGCTTTATTTTACTTTATTCTTCTCATAGGAAGAGCAAAGAATAAACATGGTTGACTGCTCTGTCTGGAGGTAGTGTTTGAATCATATCAAACATTTTTTCCAGTAAGGATATTTGCAAAGATTATGTTTATGTTTAACAGAAAATATTTTACACTAGGACACTAGGATCCAGAATTTGATTGGGAGGTTTTGAGAATGTTATGCTATTTATGTTACTATATTTAATTTATGAGATTGCTAGATTTGCTTTTTTTAATAATGATAATAATATGACTGGTCTGACAGAAGGGTTTATGCTAGTCATACAAGATACAAAGTTTAAACTCAAGAAACTATAGAAAATATATGAACACTAACACTACAAACAGCACATGTAGATACTGCCACAAGGAACAAAAAACAATCCAATACATCACATCAGGTTGTTAAGTGCTGACACAGACAGGCTACATGCACAGACACAATCAGATGGCAAACATTATACACCAAGAACTGGCACTACAACACAAAGTAGCAGACAGATAACAAACCATATTATAAGTACTGTACACCCTCACCACGGTACTAGAAAATAACACACATAAACTGTACTGGAACAGAAGTGTACACAAAGTTAATTAAACAACACTTACTATTGACATTACCAGACACAAACTTGCAAAATACACAAACAAAATGCAGAAAAACGCTTGTTGAAAACAGACAAGGTGATCATTGTTGTATCCCCCACTGGAGTCACCCCATATTCATGACACAAAAGCCTACAGACATTACATATAAACCAATACACATTTATAAAATTACAGAAAGCACCCATTTTAAATACCTGTCTTATAGCAAGGAAATTGCTTAGCACAAACACAACCCCATAAAACATAAACATATACATATATACACACCAAATAAAAGTGCCCTATGGCCTTGGTCTAGGCCCAATATAGGTAGTAGCAACAGGACTATCCCAGAAAATACTTTGAATAATAATAATAGGCTTAGAAAAAGTAGTTTAATACTCTTCCAGGATCATTTTTTTCTTGTTGTTTTAATTAATCCAAGGCCTGGATTCAGTTATTTACCTATAATTAGGAACCAAAGTAATTGAACATATCACTATGAATCATTATGCATTGTATATATTTTATAAGCTAATCCTATTTTTCATTATTCATTAATACACAAATCATCATCATCTAGTTTGCAGATGCATGAAAACATGATTTATTTCAACCCATTTTGTCAAATTCTAGCCCATTTAAACCTTAAGTCTATTTAGTGTTGACATGTGTGAAAGCTTCTTTAAAAAACTGGACAGAGATACACCTATGAAAATGCATCTTACAATTATTGTTCCAGACCCTGCTGCAATTTCTTCTCAGTCCAAGAAATTTAACAACATGAATGTATTGTGCTGCACAACATGTTGTGGCTCTTGGCCAGAGTAAGGGTTGTAGGGTTTCAGCAATGACAAAACATTATATAAATTCAAAGTCACTAATAAAAGTGAAGTTAACTATGAACAGTTACCTTCAAGGGTGTCACAGCGGTAGCGCTGCTGCCTAATAGTAAGGAACCCAGCATTCGCATCCTGGATCCTCCCTGCGTGGAGTTTGCATGTTCTATCCCATGTCTGCATGAGTTTCCTCTCATTATACTTTGACATGCTGGTTAGGTGGACTGGTGATACTAACACTCTGCTAGCTGGGAAAGGATCTGGCACTCTCCACAACCCTCTTCCGGACTAAGCAGGTCAGAAAAGGACTGATAGTTTCATTCATAATTTTATATAATACATATTGTACTTATGCTTCAGTATTATTACTCTACCTGCTTTCAGAATAAGAGTCATAAAGTACTGCAATGTGTATTCATCTGTGCTTACAATGTAAAGCTATCTATCTATCTATCTATCTATCTATCTATCTATCTATCTATCTATCTATCTATCTATCTATCTATCTATCTATCTATCTATCTATCTATCTATCTATCTATCTATCTACCATTGTGGCCTTGATGTAGAGGGTGTCTTTTGGGTTTGTGTAGCTTACTGAATGTTACAGCTATTGTATATTTGCTTGACATACAGTATGTGCTCCTGATATCATTCAAGGGGAGGGGTCAGACATAGAACAATCCTATAATATGACTTTCATGATGGTTCTTGATAACTCTAATTAATGAACCTTGTCCAGAACAGGACCTTCACCTGGAGCCATTTATGGAGAAGGGTATGTCAGCATGCACCTACAGCAGGGTGACCAATGTAGCTGTTTACTGATGGACTCGCCACCTAAGAGAAGGTCAGGAGTGCTCTTGCAACAGCTTCACTTAAGATATACATATCTGAAATCTTAATTGAAAAATGACAGATGCTCTTTGTTAACCACTAGCTCAAACACCAATAATAAATCAGAACATTAAGATACAATAACATGACCAGTCATGTATGAGGACTTCTTAAGGTTACTTTCATGACTCTTAAGTCTCTGTAAAAGGAAATACTGGCTAGTGCACATACAAAGAGCTTGCATATTCTTTTCTTTAATTACAATTTGCATAAAAACTAATAGTATGAAAGGAAAACCAATCAATAAAGAAAAAAGTCTGAATTACACTAATATTTCGACCAATACCACTTGGCTAAATGACTTCACTGTCATTATGGAAAGTTAGTTCCTAAAACAGTAGACATAACAATAAATGCCTAAGGAAAACCCCTATACTCCAAACTTTTTGTTTATTTTCAACATGAAAAAAACACACACTCAAAACTAAAAAATGCAGAAGACTCAAAGCTTTTGAAGGTCCCTTCTGCAGGACTAAGATTATGATGTTTTACCAATAAGACACAAAATAGGAGATAAGAGATTTAAAAAGTTTGCTAGCATACCACTTCTGGAATGTTAAAAATGTAACAATAAAACCTGAAGGCAATTATCCAGCATTTATTTACTTGCAGATCTGAGTAACATTTGTTGCAATAACCATTGTAATGTTGCATTATTTTGTGGGAAAACAAATACAATTTACACTCTATACTACATCATTAAAAATAAACACTCAAAATATTCTAATGTGAAATTCATTCATCTATTCTTAATAAACCCTTTTTCCTCGTTGGTACTGCAAAATGGCAAAGTTCTTGAAACTACATCAAACTTGTAATCCCTGGATAATCATTTACCTTCAAACAATCACTTTTAATGCTATCATCCAACATAATAAAACAAGTTCCACATAAAAGGGCACAAAAAACCCTCTTGGAAAAAAATTACTAAGCCTTCATTATTCACAAAAATGTGTGCAAAATCCTAAGAGATTTTTTGGCGGTCTGGAACACATTAATCCTATTTACATTATTTCTTATGGGAAAATTCAAATTAAAACTCAATAAAATCGAAACTCGACCAGCCTTCTGGAACAGATCAGGTTTGTGTTCCGAGGTACCACTGTACTTTTTTCTGAATTAAAATATTTTGAAAATGTTATGATCAATGTTATAATCACTGATGCCCATATTCAGAAAGGTATGTGGATCTGCTATGCCACCCTCAGCCACTGGTCTTTGTAAATCAATGTTTTCTTCTCATTCAGGTTTCTAAACTACATAATTGACTGTCTCTAACTAAGGTTTCACAGGAACTGTAATTTGGAACAAGAAACTCCTCAGCACCTTTTAGCATGCAGGAAGGAAGCAAATACAGTTACACAATGGTTGGGTGAAACAATAACATGTTATAGTACGGAAACACTGCATGTCAGTCATACCAGTACTCCAACACATGTTCTTACTGATGTCCAGCCAACAATTTAATTAAATTGGTGTCAAAAAGGCAGAGTGTGCAGTGACTGACTAAAGATTAAAAACACAGGTTGTGTATATTGCTATTGTTCCAAGAACACTGATTACTACTCAGAATGGGCTGTCTTTACAATACATGTACAATGACTGTTATCCCACTATAGTAACATCGAGACCACCAAACACTATTGAGTTCTCTTTACTACTATATGATATTTTATATGGTGACATTGTTTCAGTTAGACTTGTTATTAATAATACAGAAATCTCTCATGACTTATATTGAAATTAAGCCAGTAGGCACTGTAGTGCCTCCTGCTGGTGCTATGGCTGATCCTTAATAAATTAGCTATAAATAGATCATGTTAGCACAATACCATTCACAACTCTTTCTTTTGCAATAAAAACTAAATTACCTTTTCTGTAAATGTGATGAAACACAAACATACCTATAGCTACCCACTGCACTCTTCAAATATAAATAAACACACTTCCTCTCCTTCACTACATCCCAAACCAGTGTACACCACACTCTATACACTATCCCACATTAAAATTAAGAAGCTCCATATATTCCTTGTAAATGTTCTCTACATTCATTCCAGGAAAACATACTTTATTATTTTCTGATACTCACTGATAGGGACAAAATGATATCTGGTACTCTTCTTCTAGATATCATCATAATTGCCCTGGTGTTATCTATCTGGGCTCCCTAGCTTGTTTAAATGTGAAAAAAAGAAAAAGCATTGCAAAGATTTCCTGAAAAGTGCAAGGAACTGTCATTGCACCAGCAGTCCGTGTTTATATCCCTGCACAAGTGCCACATGGGAGATATCAAGGCAGAGACTTCCTTACACTGACACAAGGAGGACCTGATAGACCCTGAGCATCAATATCTGTTCTCTACATCAAATGCTCCTATTACTCACTAATGAATCCTTTCTTACATCCAAGCAAGACCCAAATATGATGAAGATGGACATGTTCATGTTTATTCATGAGCAATCTGGCTGAGATCACCTGAGTGCTGGGATCCAAGAATGATATCATGGATATCATTCATGGGGTCAGCAATGTCCCACACCAGATGCTACTCAATTTCATGGAGGCTGTAGTCATTCTGCTACAGTGTACCCTTCTTTGTGGTGGCAGTAACAACGTGTATGATGGAATAAGTTAGTGGTCATGTACCTTTGCTTCCTGTAACAAATAAATACATCCATTGCCCAAAAAATACCAAAAAAAGGCTTGAAGGTTTCTTGAAAAGTGTCCATTAAATTATTAGCTTTTGGAAAAATGAGCTTAGCTTTGGAAAAATTACCCATGGTAATCCATTAAAGTTACTTTAAACTAGAACACACTTGTTAGCCAGGTAAAGGGTGGTTATCCTTACAACCTTTGATAAAACAATCATGTACCACTAAACCCTTTTGAGTTGGATGATTTTCCAGTGCTTGTAGGAAATGGTTTCATGTCAAGTTAAAACTTCTTTCTTCCCTTAGAGTCCTACACATGTCCAGGCAGGCTCTCTGCCTTTTCTTTTCTGACACTAGACTCTTGTCCATGTGATGCTAGCCTGAACTTCAAAAAGAGACTATATAGCACTTCACTTAGCCACATGGTCTTTATGTGCTGAAAGTATCTGATGTACAAAAAGAAAACAGAGCAAACCTTAAATGCCTTACTAAGTCGTATAAAGATTGTCAGATAACTAACTTACAGTAAAGGATGAGAGCAACAAGGGAGACACTGGTTTAGAAACTGTACATGATTTGCAAATTTAGTACAATAAAAAGTTAAAGAGGGCACTATACACTGTACTTAAAAGAATTTGCTGCCTTTGATACTTATCTATCTACTAAGTAAAACAGAGAAAAAAGCAGCACTGTACTTGAGACAACTTGCTCTTTCTGATATTTACATAATCAGCTAAGTGAGGCTGGGGCTGATTTCATGATCTGTGTTTGAATTCTACTGTCTCGTAATAGTCTGTTTAGTGTGATATGCGAGTTTCCTTATTGATAAAGATCATGTATTCCGAGTAAAGTGTCCAGTAGTTACATTTTTATATATATTCCCTTTTTAGGGGTGTAACATATACCACAGCAGAAACAGCTTTCAAAACAAAAAGAAGACAAAAAGTGCATTGCAACCTACTGCTGTTCACCATTTCACTTATCCCTTGAAGCTACTGACTGATATGAGGTTTATCCTTTGAGCAAGGCAAAAAGAAAAAAAAATGAAAAAAATTGCACTCTTTGATTCTGTGTCATGTAAATAAGTGCTTATAAGTTTGATGGCTTGTTTATGTTCATTTGAATTTCAGATTTCTACTATATACTGTATATACTTTTAAGTAAGTTGCATTGGCTTCTTTCTTGAAGGAAGTATAAGATTCAGATTCTTTAACAGGAATGGTCAGAAATAAATATGCCAAAGAAAAAAAATCAAAAGCCTTTGAAAAGATGAAAACATTTTTCTCAGTGTTCAGTGGCATTTTATAGCCTAAGACAGTACAAAATAAATCTGTGTTTATAAATACTGTAGAAAACATATGGAGTTAATTAGATTTCAAACTTGTAACTTAGCAAAAACAAACAAGATCTGTTCTAAGAAAATTGTAATTCCAGCACATCCACGTGTTAGTAGCTGAAATATTTAAAATTTTCTTGAGATTAAGTTCAACTTAACACGACTTTTCACTTTTGCTGTAATTGATTTCACTTTCACTCTTTCCACTTACCTCATAATAGCATCAAGAATCTTGTGTAAAAGCATGATATGTACCTCACCTTTTTCTTCCCTTAAATCTAATAAATTCTGGGCAGTGTCATTTAATTGGAGGGACAGCTATTAAAATATGACCTCTTTATTTGTCCAATTCTTCAACACATGCACTTCAACTCACTCAACTTCCACTGATCTTATTAACATGAGACCATCAATTGACTCATTGTAAGTACATTTTAGCATAACTTATGCTCTGTGTTAAAGTTTAAGGCACAAATAAGGGAGACTAGTAGTAGGATCTGAAAAGACAGCAGATAGCACTTTCCTCCAGATGTGAGTCTGCAGGACTGTCACATTATCCATGATTGTCTTTTCTCACTACAATAAGGGGTTTAAAAATAATGAGAAAATTAGGTGCTCAGTTAGAGCAGTAGCGTGAAACATGGTTCAGTGCATACATTACTATCTCCTTTTACTTTGTAATAACTACCAGTGTTAATTTAACTAGTAAATGTAAAGAGTCTAACAGCTGGATAAACTGACATTTATTTAACCATGTGGTGCATGTGTTTAACAGACAAGGTCTGCATCAGTATACATCTGCAAAAGGAAAGAAATAAGTGAAAGTTACTTTTGTGCTTAAAAATAAAATAAAAAGTTAAGACTACAACATTTCAGTTGTTGAGCCTTTATTGTAGTTCATGTTTAACATTCTGGTTGAACTTTAAATAACTCCTAATAAATTAAATAACTTAAATATTAATTGAACATGTATTCTTTTACTTGCAATTTGCACAACAATTTAATGCAGAATTTTTTTATCTGTCCGATAAATATATTTTCCGTAAACGATTAGAAAGATTGCACTGATACTATTTTCTAATCTTATTAAGTCTGTTACAGTTTTATAATCTTTATAATCTGATTAATTAAGTTACAGCTTTTGAATTTAGTCTTCCTGACCATGATTCAATATCTTAAACTAATTTAGTGCCTGCAGTTGGTTGAACAAAGCATATGTGCTTTAGTTTCTATTGTAATTCTTCAGTTTAGAACTAGTTGGTTTTTACAATAAATGGACTTCTGCTGAAGTGAAACCCAGACCTAAATTCAATTTTTTTCATTGAACTAGTAATTACTAAGTAATGATCACTACTGAATAAAATTTCATGGCTCATTTTACTGTTTTACTAATTATTATAGAACTTGATGCACTTTTGTGCACCACCTTACATTCTAGATACTGTGCATTTAATCCTTCCTGAGGCAGTAATAATAATAACAAAAATAATATACTGTATATTCTCTCCATTAAAGTAAGCTATAATATTTCATGCTCTTGTCCACGTCCTTAGTTTGGGGTCTTTTTGTTTAGATCATTTATACTATGTCTTTAACAAATTCTTGGCACTCCATAACAGGCCAAAAGTGGTAGTTTCCCGTTTACATTTTTCTAATTATAAGCTGACTGCTCCCTTTCTTAGTTTTTGTAAAAAGTACCTTTATATTTAGAATTACAGATATCATTGTTTCTCTGTCTATATATGTATATATTTTTTCATTAAGTGTGTATGAGGTATTAATAGAAAAAGCAAATGAGAGCTAACAAAAATTACATTTTTTAAAAAGATTGCCCTCAGAAATTATTTTATCTTGACATTTATAATTGTACTAGTAACTTTAATCCCAAAAAACAAGCTGAAAAATTAAAAAACGTTCCTTCAAGACAGTAACAATTGAAATTCTTCTTAACATAGAGTGCAAAGAGTATTTGAAATCTTCAATCCATCATATCACCTTCGTTTAATATAGCACCTGCCATTGCCTATCTTCCTTGTTATATTGTTCAGGCAGATTCACTCTTATCTGATACTGCAATCAAAAAAAAAAGAAAAAAAAACGGTAATCGGGTATTTAAAGACTGATTGATCATGTCCTCTTGTAAACCTCTGTCAAACTTACACATTACATAGTATATTCAGACTGTCATGAATGTGTGCAATGTCTGCGGTGACAGTGGTACTTGTCTCTAAATAGTTTAGTAGTTCGTTGTCATACATTGTCAGCTACAGAACTCTCAAGAACCCTCCTTCATTTATCTTTAGGGTTTATAAATCCTCTACTCCATTGGAATTAAATAAACACTGTGTGAGAACTTTGGTACCAAACTGATGACTGATTTAACAGTTAAATGGTACTGTATGTCCCTAAATCCTCTACTCCATTGGAATTAAATAAACACTGTGTGAGAACTTTGGTACCAAACTGATGACTGATTTAACAGTTAAATGGTACTGTGTGACATAGGGTAATTGACTTAAATCATCTGCGGTGGGTTGGCACCCTGCCCAGGATTGGTTCCCTGCCTTGTGCCCTGTGTTGGCTGGGATTGGCTCCAGCAGACCCCCGTGACCCTGTGTTCGGATTCAGCGGGTTGGAAAATGGATGGATGGACTTAAATCATTTCAGTCTATAAAAATGAAATCTTCAAATATACATCTTTCAGTTTCCTGAACCTGGTTAAGCCAAACAGGATAAAAGGAAGCAAAATAAATATTTAAAAATAAATAATAATAATAATCAATTATTGAATCCATGCACAATTTTAATCAGAACCATTGACGGAGTATTTACAAACATTTAAAATATTCTTTATTTATTAGCATGTACGTAGGCAAGAGTACATCTTACACAGTATATGAATATTTAAATGTGAGATTTAAAGTGAATAACCGCGCCATTCCCTTACAGATGTGATGGGGGGAGCCTTGTATTCTTTTGACAGTAGTCCCATCTGGATACTTCCAGGAATTAACTGGAAACGTGATTTCTAACAGAAGAAGAAGAATGTCAAACTGGACGTATGTGGATGGTAGATTTTCTAAGTCTTCCAATGGTTGAGTAATTTGTGTATGCACTTGTTTTTAAATGAGTACAAATCAATTAATAACAACCCTTGAAAACAACTTTCAAAGCTTTGAAACAATAAAAGTACAGGCTTGTTAAGTGCCTCCATCAAGCTCACTGAGTGAGTCACCTGTGACTATTATTCGTATCTTCCAGGCTTACAAATGAGCACAAGAATCAGTCCCACATTGCTTAAAACTATTTCTATGACTGGAGACAGAGATGCCAGGAGAACCTCATCGGTTGGCCCATCAACAGTTTCCGGTTGCTCGGTAAAACGCTATCTTCTCCTGCCGGACTCTCCCAAAGTTTGGAATGTTCACGGCCACGTGACAGACTTTTTTCACTATCGCTTGATTCAATCCATGCATCCAATAAGCGAACACTCTGGAAGGCATTTAGGAAATTTCCGACCAATCGAATCACAAGGGGGCGGGACACTCCCCTCCGCGACGTCCGCTCCCCGTTAGATCCCTGGATTCTTGACATGGCGTAAGAGAGGAAGGATCTAGTTTGGTGACGGCGTAAGCAATAGCGGCAGACTTATTGGTGTTGGCAGGAAAGTTTGAGTCGTGGTTTGTGGAGCAACAATTCCAGCTTGGTTTCTCTCGAATCGTGTTTGGGTAAGTAGTGTGCTAAAACGCGTGATATGTGAATGCGTATTTTTTCAGATTCCGCGACTTCTCTGAACTATGGCTCAAGTTAATACTTGTGAGGAGGCTGGGTTACGCGCAAAAGTAGACGAACGCCCTCTTTCCGCTCAAGGAGCTGCGCTCACGTTTAGCCGCGAGCAGCTGTGTAAATAGACGCGTTGCTTTGTGCGTAAAATGTATCTAGTGACTTGTGTATTGTTTTATTGAAACAAATTGACAGATGTTATTTGCCACAGAACAAGCCGGCACATGGCAATGCTAAAATAATGGTGTTAATTCTATGGATGGCGAGTTATACATGACAGGGTAAATATATAAATCTGTATAGATGATATGTAGGTGACTGTAGAGTTTTGGGTCATATACATGACTGCAAACGCTTTTATACTACATGCGTTGGGGGTGTTTTTGCTCTAGTCATACGTCCAGTAACGGCTTGCATGTGCCTGAAATTTACAGACCGATGTGATATGTTTTATGAGCCGAAGGAAGCACTGCAGCATTGTACCCAAATCACGGCGGGGATACCTGTGCAAAGTTGTGTTGCTCATTAATGATGTTAAATCGAAGTAGTGATCCGGTCCTTAGCATTTAAAAGACACTCCGGTTACTTATTCTAACTGTTCAGTACAGTATTTCAATAAGGGGCAGACGGCCCAAATATCGATAACAGTGGTAACAGTGTATGTGAATTCAGTAAGTTCTTCGCATGCTTCTGTGCTCTTTTCTTTCGTTACCACCTACCCCCAAACCCGAACCCCCCGGGGATTTCCATAACTTGGATGTTAGGTGGTGTGGCCTGTTAACCCTGATAGTGCCTAACTTTGGACTGGCGTCCCGTCCAGGTTTGCTTACTGACTTGTTCCCCATATTCCAGGTTTAGTGTCCAGTGACCCTGAATTGGAGTGATTGGATTTAATAAAGGGTGATTTTTTTTGTAGGTTATTGCGAAGCACAAGACTACAAATAGATTACCTGATGCATTGACACAAAACAAGGGGGTATAGCAGTCAGGTAAAAGTTTATATTTGAGAATAAAATACAGCATTAAAAATACCAAAACAGGTTTTATTTGAGCTCCTGTGACACAGGATAAAGTGGGTTTGGGATTGGCATGCTATGGAAAAACAATTTAATATTCAGTCATTATCAATGTGAAAGTACAAAATTTAGCAGGGTCAGTTGTGGATTTGTATATTGTGATTTTTAGTTCTTAATTTCAGAGTGTTGGTACAGCTTTTAAAAGAAAGGTCTCAATCTATTATCTTAGTTATTATCCATGGTGTTTATTGCCTGATACTACTTGATAGAGGGAAGTTGTGCAGAAAGGTTCTCAAGGCATTTTCTCAAACACTTGTATATATCCATTAACCTCATACAACTATAATCAGTTTTAAAGTGTACAACTAGAAGTAACAACACCAAGTACAGTCATTTGGCAGGCAAATGTGTTGTAGCTAAAGCATGAAATCTTTAAAATAAGTTTGCTGTTTCAGTCCCTGCCTTTGCCTCAGTATGTTAACCTGAGCAAATTCCTTACCATGACTGTGCTCCAAATGTTGAAAAAAATCTGTAATCAGATATTATATATCCTCTTCGTCTAATTGCCTTGGATAAATAGAACAGTTAAAGGCATGAAAATCCCAGGAATACTTTTAAGACACACAAATTTTGAACCCATATTCTCCCTATTTTAAAAAAAAAATACCACAGCTGTTGTTTCTTAGTATGGTAATCAGTAGGAGATTCCATTGCAAGTGCGATTACTTAAAACATCACATCATAGTGAGGACAGTGTCCCTGAGTATCCAAGTGTGTGTTCAAATGGCTAGACAGTGTTGTCTAGTGGTTTCAGAAGTGTACTTGAAACCACAAGGATACATATTCAGAACCCTCCCTGTCTCACTCTTTGACCCTCATCCAGCCTAAACAGCCCAATGTCTTACTGTAATAGTATTCTGTAGGTTTTAATATATTTTACCTGCTAGAGTGTATTTTGTTAAGCATCCTGTAGGTTTTAATATATTTTACCTGCTAGAGTGTATTTTGTTAAGTTGTTTACTTTGGTACTGTATACGTTTTTCTGATAATGTTAATATTTTGTAAGTTCTTGTCTTTTGAGTAGAAGTGCATAGCATCACAAAATATCTTTGAAGTTAATTTAATTTTTTTTACCTAGTCATTTTTTTAAGTGCATTATAATTATATCAAACATTTCTAACATTTTTCTTGTCATATACCTTAAGTGAATTAGTTTAGCTGTCAACACAATATTTAAATTAATGGAAAATATCTATCAATTTTATATATATTTTATATACAGTAGATCCCAGCGAAGTCACGGTTCAGAGTTCGCAGCCTCAGTCATTCGCGGATTTTTCCTTAGAACCTATCTAATAATTATTAGCGGAAACTGCAAATATCCTCTGCAATTTTTATGGCTTTTTTCGTGGCAATACTGTACTGTAGAGAGAACAGGAAGCAACTGTAGAGGAAATGTGGCTTGGGATGGTGAAAGTAGCCAATAGAATTTGAAACTGTGACTCCTAGCAGTCCCTGCAGTGGCTCTGATTGGTCTTCTGCTGAGGGTGCTGGGGCTATTGGGGTCAAAGGATGTCAGCACGGCTTTTAAAAAGGGGGCCGGAGACCAAAAGCAAAAAAAAAAAAAGTTTTTGTAATTTGTGTTTCAAGTTCCTGTCTCTCTGCCTGCCTTCTGTTGGGTTACCTGTACTTATTAGTTTTGTCCTGGATCGTTTCATGTTTGGTGTCTGCATTGTCTGCCGTCTGCCTGTGTACATGAGGACTGTAAGTGGATTAATGGCCATCCTGCAAAGAAAGAAGCACTCCCGAACCCGTCTTCACCATTTCAGGAACTAGCGGTAGGACTATCTTTACATTCCCATTCAACATGCAGATCTCTGGACTATCTATTTTCATCATTACATTTCATCCGTTGCCGTTTTTCATGATTTACTGTGTGTGTTTTGTTGGTGCTTTGTTGTATTTAATATGTAATCATTGTAAGGGGAACAAGGGTGGTATTGTTGTTTTCATTTATTTAATTTATTTTAATTACAGTCTTTATTTGCTGTTTCTGGATTGCTTTGTTTTTGTCTCTGTTTGTAAGTGCGTGCGGGTCGGGTCAAGGCTGGGTGCATCCCTGCAATCTCCACCATAAAAATAAATAAATCGCCGTCTTCTCAACGGTGTGAAATTTAGCGGCACCAGACCGCTACAGCATTATTCATTTCTCCTTGCTGCTGATTGACTGTGATGCATCTCCAGCTGAGTGTTCTTGTGTTTTCTGTTTTGTTCCTCTTAACCCTTAAACCACCACAACCAGCTATAGTTGTTTCCCAGTGCCATTTGTGAGCACGCAGGAGCTGATCAGTCAGTGCCGTACATTCGTTGAGCAGCCAGCTCATGACCACTGCCAGCCCCTTGTGAGCAGGGGGGGCTGAACGCACCCCTAGAAGACACGGGCACTCCTCAATAAAACCCTCTTAGACTACTTTCACATTGCTTACTTACTTGCGGCTATTCTGTTGCGTGATATGCTTCTCGCGCGACGCTGCGCATACTTAAAAGCCTGAACAGCACCTGTCCTTTTTGGCTGATTGCTTTGTTTCTCTCTCCTCTCCTAGACATCCTGTGCTCTTGTTGGGGGTCCAGCTCCCATTGTGCTCCCCTATGATGTTTGTCTATTCTTTAATCAAGAACTAACTGCATACTGAGCTCGTTTTACTTCTGAAAGAGACATGTTTGTTTGAATTGTTTGAATAAAGTTCCTGTCTCTACTATCTCCCGTGTTTCTGTGCAATTCTGTGACCCAAGTGTGACATACTGCAGCCTCACTGTCTCTGGGATTGAGACAGTGTCAGCGTTTACCTCTGTGTGCTTGCATGCTGCCAGTTCAAGCGCAGCTGGCTCGGTGATTTACTTAATTTCATCCATGGCGTCAGTTGCTTCTTGTACATATTGTTCCAGTAGTTTTTTAAATAATTTTTACAGTTCATTAGCAGTGTGTAAAATGATCAGTGTTGCAGTAATTGTGATGCTCTTTGCATGAAAAAAAAATGTGTTCTATTAATATTTAACTTTTTCTTTGTGAATTGTGACGTTTACTTAAAGTGCAGCAAAAAAGCATTTAGCATCCAGGGGTGCATTAACCCACCAAGAGTATGTGGCAGTTTAAGGGTTAAAGCCCCAAGATGCCGCTGAAACGCCCTGCATGAATTACAGTACATACTGTATAGCGGTAACATCGGTATTTTACATTTTAGCACTGCGGGAGTCATAGCAGTACAGTATGCAGGTTTACCTTTATATTCTTTTTTTTAGGTAATGTATTAAGCTGAGTTTGAGATTGAGTTAAAGTGTTTTGGGGGCATATTTAGAGTTAAAACTATAAAAATAGGCATTTTTTAACCACATCCAAAATTTGCTGTTTTTCACAATTCGTGGGTGCTCTAGGAACGTAACCCCTGCGAATTTTGGGGGTGTACTGTATATATAAAATCTCTCATTTGAATATGGAACCACATGCTTATATTTGCTGTACTCATCAGGGCAGTTCTTCATATTACAGTAATCCCTCGCTATATCGCGCTTCGCCTTTCGCGGCTTCACTCCATCGCGGATTTTATATGTAAGCATATTTAAATATATATCGCGGATTTTTTGCTGGTTCACAGATTTCTGCGGACAATGGATCTTTTAATTTCTTGTACATGCTTCCTCAGTTGGTTTGCCCAGTTGATTTCATACAAGGGATGCTATTGGCAGATGGCTGAGAAGCTACCCAACTTACTTTTCTCCCTCTCTTGCGCTGAGTTTCTCTGATCCTGACGTAGGGGGATTGAGCAGGGGGGCTGTTCGCAAACCTAGACGATAGGGACGCTCGTCTAAAAATGCTGAAAGATTATCTTCACGTTGCTACCTTCTGTGCAAGCTGCTTCCTGAAGCGACATGCTGCACGGTGCTTCACATACTCAAAAGCTCAAAGGGCACGTATTAATTTTTCACTGTTTGTTTTTATCTGTGTCTCTCTCTCTCTCTCTCTCTCTCTCTCTCTCTCTGCACCTGACAGAGGGGGTGTGAGCTGACGCCTTCAACAGCTTTGTGCCGCGGTGCTTCGCATACTTAAAAGCCAAACAGCCCTATTGATTTGTTTGCTTTTGTCTCTCTCTCTCTCTGACATGCTCTGCTCCTGACTCGCACTCCTTTGAAGAGGAAGATATGTTTGCATTCTTTTAATTGTGAGACTGAACTGTCATCTCTGTCTTGTCATGGAGCACAGTTTAAACTTTTGAAAAAGAGACAAATGTTTGTTTGCAGTGTTTGAATAACGTTCCTGTCTCTCTACAACCTCCTGTGTTTCTGCGCAAATCTGTGACCCAAGCATGACAATATAAAAATAACCATATAAACATATGGTTTCTACTTTGCGGATTTTCTTATTTCGCGGGTGGCTCTGGAACGCAACCCCCGCGATGGAGGAGGGATTACTGTATACACTGGCCTTCCAGGCAAGCTAGATCACCTGGCAACTCTTAACAGCAATCGCAGCTGTTGCACTGGATTTGATAATGGTGAAGATTAAAAACATTCCAGATGATAAATTTTAATATGGACATTTATTACTTTTGTATTCATTACTGAAATGTTGAATGTATTTATAGTGGTCTGTTCTGTTTATAAAGCAAAACTAAGTTCTTACCTGTATGATTAATGAGCAGTTTCCTGTCCTGCTAATAGTTAAACCTTTTTCCAAATAGCTTTCTCGGTCTATATTCATACCAGCAAACCCGCGATTCTCGAAAGAATCGCAAATCCAAGAATGGCAATCACCTCATGGAGGGTGGGTACGTCCTGGGAAATGTCATTTAATGAAATAAACATATTTGTACTAAAGCGGTTTCTTTTTGGAGCTGTGACTCATGTGGTTGTGGTGTTTCAGAAGCGCATTGTAGGCGCCTTGTTTCCATCAGGACGTAAATGCATTACAATATCGCGGTGAAACGGAGGCTCACCGTCATCACTTCGAAACACAATTGCCACTTCATCAACGATGGGAACATTGTATCGTTTTGGATCCTGTTCTTTGTCCTTTATTAGCACTAAGGCAATTGTAGTTGGTGCCACACCGTCCGCCTCTGCTTTTGTATTGGCTTCTCTTTCAACCTCATGTAGCATTTTCATAGAGTTTGCTAATGGGTGATTGTTTATGACGTCAGCTACATTTCTCATTATTAGCTCTGTGGTTGGCACACTGCGTCCTCCAGATGTAACACGTACATTTGGGCACATTTGCGGTGGTGATTTGGCTCAGGGTGCACTGTTCCAATCCGATGCAATATTTGTCAACACATGCGAAAGCAGTATGGGCCATTCCCAGGGGGGATGCCGGTGCATGATGAAATATCATGGAGGGTGGGTGTGTCTTGGGACAGTTCATTTCAATGCGCTTCTGTTATTGTTTTTCTTCATGCAGTCTCGTTTTTGTTAGTGTATGGCTGTGTCGTCGTATATGCGGTGGTGTGGCCGGTTGCGTCCGGGCGGCTGTACAACCTGGCGTGCACACATTACCTCAGGTATAGTTCACAGGTCGTAGGCATGGTAAAGTTTCCATTTAATTCAATAATCCCATTTGAACTAAAGTGGTTTCTTTGTGTGGGCGCCTTCGGTCATTGTTTTTATCCATGTTGTTTGGGCGCCACCTACTGACTCTGGTTTGAACTAACGCGGTTTGTTTGTGATACGGAGCATTCGTTTATTGTTTTTTTTCCATCTGGTGTTGTATCTGTGTTTTCTGTGGCTGGACTGTTAATAATGTATTACTGTAATACTGTAATGTGATTCAAATATGCTGTGTAGTCTGGACCTTTGTGGATTCCGTACTGTAATACTGTAATGTGATTCACATATGCGCTGAATTGTTTCGTTGTTGTTTTCTCCGTGGCTGTGTTGTTAGCTATGGGCTCGGATTTGTATTTCCGTTAGTTGAGCTGTTTCATTTTTGAGCCGTGACTCCTTTGCCTGGGAGCTGTTTCGTGCGCTTCATTTGTCTAGCGGGTGTGTTTTCTGTGGCTGTGTTGTTAGCTATGGTCGGGCTCGTTGCAGTGGCGATCACACTGGTAGGCGTGTTTTCTGTGGCTGTGTCGGTAGCTATGGGCGGGCTCGTTGCAGTGCGCGTGCGCTTCGATGCGACCTGCGCCATGCGTCCATAACCTTCGGTTAGTAATATGGATATAATGTCTGCCAAATTCAGACTTCCCTGCTTATTTTAAACTCCACCTGATTTCATTACGTGGATTTCACAAGCTCCGTGCAGAGTAAAACTGGTGCCTTATTAGAAAACCAAATTTTTCTAAATCTGTCGTGTAATTGTTTTTACTACTAGATGCATCATTTCTTGTATTGGATAAATTTCCTGAGTCTCCTTGTCTGATTCAATATTTTTATCATCACTAAGGCTTAAATTTTAGCATGAAATTGCAGGAACTTCACAAATTTTGCATTTTTTAACTTATTAAATTGGGAAAAATCCCAGTGGTCTTTTAAGGCAAAATAGTCTTTTATTATTGCCTCATTTATCTCAATATGGAATTTCTCTTTTCTGAAATAAACATACAAAATGTGTACTTTCTTTGAGAGCACAATGATGTGACCAGAATTAGCTGTAATTTGTAAATGTTTTAACTTTTAACATAATGCATTTGAATGAGGGAGATGGAAATGATAGTGAGATTAATTGATTTTTCAATATAACTTCATGAATATCCCTTTCCTCTTCAGGTTTTTTTTAGGGCCAATGCTACTATCATGTTACTGGATTGGCTGATACTGAATCAGATTGTTCTTTCTTTATCTCGTTAAGAAAACTTTACCCTAAGCTCTTATATAACCAGATACTGAGAAACCTTATGTTCTGTATTAAATTTTTAACTGTGGTATTTTTTATATTGAAACTAAAGACCACAGGTGTTACTTACTCATTTTTTTTATTAACAAAATGAAATTCTGTAGACTTATTTTTAAGTGAACATAACATTATTGCAATAAATAAGATTCCCTTAAAATACATATTTTTTTAACTAATGAAATATGTAGGTAAAATATTTATCCATAATACATGTGGCATCAAAGAAAATAAAATGGTTCTCATAAGTACAAAGTGTCATATTGTTTAATTTATTAATTAATGTACTTATCTGAAACAATGCTTAATTTAAAAAAGTAGTTTTCACCACTTATAAAGTATATGAATTCTCACACATTGAGTCATTTAACTTATGTTGTCAGTTAAACACTTGTTAAATGAAGATATACATGCAATTAGAAGTTTTAATCATTATTTGCAGTGCAACTTTTTTGCTGTTAAAAATTACATCTATTATATAATATATATATATATATATATATATATATAAGAGATATATACAGGGTAGGATTCAAAAGTAATGAGCCTCATTTTATTCTGACGCGAACGTACCTCGCCGCACGCCCCACTTGCCAGCCATGGCGACGGTGGGTGTTGGCTTCACAACGCAACGGAGATCCTACTCGGAGCGGTAGGATCAGCCTTGACAGGAACCCCTGTGCGGTAGTGCGTTACACGGCGGAATGGAAAGTTCGTTAGAGCAACGGTACGCGTTGAAGACGAACACCATGCTCATTGCCTTCTTCGGAGTGAAGGGGATCATACATTACGAGTTTGTCCCGCAAGGACAGACCGTGAATGCTGCTTACTACTTGGAAGTCCTGAAAAGGCTGAAAAGAAGCATCGCGCGCAAGCGAAGGGACATCAAGGACAGCTGGAAGCTTCACCACGATAACGCGCCCAGCCACACCGCCTTCATCGTGAGCACCTACCTGGCCCGGGTGAACGTTCCGGTGGTCCCCCAGCCTCCCTGCAGTCCGGACGTGTCGTCTTCTGACTTCTTGTTTCCGCGCTTAAAATCAGCGCTGAAAGGAAAACGCTTCGACTCGATCGAGGACATCCAAGCAAATGTCAAGGCAGCCCTTGCAGCCATCCCGGAACAGGCCTACGTGGACGCCTTCGAGTCATGGACAAGCTGCCTACAAAAGTGTATTGATGCAGGAGGTGCCTATTTTGAAGACTATTAATTAGTTGTACCAATTTGCTCAATAAATTTGTCTTTTTGAACAAAGGCTCATTACTTTTGAATCCTACCCTGTATATGAGATATATATATATATTAGATATATACTTTTTTTTTTTCCTGTGTTCCATCTCTACCTCCCTAATTCTTGAATTATACTTGATTCTTATCAAGACCTATACTGTATGACGCACACAAATAAACACAGTAAAAACCTTTAAAAAAGTTGCACATCTAGCAAATGTTCCTAAGATGTTTGTCAAAAAATGTTGCTATTAACCTAACAAGCAGCAAATTAAAATTCTTGTTTATCTCTTCTTTTCTAATTTAAAATATGAGCTGCTGTATTTAACACAAGTTTGCTTACTGTCCAATCTCCAAGAAGTAGTGCTATTTAAAATAAAGGACAAAGTAAAAAGGTCTGACATCCTCAAATTCCTTTTTTCTTAGTTTATTATTCCACTTTCTTTAATGTAAAGGCTAATTTTCCAATCTTCTGTCTCACTGGTAAAGTCTGCCTTACTACTGTATTTACTGGAATTCTGTAGTACAAAATGCCATGAGCTAGCTCAGCTGCCGTAATACCTTGCATAAAGGGGCATTACAACTAAATTACCTTAAAGCATAGAAGAGCAGTTGCTAAAAAAATCCTTTTTTGTGATCGACCAATTTACTGATGACTGATGTAGTGAAAACTGGACAAGTTAGATCAAAGGACAATTGGATGAAAGCATCACTAGAAGGGAGGCTGTCATTCATCTTTTGAAAGTAATAAATATAGCTTCATTTGAGCAAGGCCCTTAACCTGCAATTGCTCCATCCTGCGTATGACGTTAATCTGCATTGAGCCCAGCATGTAGGCCCTCCAACCTGCAGGGAAAAACCTGAGGGTTGGTGGCAGAATTGACACTCCGGCCACCTTTATATATATATATATATATACAGTGGTGTGAAAAACTATTTGCCCCCTTCCTGATTTCTTATTCTTTTGCATGTTTGTCACACAAAATGTTTCTGATCATCAAACACATTTAACCATTAGTCAAATATAACACAAGTAAACACAAAATGCAGTTTGTAAATGGTGGTTTTTATTATTTAGGGAGAAAAAAAAATCCAAACCTACATGGCCCTGTGTGAAAAAGTAATTGCCCCCTGAACCTAATAACTGGTTGGGCCACCCTTAGCAGCAATAACTGCAATCAAGCGTTTGCGATAACTTGCAATGAGTCTATTACAGCGCTCTGGAGGAATTTTGGCCCACTCATCTTTGCAAAATTGTTGTAATTCAGCTTTATTTGAGGGTTTTCTAGCATGAACCGCCTTTTTAAGGTCATGCCATAGCATCTCAATTGGATTCAGGTCAGGACTTTGACTAGGCCACTCCAAAGTCTTCATTTTGTTTTTCTTCAGCCATTCAGAGGTGGATTTGCTGGTGTGTTTTGGGTCATTGTCCTGTTGCAGCACCCAAGATCGCTTCAGCTTGAGTTGACGAACAGATGGCCGGACATTCTCCTTCAGGATTTTTTGGTAGACAGTAGAATTCATGGTTCCATCTATCACAGCAAGCCTTCCAGGTCCTGAAGCAGCAAAACAACCCCAGACCATCACACTACCACCACCATATTTTACTGTTGGTATGATGTTCTTTTTCTGAAATGCTGTGTTCCTTTTACGCCAGATGTAACGGGACATTTGCCTTCCAAAAAGTTCAACTTTTGTCTCATCAGTCCACAAGGTATTTTCCCAAAAGTCTTGGCAATCATTGAGATGTTTCTTAGCAAAATTGAGACGAGCCCTAATGTTCTTTTTGCTTAACAGTGGTTTACGTCTTGGAAATCTGCCATGCAGGCCGTTTTTGCCCAGTCTCTTTCTTATGGTGGAGTCGTGAACACTGACCTTAATTGAGGCAAGTGAGGCCTGCAGTTCTTTAGACGTTGTCCTGGGGTCTTTTGTGACCTCTCGGATGAGTCGTCTCTGCGCTCTTGGGGTAATTTTGGTCGGCCGGCCACTCCTGGGAAGGTTCACCACTGTTCCATGTTTTTGCCATTTGTGGATAATGGCTCTCACTGTGGTTCGCTGGAGTCCCAAAGCTTTAGAAATGGCTTTATAACCTTTACCAGACTGATAGATCTCAATTACTTCTGTTCTCATTTGTTCCTGAATTTCTTTGGATCTTGTCATGATGTCTAGCTTTTGAGGTGCTTTTGGTCTACTTCTCTGTGTCAGGCAGCTCCTATTTAAGTGATTTCTTGATTGAAACAGGTGTGGCAGTAATCAGGCCTGGGGGTGGCTACGGAAATTGAACTCAGGTGTGATACACCACAGTTAGGTTATTTTTTAACAAGGGGGCAATTACTTTTTCACACAGGGCCATGTAGGTTTGGATTTTTTTTCTCCCTAAATAATAAAAACCATCATTTAAAAACTGCATTTTGTGTTTACTTGTGTTATATTTGACTAATGGTTAAATGTGTTTGATGATCAGAAACATTTTGTGTGACAAACATGCAAAAGAATAAGAAATCAGGAAGGGGGCAAATAGTTTTTCACACCACTGTATATATATATATAAAAAAAAAAAAAAAAACCTCACACTGGTTATCTGTACTAGTATGTTGCTGAGGTGTCACCCATTTCATGGCTGCACTTGGGTCCTAATCTGGGAACCTGAGTTGGTTTGTCATGTGGTGGGTGTGGCAATTCGCTGTATCAGGGTGTGCTCCTTACCCCCCTCTCTCTCTCTCTCTCTCTCTCTCTCTCTCTCTCACCATCCACAAAGGGCTTATCCAGTTTAGGATGGCAGAGATCAGGTGCCTATCTCGGCTTCACTGACCACAAAACAGAAGCCAGCCTTGGACAGATTGCCTCACTTCTACCATTTGATATATATATATATAGTGCTAATTTTCAGTTAACCAGTAATCTAACCTGTATGTCTTTGGGATATGGGAAGAAAACTGGAGCATCGGCCAGTCCCAGGTCCAATTGTCACAAGTAAAAATTGAGACAGTTTAAAATGTGGCAATATTTGTACTGTACATGTGCTAGTCTGTATTGATGATGAAATGACCTGATACATACTGTATGTTTGTTCCAAATCAGTGTGTTTAAATACTGTTTGGGAAGGTTTTGAAGCTAAAGTAATGGTCATTAGTATAACAGCCAAACTTACTAACAGTGGCAGCGTGTTGATTCTCCATGTAGTTGGATTGATAACATGATGTACTAGATTTTTTTAAATATTTTCTATCTCTGACTGATTGGTATCTTTTTACAAGTTTGTTGTTGAGCTTTTGAATGCTGATATTGTGAATTGGTCATCAGACATTGTGGCAGATAGTGAAACTGAATCATACGGCATTGTATGACTGAACTGTTGCAATATGCCTGGAGAATTTGGTCACTTGAAGCTTCATCATGTCAAAAAGATTGTGATCAAGTGGATGGACAAAAAAGATGAGAGAATCTTAATCAGTGTTCACAATGCAACAACTGTCAGTGTTTGTGTTAAGTGAAATGTGGAAGTTACTAAGCTTATGCACTGTGTTATCCTTCAATAACCCAGTGGGTACCTTCGATCATGTTGACCAGGCCCCAAGATTCTTTCTTGTCATGCACAAACAACAGGAAAAGTGCACAAAGAAACTCGCTTCTTCTGTCCCAGTAGTTACATCGGTCTGTGCATTGGAGACTGTTTTAAAATGTATCGTACAAAAGATGTGTACTAAATCTGCATCAGTACAACAGTGGATACAAGAAATTCCTTTCTTACTGTATTTATGTTACATGTTTCTGTTACACATAATAACACTTTTTGTTGAAAAAAAAATTAAATGTTTTCAGCTTGTTTTTCTGGTGGTAAACAACGCTAAGGGGGCTTCCAAGCAAGTCTACTAAAGTAAAACTTGAGCAATAAGTGCTTCAACAGCAATTAGGTTGGAGCATAAACCTGCTGTCTCTATGGCCCTCCAGGACCAGCTTTACACACCCTTGTATTAGGGTTAGTTACTAAATAAATTTTACTGTATGAAGATTTGACGGAACACTGAGGTTTTCAGAAAAAATCAGTTTCCTGTAGTTTCACCTAATTTCTTAATTTATATTAAACACTGATTTAATGTTAATTCTTTCACTAATGCTTGAGTGATTGGGGGGAGTAATTTTAAGTTTAAAGTAAAAGACTATCTAAATCATAAGACACTAATGATTCAAGCATTACAGTGACATGATCTCCTTTTATTTAAAATAGAAATATTTCCCAGTACAGCAGTGGTATACTGCATGTTGTTGTTTAACAATGTCATGGTGTCCTATACCTCATAATTCATTCACTCTGAACTTGCATTACTATAATAGGAGTTGTGCATTACTTCATTCTGTAACCAGTTTGGAGTATTTATAAGTAGAACTATTTTTGGTTCGAGAACCTTCTATAAATGTTTGTTTGTTAAATCCAAAGAGAAAAGACATACCAACCTGCTCAGATAAAAGTAATGCATCAGTTAGTTATGTATTGCTGTTTAAAATTGAATTTGCAATTTTATGTATCGTTAGTTATGTAGTGCTGTTTAAAATTGAATTTGCAATTTTATGTATCGTTAGTTATGTAGTGCTGTTTAAAATTGAATTTGCAATTTTATGTATTGTTAGTTATGTAGTGCTGTTTAAAATTGAATTTGCAATTTTATGTATCGGGTTTGTTATGGTTGGTATTTCTTCCCATTTGTGCCTCTGGATCCATAAAAATCCAACAGGCATCTTTTGTGGAACATGACCATTCTGTCTTTGTTTAAACTGCCATTTGTGTGTTGTTTGCTACACACTATTGTTATTGTAGAAATTAGTTGGATTGGAGTTTATTGGACATAAATTAGGTCTTTTTTTATTAAAGGGTGCCTTGCTTACTTTCTGTCCACTTTTATACTTTTCACCTATGAAGGCGGTGCTCAGTGGTCGTGTTATGCCATTACTCCATCTCATGTGTTTCTCACACTCGAACTTCCTCTTTCTATTTACAAAAGTCAAACTGAATAATCACACTATAGCCAAACTGACCAATCAGATTTGTCTGAAGGACCGGAAACACACACAGACCTTAATGTCTGTATTTATACTAGTTCTAGATTCTGCCATGGCTGGCTCTGGCTTCCCTCTATTGTGAAGTGGATTAAGCAAGTTTAAGGTATGGATGAATTATTAATTTCCAAATACATTTTGTTGTTGGTCTTTACTGATTTTGTTTGTATCTGATTTCATACAAGTCCATGTGTCAGATATTTAGAGGAATGTGCAAATTGTATCAAATTTACATTTGAAGAAGTTCAGCAGCATAGTAATAACTACATTTTATTGAAAATGAGCTAAAAGTATTTCAAATAACTTTAATTTGTTAATTTCATATAGAAGTGTACGTTCTTGTAAAAATTCCAGGGTACCTGCAGAACCCGACTCAAGGTTATGACTGAGTTTAAGAGTTTATTCATGTGATTGAGAGCAGGTGATGAAAGCATAAATGAACCCCTGAGAAAAGTGCTTCTTGAAAAGTAAATAAATAACATATCGTCTCACTGTAAAAGTGCATGCTGTTCAGGGATGTAAGTGTGCATATGTTTGTAACTCTGTTTTTTTTTTTTGTTTTTTTTTTGACACAGTTTTCTCTGTGTTATGTTTCAAGTTAATAGTTTTCAAGTTAATAACTGCATATGTTGTGATGCATGTGCATATAATGGCTTTTAAATGCAGATGCACATTAGTGTTTACTGGATGGAGTATTTATTTATTTTTGTAGGTTTTAAAAATCCACTTAGACCACTTGCCTAATTCATGTGCATTTCAGTGGAATTATCAAGAATG
The DNA here is from genome assembly GCF_900747795.2 of Erpetoichthys calabaricus. Taxonomy (NCBI): domain Eukaryota; kingdom Metazoa; phylum Chordata; class Cladistia; order Polypteriformes; family Polypteridae; genus Erpetoichthys; species Erpetoichthys calabaricus. The sequence continues at coordinate 287,053,468 of NC_041394.2, read as the reverse complement.
CATTTATGAGTGATGTGGAAGCCACCTGGAAAGGGATGGAACTTTTTAGGAGCACCCAAAATCAAGATTGAAAAATAACGCCATGCAAACCTCCTTTACTATTGCCTTACAGTTTGTATTATTACAGTTACATTCAGTGCACACTGGTTTTTCAGCCCTGGTTCTCGAGTACTTCTGTGGCTTCTTTGTTTATAGATATTTAGCCTGTAGTGAGAAGCTTTTCATTAAAATTTTGTTTTGTTTTTTAATTTGTATGTGAACTTTATTGGTAAATGAACATACAAGAGGTTCAGAACTTGTATCTCCTCAGTATAGGTGTGTATTCAGTTCCAAATCAAAGAAAATGTATCAGTTTCTTTTTCTTAATTGCCTTAATATACTTTTGTCTAAATCTGCCTGTTTTAAAGAACTGAATTGAGATGTATGACTAACAGAGAATACAACTAATCCATCTAATTAACGATACAGATCTTAATGAATTCAGTAGAGGCCTGCTTCTCTTCTAGATTGGGTTAAATAAAAGTGGCATTTGAGGGTCATGTTTGAAAAGCAGCAACTCAAATTTTAATGAGCAATTTGTTTAGAATCAGTTAGTTCAGTTTTGTTTCACCTGTAAATGTCATGTGGGCAATTTGGTCTGAGTCTTGGATATTTAGGGATGGCAACAGTTCATTATTTTAAGCAATAACACAGATTTGTGCCTTTGCAGACAGGACCTCATTTGCAAAAAAAAAAAAAAATTGTTAGTAGAGTACATGTTGCATCCTTGCCATCCATTTGGTTAAGGAGTGGCACTGTAATTCTCAAGGCTGATGGTTCAGTCAGCAGCACTAACTCACTGCATAATTCTGAGCAAGTTACTCTGCTTGTGCCTTAATTTAATCACAACCTGAAAATCAATAGCAAGAACTTGGCATTCATTCAGAGTGGAGGGGACAATACCTTTTATATCACAGGATATATCCAGCCTCTCTTTGTTTGGTCTTACTGACCTACCCAAACCTTAACGTCAATCCATATTACAGATTAAAGTGTTATACCTTTTTATTTACCTTTTTCTTTTTGTAGGTAGAGTAGTGATTTGTGCTTTTGCCTTTGTGATGGCCTGATCCTGAGCACGGTCTGTACGGTTTTTTTCTGATTCAGCATATTTTCTTTAAATACAGCATTCTGTTATCCTCCATTTCCCTGAATGCACACACATTAGTTGGAGTGATGCTTCTCTTGTAGTAACGCTCTGGTAGTATAAATGGTTGTGAGAGTGAATTTGTGCTCTGTATACAGTGGAACCTCGGTTCACGACCATAATTTGTTCCAAAACTCTGGTTGTAACCCGATTTGGTTGTGAACCGGAGTAATTTCCCCCATAGGATTGTATGTAAATACAATTAATCCATTCCAGACCATACGAACTGTATGTAAATATATATTTTAAGGTTTTTAAGCACAAATATAGTTAATTAAACCATAGAATGCACAGCGTAATAGTAAACTAAATGTAAAAACATTGAATAACACTGAGAAAACCTTGAACAACAGAGAAAACTAACACTGCAATAGTTCGCACTATAGCGCTACCAACCGTTGGCTAAAAACACTTTTTTTTTTTTTTTTTTTTTAAATGAGTTTTAAGCACAGGGAAAAAAATGAACATTTGAAAAAATCCGTAATTTAATAAACCACCAAGAAAAGTAACATTGCAACAATGCACACTACAAACTGATCGCTGTAAACAGAAGTGAAATCAAAATCAAGCCCAGTGTATTCTTTAACCCCTTAACCGCCCTCTGCCGGATATATCCGGCATCGTAGCTTTATTGCTGACGCCTTACTGCCGGAATTATCCGGCACATTTGCCTGTGGTTATGTGAATGCCTGGCACGTAGTATAACTGACAGTTTGGCGTGGGTATTATTACTACGTTGTATTTCGACAACTCTGCGGTTGTATTGGCCGCTCACGTGATGTGATTCGAAAGTGAAAGCCGTGAATATGGCGAAACGTAAACTGACTTCAAGTGAGGTTTTGCAGGCGATTTTGGACAATAATTCTGATCATGATTGTAGCAGTTCTGAAGAAGATTTTAGCGACAATGATGATCAGCAACGTGCGCTGCATGATACTGTGAATGACGACGCATCGGATGATGGCAATGAGTGAGTGTATCCCCAGCATCTCAACTGGACTGCTGCCCGTTATCTGAGCCAGATATGAAAGATCCAAACCGTGACCGCTTGTTCAAGCTACGTCCTTTGATTGACCATTTATTTGAAACATTTCAGCAGCTATTTCAGCAGGTAAATACTGCTTGAATAAATGTAAAGTAAAAAAACGAAAATTGTTCAGATTTCTCCTGGCATGGGGAATATTTAGGGAGTTGGCGGTTAAAGGGTTAACTGCCTTCTCTACCTTATGCGTCCAGCTCTCTCTCTCGGGCTGCCTGCGTGTGTGTGTGTCTCTCTCTCGCACTGCCTGTGTGTGTGCATCTCTCTCTCTCGGGCTGCCTGTGTTTATGTGTGTCTCTCTCTCTCTCTCTCTCCCTCTCTCTCGCACTGCCTGTGTGTGTGTGTCTCTCTCTCTCTCTCTCGCACTGCCTGTGTGTGTGTGTGTCTCTCTCTCTCTCTCTCTCGCACTGCCTGTGTGTGTGCGTCTCTCTCTCTCTCTCGCACTGCCTGTGTGTGTGTGTCTCTCTCTCTCTCTCTCTTGCGCTGCCTGTGTGTGTCTCTCTCTCTCTCTCTCTCGCTGCCTCTGTGTGTGTGTGTGTGTGTGTGTGTGTGTGTGTGTGTCTCTCTCTCTCTCTCGCGCTGCCTGTGTGTGTGTGTCTCTCTCTCTCTCTCTCTCTCTCTCTTGCGCTGCCTGTGTGTGTGTGTGTCTCTCTCTCTCTCGCACTGCCTGTGTGTGTGTGTGTCTCTCTCTCTCTCTCTCTCTCTCTCGCTGCCTGTGTGTGTGTGTCTCTCTCTCTCTCTTGTGTGTGTGTGTGTGTGTCGCGCTCTCTCGCTCTGTCTTTCTTGCTCGCTGCACAGGAAATGCACAGGGAGAGAGTGTGTGGTCGTGAACAGATGCAAAAGTTTGGCGAACTTTTTGGTCGTAAACCGATTTGTACGTGTTCCAAGATGTTCGTGAACCGAGGTTCCACTTTACTGAACTGTGGATCTGTATATGGATGGTCTCTCCTTGTTCCAAAGATGCTAGGATAAGTTTCCCACACACCAGAACAGTGTAAGGAAATGTTTTTTTTTTTGTGTGGTGTATTAGTAAAAATGAATCAAGTGTTTCACCCCAGATGACTTTCTTTGCTTTTCAAATGTATCATATTAAGCATATTCCTGCATAGCATGCAACATATTATTTTGATAATTATAAAAATATTTTGCTTAAAAGCTATTTTGCACATAACGTAATTGTTTCTGGGTTTTGTAAATTTAAAAGATAACATGAATTAATGCAATGAAAAGAAGCCATGCTTGTGTGCCTGAAGCATAGTGTTTTAATAGTGTATAGAATAATAATGGTTAAAGACAGTGATGTTCTTATAATTTGAAAGAGAACTTATGTTTTTGCATACAGTAGTTATGAAAACTTTTTCCCCATCATATTCACAAAAGGGTTTCCTTGCTGTTGTATTATGCATTCAGCAAGCACATGCTCCGTATTTGTATTTGACATTTTAGTTAAAACTTTACAGCCTTGATTCAGAACAGTGTACATAGTTGTATGCTGGTTTAATTGAGTTTGCTCATGCAGCAATGATTACACTTGCACAAGCAAGCAAGGAAGGAAATGCCCACCCTGTCTGATTTCCAGGGTTATTGATTTAAAAGTTAAATTTAGGATTAAGGTTTATAGTGGCCATAATGATTGGGATTGAGCAGCATAGCCCAATTGATACAGGAAGTTCATATTAAGTAAAGTTCTCTGATCGGTCAGATTTGAATTTTTGCACAAGCAGAAATGGTAAGGATCTTTCATGTGAAAGAAGTTAAATAAATCTTTATTCAATTGAGTATAGTTTATTTTTACTGTAGAAGTTTAAAAGCATAATTGCAAAGTCCTTAAGGGTTTTTGCATGGTTTGTTGGTGTCCCCTTAAACATAATGGGTAATACCAGTCATTTTGATTACTGATTTAAGAAAAAAAAAAAAAAAAAAGTGCTGGATTTTGCGAGATTAGTTTGGAAAATCCATTAAAACTACTTCACTGTTATAGGCTGGACTCACACTAGTACATTCGTTGCATTTACTTTATACATTTCTTTTCAGATTTCAGTCTAGATTGTATAGAATGTAATAATTGGTGACTATTGGAAGGAAAAGAAACTTGAGCTGTGTGGTAAATTATTCATAGTTTTTTGTGAATCCAACCCAGCAGAAAATCTCATTCAAACAAATAGAAAGCATTTTTTTTAACTAACAACATGCTATTTTCAAATTATACATAATTTAAACCAGTACTTGTCAAGTTAAAAGTTTGAAGTGTACCTTAGTTAGTTTATAACAAGATGGAATGTTTTCTGTAATTGGCTGTTGATCATTTGTCATGTAGTCTGCTTAGTTTGTTGTCTTCTTCATTTTAGTACATACAAAATATGTTAACTCCTCATATGATGGATCATTTGTATATTTCAGCATGATATAAAGCTTTGTTAACTGACAAGAAGGAAAGGAAGCAATTGTCATAGAATAGCAATAGCATGAATACTATGCCCCTGTGCATAAGCAATGTTTAATTTTTGACAAAAGCCAAGTACAGTTTTAGTTTAAAAGGGTATAACTATTATACCTCCATTGTGCTTTCAAAAATAATCCTTTACATTGAGTCATCTTAAATTTGATTTTTTTTTTTTGGCCAGGTATTACATTTGAATGATTTTGATAGTTACTTGCATGTTTTTATCTTAATGACTGATTATCTTCAAATGTACTGTACCCCCAGATATGCTTTTCCCCATGAGAAATAATTTGGCTCTTTCAATATACAGACTATAATTACCAGCTAAACTGCAGCACTAGAGATCGGAAATACTTGGGCTTGTCTACGTTTATGCCTTTTTAGTACTGTGATGTGGCAAAATTAAAAGGGCTGTACCAGTATTTTCTGTAAATGTAAATAAACACTTGCTGTATGTGTATGGCTTGCTTTCATGTGTCCCTGAGATGTATGAACAGATGTATATGACAGAAATATGCTTTTCTGTTAGTTTGTTTTCAAAAGCAAATCTCTTTTTTTCTGTCTCATACTTCAGCTTAATGTTTTTACAGCTGTGTCTTTGGTACGTTTTTCCTTATTTTGGAGGATTTTTGGAGGGAATGCAACTGTCCCTAAAGATTAAAGTTAAAATCAAATCTCTTTCTGTGCTCCTTAAATGGATGCTATTAAAAAATACAGCAAAGAAATCGTAGCTTTGGATACCTTTCACAATTACAGAATGATTAGGTTTCTGATTGAAGACAGACAATATTTTTGCTGTAATACATTTATAAGTATATTAACAACTGTTATTTATCATTAGGTTGACTTTTAGACTGGATCAGTTTTCCTTCTTTAAAAAAAAACTTTGTTCTTCCACCACACCTATTTAAACAAAGCAGCATTTATTACATATTATTCTTGTACTTCAGTGGGCATTCCATAATTTGTTTTAAGTTTATTACCTTTCTGTGGCTGTTCTTAACTTTTATTTTGCTTTAAGTTATTTATTTCCTTGACACACTTTTCTCTTTCATAAAGGAATCGATCACAAACGTTATTATACTGCTTTAAATAGCTCTGTTTTTTTAATGGGAGACTTTTGCTTGTAATAATAATAATAATTCATTACATTTATATAGTGCTTTTCTCAGTACTCAAAGTGCTATCCACACAGGGAGAAACCGGGAAGCGAATCCACAATCTTCCAGAGTCTCATTACTGTGTTGGTTTTACCTGAGCATAATCATTGGGAAACAGTTAACGCAGACTAATTTAAAAAAAAAAAAAGCAGTTCACTGCAGTCATCAGAATCTTTTTTTTTTTTTTCCAATTCTGCACATTGTTGGTTTTAGCTGTTGTTGAGTTTGTGTTGAGCTCCAAATTTATGACACGCTTCAGATAAATTTAATGTGGATACAGCTCTTAATGTTTTTTTTTTCCCCAAGGATGGTATTTTATACACATTTGTCTAGCAGCAAAGGTGTGTAGTAAGAAGAAAGTAAAACTGTAACCATGAACATTTGGAAAGACACATGCTACACACCTGGTAAAGAAATTTGTTGATACCGTCTTTATTGTCACATATTTATAAGCTGGTTAAGATCCTGTATATGGTTTTGGCCTTTATTTACCAGGTAATTCTTGATTCAAGATGACACAACTGCTGTGTTACAGTTCCTCAAAAAGGCTTAAAGTGTGTGTTGATACCACTTTTAAATGTTTATAGCTTGTAAGTTCCAGTTACTAAAATTCCAGAGTTAAAGCCCACAATTATGGTACTGCATTGAAAATAATTGAGAATTTTGTACAATAAATTAAACTATCAGTATTTTAGAGAATGTTTATCCTCGTACTACAGTGTTAGACTTGATCATTTAATTAAAAATGCAGGTAACTTGTTAATCACAATCTCTCGGCTTTTGTTTATGTCAACAGTATATAACTATTTTTAAAACACAGTGCAATTACCATGTTTAGCTAAGTAAAATATGTAATTAGCCTCTATAGCTGCGATTATGTGTTATGACCAGCATAGGAAGCAAAACAGTTTCCTCCTTGTAAAAAGAATTTTCATTTAGCCATTAGTGTAGTAATTCTGTTTTCATATTGATTAAAATTTGTAATTGCTTCCTGCTTCTTCAGAATTTAGTTTTAGTAAAAATATTATTACAGCTCATTTTAAAATGACTTGCACATTATCTACTTTAAATCATTACAGCATCTGATATTATAAGCCTGAAGATTATATTTAGAAGTATAATTTTAGTTGGGTGACATTCATTATTGAAATAACAAAACATTTTAAAACCTGCTTAATTTGTTCCTGGGACAGCGTCTCACGTTCAGTGCTTATCCTGGCCTACTGTGTTTTTGTAAAATACTGATAAGAGGTAATAAATAATGTACTTTGTCCTACAAATGCTTCAGTTTTAAAGACATATAAGGAATAACTTAATGGATGAATGGACTGTATTGTTAATATTTTAATAGTGTAGTAATATGTTAAATTTTAAAATATATAAGGCCCTATAATGAGCATTGCTGTTCACAAGCCTGTTAGTCGCTGTGTGAAGTTTACACATTCTGTCTGTGTCTGCATTGGCTTTTCTTCAGCTGTACCTGGTTTCTTATATTCCAAAAACAGACACTTTGTGATTATAAATTGGCACTTTGTAAATGTGATTATGGCTGTGTGCACTAGTGGACATGAAGATAGACTAATGCTTTGTTCAGAGCTGGTTCTTGCCTTATATCCAAACCTACTAGCAGAGTCCCAGTGATCCTGAGTTGTGTTAGGTGGTTTTAAAATATTATTTCGCAATACTGTACTTCTGTTTTCTTTCTTCAGTATTCCTGGTCTTCTCCATAACTTCCCTTCCCTATAAGTTATTTAATGGGAAGCATACCGCAGAAGATCTTTTTCCCTGTAATTTCAGGTAGTAGGTCACTTAGCTCGAGCCATTTTTAAAAAGAAAGTGGTACGTGGTTCTTTAAACTGGGGAAATTGCAGGCTGGCCTAGCAATATTTTAAAGGCAACTTCATTTGATTGATCACTGAGTTAGGATGTACCATCAAATATAGTGCTAAAGAGGAAAATGAGAGGATGAGGATCTATCAAAATTCCTCAAATAACATTAAGAATAGGTATTTAATAGACTCTGAGCATATGCCATTGAAGTCTGGAGCCTAGTACTTTCAGATCAAGGCCATCCTGGATAGATTTTAAGAGGCATGTACAATGTAAAGTTTTAGATTTTGTTAGTGTCTGCGTGGGTTTCCTCCGGGCGCTCCGGTTTCCTCCCACAGTCCAAAGACATGCAGGTTAGGTGGATTGGCGATTCTAAATTGGCCCTAGTGTGTGCTTGGTGTGTGGGTGTGTTTGTGTGTGTGTCCTGCGGTGGGTTGGCACCCTGCCCAGGATTGGTTCCTGCCTTGTGCCCTGTGTTGGCTGGGATTGGCTCCAGCAGACCCCTGTGACCCTGTGTTTGGATTCAGCGGGTTGGATAATGGATGGATGGATGGATGGATAGTTCAAGTGTAGCACAATTTTAAGGGCTGGGGGTGTAGTCTGTTTATGTGTAACTGCAGAAATCTATTTCTTCCAACATTGTTGGGTTCTAAGGGTTATCTGTTTCATACATTTGTTTTCCTTTTATTGCACCTCATTTAATCATCTTGTATATACAGTATATTAGATAAAATTTTACTGTTGTTAGGGATGTGAGTAAAAGCCATTTAAATGTTTAGCCAATTTAAGGTTGAACACCATTTATAAAGTTACAAAAATGGTTAGCACAAACGACATCCCCATCTACTCTACACCACCTATCCCCAAGCACAACGTAATTTACAAAGAAAGCAGTATTTCAGATTAGCCTTTTTAAAATTTTGCAAGCCAGTTCCTTTACTGATAGGAGGTTCAGGACCTGGTAACATGGTGTGCTAAAACACCCTCACCCCCAACACCAAGAAGACCAAAGAGTTCATTGTGGATTACCAGAAAACCAAAGGCAGCAAACATGCTACCATTCATTTAAATGGGGCTAAGGTGGATTGTGTTTCCAGCTTCAAATTCCTGGGCATCCACATCTCTGAGAACCTTTCTTGGATGATAAACACTTCCAGTCCGGTTAAAAAGGTGCAGCAGCAACTTTACTTTCTGCAGAGGCTAATGAAAGCCTGCCTGTCTCCTCAGATTCTTTTGAAATTTTACAGCTCCACTGTCAGGAGCATATTGACTAACTGCATTACATTGTGGTATCACAGCTGCTTCATAGCTGAGGTGAAGGCCTTGCGATGGCTGGTGAAAATTAGCCCAAATATCATTGGCATCCCGCTGCTGACCATCACAGCCCTACAGCATGCATGGTGTCTGCGATGGGCTTGCAGCATCAACAAGGATGCCTCACACCCCAAACATGGACTGTTTACCCTCCTTCCATCAGGGAGGTGCTATAGGAGGCTCAAGAACAATTTCTTTCATGATAACATCACTATTCTGAATTCTCAACTGTTACTACTCAATAGCAGTCCTTTCTAAATATCAATACCTTCTGACTGTACTTTTTCTCCTGTTTACATATATCTATTCTGTACATAAAATATTTCATATGTTTATATTCATATATCATGTATTTATACAAAGTGACCAGTGTTCATATCTATATAACCTCTCTTGTATATACCACTACCTGTAAATTCAAATGTCATATGTATATATATATAGACAGATATGTATGTTCTTATTTACATGTTGTGTTACTGCACCTTACTGTCTATCAAATGTTAATGTACTGTTTGCACCCACTGTCTATTGCACCTTACTCTACTATTTGCATTTTCTGGTTAGATGCTAAACTGCACGTCGTTGTACCTCTAATCCAAATCAGATTTCCACAACTGAATTAAATCAAGTGTTATAAAAAGGTACTGACTGTACCAGGTAAAACGAGGTTTAGGAACCCGTTCTTACAGGGCCTCCTATTTTAATGTTTTTTCTCCACTATGTGCTCTTCTCATCTTTTGCATGAGATGAAGTTTCCAGTCACTTACTGATTTACATCCGGCCTCTTTATAGCTTTGCATTTATTTATTTATTTACCCCCAGCCCCTGTTTAAATTTTCTGTTTCCTGACCTTCGAGTCTAGTACTTGTTTACTTGTAGCTTTTTGAGAACCAAAGAAGACTGAGCAGATACTTTCCCAAAGGCACTTCTAATCAGTATCAGATTGATATGTTGTAGTAATTTTGATATGAACAGACCATTCGTTAGATACAGTGAAGTATTGCAATATTTTTCTTAATATTTTACCGCAATTCACCAAAGACAACTACTCGGATGTGCATTGTACATTTGTTCTGTGCCATGTATAGGAAAGTCTGCAGTGCACCATCTTTTAGAATGTAAAAGAAATAGTTTTATGAGTATTTATGTAACTAAATTGTGTTCAAAAAGAAGGCATCTGTCAAAATAATTTCTGCTGTAGAGATTCCTATACGGAATGCTCTGTGTGAGTTTATATTTAATATTTGAGTTAAGTGTTTGGTTTCATTTTTGTTTTCATAATATTATAGAAAAACAAACACTATATATGAACTGTGTAGCCTGCAAGCATTGTCGATAAAGTTATCTGTATATATCTATCTATCTCAACACAACCAGTTACTATGGCACACTATAGACTAGGAGTTTCTCTCTAACTTCAGTTGACATGTGTGCTTGAAGGTTGATTTATACTGAGCGTAGAATTCACAAACAGATGTGATCAAAGAAAAAGCAGAGAAGCAAGTTTCCTTAGCTAAAATAATTTGTTACTGTCTGCTGTTGTCTTTGCAACTGCCCTTACTGGCCAGAGTTCATCTCTTTGAGGAAATGGCTAGTTAATGACCTACATGTATCTCATTACAACATAGATTTATGTAGCCTTAAGAAGTTTAAATCCCAATGTGTATACATTCAAACAATGTTTTAAATATTTAATTTTCAAATTCAAATTATTTGTTTTCACAGAGAAATTAAATGTTGAGTATTCCATTTTAGCCTGGTTGAGAGGTGACCAAACACTTCACAGTGCCAAATGATGCAAAAAAAGTCCATGAAAAACAGAGAAAAATAAAAAACAAACTCCTGTGTAACTCTTTGTACATAATCCACATGTTCGATATCCATTTGTATATTCTAAACATGCAAAATGTGTGTATTTTTGCTCAAATACTAACAATTCCTGAAAATTCTGCATTAAATGTAAACAAGAAAGATGTAATTCCCACAGTGTGTGTATGGATTTAAAGATCTGCCTCCCCCCATCATTCACTAGTGAAAAACCTGTCTTTAATTCAGACATATTCCTTTGAGTATGGTGTGCATGGGCAGCAAACAAACCCTGATCAGAAGACCTCTGAGACCTGCATATGATATAAAGCTGCAGTAGTTAGGAGTTTGACCAAGTATAGGGCCCTGTGAAATCCTTTTTATTTTTTCACAAATTCCATATTTTAACTATAGGAAAGTAGCAACAGCTACAATAAAACAAACAGTAGTGAAATGGCACTTTACATTCCTTTTAATGAAACGGCACACTAGCACCACTGTACCTTATTGTACGTAAACATAACGACTAGAAGTTCTGGGCATGAACTAATGAATAAATAAAAGTTCAAGGCATGCTTGAAAAAAATACACGTATATATGTATCTCTCTATTATATATAAAAAAAAAACTTGGGACGAGATGAGACGTGACCTTCTCAGAAGGACACTTTTTCACGTCCCGCGAGACTAGATTTTGCGCCAAGAGATTTAACCACGCCTGGGGCTGGAAAAAAACAGAGTAGATGACAAAGTAGAACGTTGTAAAGAATTCAAAAACATTGGCGCAATACATATGCAGAACAGTTTAGAGATAATGAAAGTAGGAAAATTTGAAAGTCTCAGAAAAATGATAGTAAAGATCACATTAGCGCAAACAAACGGAAAATATTACTCTGTGAAATAACGGAACAGCAAAAAGAGATCGCATAGTGTTTGAGGATGTCTGGGGGAGAAGAGAGACAAGGCAGTGAGACAAAAGGACAGCTGCTGTACAGGCTTTTAAACGTTTGAAGTGGTGCATGAGATACAAATCATGCAGCATGGCAGCAGCAGCAAGCCAGCAGCTGATCAAGCAAAGACTTTTTAAAACTTTAAAACTTTGTTTCCCATTGTATCACCGTTTCAGAGGGTTTTCGTAGGTGTGACCGTGTCTCCTTGGGGTGCGTTCAGCCCCCCTCTTCACAACGGCGCGAAGCACAGGCGGGGGGATTTGGTGAGTGAAGCGAGCAGGGGGCGAAGCCCCCTAATTTTAACTAAAAATAAAAATGTAATTTGTACGTTTTAAACATCTGAATTCAGCAAACTAATAGTCATTATATTCTAATGCCCTTACAATTTCCCAGACCCACATCCCCATTGAAGTACATAATTGTGAGGTGCTTGATGTTTAGCTCACTGAATGACTCTCTTGTCTGTGAGGAGAGTCTTATATTTACTAAAAATCCTCTCACAGTCAACTAAGCTGACTGGGCAGTATATGTAGGGCAATGCTATCTCTTTCACCCTTGGGGGAAAAAAACTGTTTTGCACTCTTCCAGTAATCTCAGCCAGCTCCACAGAAGAGGAGAGACCCCCCACCCCTGTTTGAAGCACAGTGTAAATACACTATCCACTCTTCACTTAGCTCTGCTGATGGGTTTCAGTTTTGTGTATCCTTCAATGTGTTTTTTCCATAGTAAGGGCCTGCCTGGGATCAAACACTCTGACCAGCTTGTATATCTCTTTTACAGGATGGACATTCCATTGTTTTGAAAACTTAGTAAAGGCCAGGTGGAATGCATCATGCAGGTGGTCAAGCACTTCTCTCCTCTGTTGCACGGCCATTCGATTAAACAGCTCATCAGTTTTGGCACCAAAGCCATAGGTTTTTGCAGTTCCTTTCATTAGGCAGGAGCCCGGATCCTCCATGATATTGTATGCTGAGACAGCAGTAGGATAGTGAGTGCCCTCCAGAATTGCAAGAGCTGTGACTAGTTTGATGTATATCTCGGAGAAGAAGGTTAACTTCACTTTTAGGGTCTCTAGTTTTCTAGTCTCTATCAAGTCTCCATCTTGAAGAAGGCAGATTTTACCGACATCACTAGTGATGCAGCCTAACTGAAGTATTTATAGTGCTTCCAGGTCTCTTTCACCAATCTGACATGACACAAGCAGGTTGAATGTACACTGCTAGGCAAAACCCCTTTTAAAACTTCCTGGTATGCTTTCAGACAATATGATGCATTGTCTGTAACCATTGTTAAAATGTCTTTAAGATTCAGCTGATTGTTGTGAAGGGACTGAAGTACTGCCTATGAAAAGGTGGACAAGTTTCAGCTCTGTGTAAAGATAACATTTGCCAGAAAGTACTGGTCTTCAGTACCTGTAATTGTCATTATGTCAGTTATTTCTAATGATTCTTAAACTTTAAATGTTTACAGATTGAAAATGTATATCATTACATAAATAGCTTAAAAAGCCATACATCTGTAGCTTCATCTACTGCATATATTAAAATTATTAATTGCAAAGCAAAAGCTAACTAACCTGGAGACACTAAATCTTAGAATTAGACAGAAACAAAGAAAAAGAACCACTTCTAAGGGCTCACTGTGTCTGAGGAGAAACCTGCTTTTCTGCCCAGGTTTGTAGGTGCTGAGTTTAGGAAGAGTTGCAGTGAGGCAAAACGTTTACTAAATCCAGAAATATTGTTAATTTTCAAAAGGGAACCCCTTAACACCCAATGCCATTTACTAATAACATTTTTCTGTGGTTCAGTAACTTACAGTAAACACATCCTGTACAACTGATTACATAAAAGAATTGCCATACAGCCAAATATTTACTCACCTATATTGAGTTGCTGTGGTTTCGGCTATCAGTGGTTTCATCAACTACAGCATAAATTTGAATGATGTCCATATGTTGTTCCTAGACATGGGGTAAATGAGTTTGACAAAGACTGCTTTCATTTTCTGGCAGTGTGCCTCCCTGTTTACAATGCTTAATAAAGAAAGGCTGCATCTTCCTCATTTTTTTTGAGCGTTATGTCTGACTCCGCACACATGGCTACAAAGACCTTCACAAACTGGCATCTTGCTTCTGACGATTTTGTTGTTTCCTCTATTGTAACCTGAAGGGGAACGCTCGTTGATTTAAATTTTTTCTTGTTCTTGAGATGAATTTTAGATATGATGTGGTCATTGCAAGTATTTCATGTCCAGTCTATGGTATGCTGGCAAAGCTGGCAGAAAAGTTGTTGTCCAGATTTGTAAAAGTCACCAAGATATTGTTGTGCCCTCAATTTTGCAGTTAAGCTAGTTTTTCTTAGTTTTTTTTTTGGACGTAGCTGAGGTACAGTATCTGATACTGCTTGCTTCGATATTTCCGCCTGTCTTATGCAGCTAGTTAACTCACTTGCCTTTAATGAGAAAACATGCACAAATATGCGCACAAACAGATAGCAGCATGACGGGATATCTACGAATAATTGCTTTCTTTTGAAAAACAGACTAGAAAATAGTATCTGGGAAGTTTTGTAGTAGTCACCCCTTCAGTCTGTAAATTCTGCACATTTCCTTTTTTAAATCTAAAATCTGTTTTTATGTGTTAATTCTATGATTCTGTCTGTGTTCTTCGATTAGCGGAAATCATAGGGCCCTACATAGAGCTCTAAAAGTAAGAAACAGTATTTTAAAATGAACTCTGAATTTCATGTGAAGCCATCCATCCATCCATCCATTTTCCAACCCGCTGAATCCGAACACAGGGTCACGGGGGTCTGCTGGAGCCAATCCCAGCCAACACAGGGCACAAGGCAGGAACCAATCCTGGGCAGGGTGCCAATCCACCGCAGGACACACACAAACACACCCACACACCAAACACACACTAGGGCCAATTTAGAATCACCAATCCACCTAACCTGCATGTCTTTGGACAGTGGGAGGAAACCGGAGCGCCCGGAGGAAACCCACACAGACACGGGGAGAACATGCAAACTCCACGCAGGGTGGACCCGGGAAGCGAACCCGGGTCTCCTAACTGCGAGGCAGCAGCACTACCACTGCGCCACCGTGCCGCCACTGCAAAGAAATCAGGGTGGGTAAGATGGGAGATCTGACAGATGATCTATTTGGGAGCCTTCTGTACCAGCTGTTTGTCTTGTTGCTGACTCATATTCATCCAGTGAGGATGAATTTAACATTTTAAATTAGAGCTACAGTAATTGAGATGACACAAATGCATGCAGTATCATCTTCAACTCTGTTTGGGAAACAATTTACTAGATTTTGGCAGTGTTCCTGAGGTGGGAAAAAGCAAAATCCTGTTAAACATTTGACATAACTGTTAGAGGTCAAAGTCTGGCCTTAAGAAATTCCTAAGTTACTGCCAGTGGCTTTCACAAAACAGGAAAGAGAAGCCCTGGGTTATCTAAACCTTTGGGATAAAACTGGATGAAAGTGTGGAAAAATAGGTTCAAGAAATGAACCAGACTTGCACCGGTGTGACTTCCTTTTCAATTTAGTATTGATTTGAGTGTCATTGGACTGTGTAACTTAATCACTGTACCGATAAACAGATCTAATAAATATTGAGAGAACTTTGAATCAAATAGATGTTGTGAAGCTAATTTCATGAACACTGATCAATCTTTGGACATAAACATACACACAGTAAAGTAATTCAGAGTTACTAATTATCATTCATGTCCTGTGTGAGCACTGAAAGATTGTACAAGCTTCACTTGAACAGTGACTGTGCCAAGAGTTCAAATCTAGGTCCGGTGCATTAGTTAAGTAGTTGAGTTAAATCTTTATATATTATAAATCTTGCATAATAAATAGTATGCTGTTGTTCTTTAGAAAGTAAATGTTTGTTTATGGGTAGTAGAGGCTTATCACAGTTTTAAACAGTTTTCAGGTTTGACTTAATGTTTTTATTGACTAAATTCAGATGTGATTCAGGTTTTATTTCAATAAAAGAATATACTGTTTTCTCCCAAAATGACCCTTGCTATCTCTGTTGCTGACTGATTCTGTGTCTTCTGCTGAAAACTCATAACATGTGTTAACATATGTTGTATGTTTTACAATTTTATTTTCTGTTTAAAGCACTAAATAGGGACATAGGGTATCTTCGGTGTCCTGCCCTGGATTGGTGCTTCATACCTTTTTGGTTCTCTGTGACCTCTGATTAATTGAACTAGATTTAGTTAATGAGAATGTGGATGGAAGGATGGATGTAAATTTCTTCTGAAATGAACAGATGGCAGACCATCAATTTTAAAAAGTAGTAATTGAGATGATTAATCAAATGATGTATTTTTTTGTAGTGATTCATGGCTATTTTAAGCCAGTTATTTCTCTCTCTATCTCCCCCCCCCCCCCTCTCTCTCTCTCTCTCTCTCTCTCTCTCTCTCTCTCATATATATATATATATATATATATATATATATATATATATATATATATATATATATATAATATATATATATATATATAATATATATAATATTACACACACACACTGTATATACATATATGTATATATACACACACACACCGTATATACATATATGTATATATGTATGTATGTGTGTGTGTGTGTATATATATAATATATATATATATATATATATATAAAAAATATAATTTGTGTACAGTATATATGTGTATATCTATTGAAAAAGATACATTTTTATCTTACAATGCAAAAATAACTTAAAACTGAATTTATCATAATGAAAATTGTAGGTTGACATTAGAGAGTACTGATCCTTTAATGTAGTGGTTAACTATAGTATGTGGTTTGTTTTGCAGTTAGGTTTGCTGTATTCTAGTCATGGCTAATAGGTACTAGTTGTTTTTAAGCAAAATGGCATTTGTCTTGTTGACTCACAATGTGGCATTTCTGAAAATTGTCATCTTTTCTCTTGCATATGTGGGAGAACTATTTCCGTTCATTCTGTGACAATGGAATCTGTATCTATGAGTCAGGTTGCTGCTGTTGGTGCTAATTTACTATAATTACAGCAGTTGTGCTTTTCAGAGAAAATGACAGATATAGCTCCCAATGTAATATGACCCTTCTAATTCTAAATGGTCATAAAGGGTGTGGCCCTTTGAATTTGGCATTTTGCAGGCTAAATGTCAACAGGATCAACAGAAGACTTCTTTTTCTATAGCTTGTGTTCTTTTGTGTTGCTTATGGATTTTATTTTTGTGTAATTTTCTAAACCTATGAGTTTTGTAACACCTAGGAATGTCT
The DNA here is from genome assembly GCF_900747795.2 of Erpetoichthys calabaricus. Classification (NCBI taxonomy): domain Eukaryota; kingdom Metazoa; phylum Chordata; class Cladistia; order Polypteriformes; family Polypteridae; genus Erpetoichthys; species Erpetoichthys calabaricus. Next base: position 287,036,439 of record NC_041394.2, on the reverse strand, counting down.
CATATCTTCTTCTTCCTAATAATATTGTTAAGTCAACTTGTACTGTGACTTCTCTAGGATCATTTGGAGTTGTTTACATGTAACATGGCTATAGCAGTGTGCTTGTGCTGCTGAAGTATTGTACAGAGACGAAAGTGGGCAATGGGTTTCCTTTGCTAGTTTAAGATTAAGATAATACTGTTAAACATACATTCAGAAATACTGTATCCCTGATTACATTTTTTATGGTGATGAACATTATAGATAAAAATGCACCAATTAAAACATTTGTGACCATACTAATACCCATTATTTCTTGTTTTGTATCTTTCCTTCTACATTATTTTTACTCCTTTTGTTTTCTTCCAAACTGCAACATTAACTCAAAAACTTCAAATATTAGGTTGAACATCTGACTGATTAGTTAATGTTTTCCTACTTTTACATGAGATGGATAAATCAAAGGAAAGCAATATACAAATTATCTTCACTTAAAATTAGCTACCACCTATTTTGTCTATCAACCATAAAACAAGCTGGTCAAGCAGTGGATCCATAATCATTCAATCATAAAAGTAATTGATCCAATAATAAAGATTTACAAGATCTGCCTTAATCATCAAAACATGAGGGGTACATGTTTTTTGCAAATGATTCAATTTCTTACTTTGCTTTGGCCCAAGCCTCTCCTCCTACAGTAAGGCAAATGCTACTTTTACACTGTCTGCCTGGAAAGATACAGAGCTACCATTATATCAGTACATTTACACACATTGCACAGTTTAGCAATTGTGACGGTGTAAGAAATTATACTGTTAAATAATGTGCAAACCTACTGGTCAAGCATTAGGATATGATCTTTAGCATGCGTACTTAGATTGCTTGTTTGGTCAGGACTGGAACAATTTGGGCTCGGTTTTGATTTGTGGATGGGTGCTGTAGATGGGCAATCAAAGGTTCTAACGATGGTGTTTATTATTTACATCGTATTTTATAAATGTATTTATATAGCCAAGAGATTTCTTTCAGAAGGCGCTTTCACACTAGTGCTTCAATTGGGAATGTGGACTGCAGCTCTGAGAACACACTTTCAAAAGCACAGCCTGCCATAAAAGCTTAAATTCCTTTCAGAACCATAATGAAAAAGAGTTAAATTTTCCCTGACTGTGCCAGTTTCATTGCTCCTTGTGTTGCAACTTGCTGTTTTTTTTTTAGTTGTTATAAACTTCCTGAGAGTTTATTTTTATTCCTTTTCACCTATCTTGAAACTCTGAAACCAGTAAAGAAAGTATGACATTTTGCCTTTCCCATGTACAAATTGTGAATTTTGAGGTATTCTGTGGAGTAAACCATAGGTAAGTTAATTACTTTTGTGAAATTTATCAGCATTGGAAAATACTTTCAAGTTTCAGTAGTTTTTGTTTTCAAAATGCTCTTAAGGCATGGGCTTGCTTTTTTTTTTTTTTTTTTTGCGTTTCCTCTAACCTAATACCCCAAAGGTGCAATATTGCCATGTATATTATCATTAGTGCATTTGCATCATATTTCCAGGGATCTGGATTTGATTTGTGGCAGTCTCGCAGAGCTTGTAAGGTCTTTCTGTGGGCTCAGGTTTCCTCTACCTTTCAAAGACGTACAGTATTTAAAATTGAACAATGAGCCTACAAGTTGACAAAGTCTGCATGTGTGCATGAATATCCCATTTGATGGATTAATATTTCATCCAGAGTTGATTCTTAACCTGTGCCAGGTGTTTCTCTTGTAATATATTGCTTACTGTTTTAGATGGAAAATGCAGGTTAAGAAAAACTAAGAAACATAACATTTTTTAACTCCTTTAAATTAATTCCAAGGGCATGTGGGGCCTTATATTACTGGCAGCACAGGACAGAATGTCACTGTATCACAGGACCCACTCACATGCACCCACAATAAGACTGCTAGTTTTTTTTTTTTTTTTTTGTTTTTGTTTTTTTTAATGGATGTTGTTAGTTTTGCATGACAAGGTTGCTGAAAGGACTGTTATCCTTTGATTAATTATAGAATAAAAGTTGCATTCTGTTGTACATTGTATGCTTGAATAATTGCCAAGCCTGATGACTAGGTAGTAAAAGAGTTTACCCTGCAAACTCACAGTGCAGGAATACTTCATTCTTATTGTTTCCCATAGGCCTGGTCCATGTGTGTGTTGAGTTTGCATGTGCCCTCAGTCTCTAATATATATATATATTTTTTAAAGCTTTTCTCCCACATACTAAAGACGCCACTAAATGTGGATGTGTGTGTGTGAATGTGCTTTGTGCTGGACTGGTGCCCCTTACAGGGCTATGAATTATGCTTGATGATGATTATAACCTCTCAGGAATTCTGAATCTAAAAGCAGGAGGTAGATAAATATATTTGTAAGCTGGTTTGTGTTTTTTTTCCTTTTCTCTTAGCCAATTTGGAGTTCCAAAAAGAGACTAACACAGTTTTATTTTTGAGTGTAAAGGTAATATTTTGACAGTTTTTCGTCAGAAGTCTCTTTTACAATCTTTGTTTTTTTTTTTCAATGTTTCAAAAAAAATAATTAAAGACTTGTTATAGTATAATACTATTTATTAACGGTGCTGAATGCTTAAATATCTCATTCAGTATATCTCTTTACTGTGGAACCTGCTCTAGCAATTCATTAATCTTTTACTATATTGGTAATTTTACCATTCCCAAAAATAACTACTGCATAGCCTGATGGGTACAATCTAGAAACCAAACTTAGATAGGGCACCGTTCCATTGTAGGGCATGCTTATCCACACATCCCCATTTATACAGACCCAATTTAGATTTCCCAACTGACCCAACAAACACATCTTTTTTGTATGATGATAATACATTTTAATGCATTTATTACAGTGCAGAATCATTGACAAGTGCAGTTTTGGACAGCCAAAGTAACCTATTTTGTTGCCAAAATGAATTAATACTGTGATTCTGGCACTTCTTGGGTTTTTGAGGGTGTTAAGGATCTTTTGCATTGTATTGAATCCCAATATTACATATCATGTTGAAAAACCTTAACTGCAAGAATAAATGAGCTTTATGAAAAGAATGCATCTTCTCTTAAGCTAAACAGAAAGTGTTGCTATCACCACTGATGTGAACCTTTCCTATTCACCGATTCTCATTTAACAATAGCATTGCACTTTATTGATGACGAATGAGCTATTCAGAATGCAGTACTAGAAACTTACAGCTTTGATGAAAGACGCACATCACAGAACATTGCCAATTACCTGACGAAGGCAACAGAAAAATGATTGTAGACATCTAAAAACATGGTAACTAATGTTCATGATAATGTGAGTAATCTGAGCAGACCAAGATCTGTGAAAGTCAGTACCATGCTTCATCTACACACTCTAATTTGTCATTAATGACATCTTCAGACTTGCCAGTGTAAAAACCATGTCACAACAAAATTTACCCAGACACAAACTTATTCAGAATTTTTGAAATATTAATCAGATGAGCGCTGGCAAACTGTTGAAGATTCAGTCCTCCTCCTTTAGTCTCTTAAGTGTGCCACAGTAGCACTGTGCAATGAGACCCATAGTGTATCCCTTCACAAACAGCCTCCTTACTAGACATGTAGGGCCCTATGGAATTTATTTTATTTTTTCACAAATTCAGATTTTTTTTTTTTTGATTTTTCGGTTTTGACCGTTTTATTTTTCAATCTACCAGTCTGGCTTTAGGCGTTTTCATGGTGTTGAAACGGCCCTCCTGAAAGTATTCAATGACATCTCTATTATTACGGACTCGGGTGACGCAGCAGTCCTTCTCCTCCTTGACCTGTCTGCTGCCTTTGACACTATTGACCATGAGATATTGCTGATGCAGCTTGAACATCTTGTGGGGCTTAAAGGGGCTGCTGTTAACTGGTTCAGGTCATATTTAACTGGTAGACACTTTTCAGTGACTCCAAGTTCCTCTTTTTCGTCTACTGTTCCTATTAAATATGGTGTTCCTCAGGGATCCATTTTGGGTCCTATTTTATTCTCTATATACCTTCATCCTATTGGAGCTATTTTAAGGAAATTTAACATTGCTTTTCACTGCTATGCTGATGACACACAGGTTTATTTTCCTGTCTGCAACTGTGCAATAAATCAACTACACAACTGTCTTTCTGAACTAAGATCCTGGATGGCTAATAATTTTCTTGATCTGAATCAAAATAAAACGGAGGTGCTTATAGAGGGTCCATCAGCTAAAGCCGAAATTGGTCTTGGACTTCTCAGCTCTTTTTCTGTCTTTTGAAAACCTCAAGTCCGCAATCTTGGTGTAATCTTTGACAGTAACCTCTCTTTTCAGAAACAAGTAAATTCCGTAGTCAAGAGTTGCTTTTTCCAGCTTCGTCTGCCTTTTTTATCTTCTAGGGATCTTGAGAAAGCTACTCATGCTTTTATTTTTTCTCACCTTGATTACTGCAACTCGCTGTATTCTGAGATTAGCAAATCCCTGATAAACAGGTTACAGTTGGTCCAAAATGTTGCCGCTTGCTTTCTGGTTGGGGCAAGAAAGTATGATTCTGTTTCTCCTATTTTAGCTTCTTTACGCTGGCTACCTGTCAGTTTTTGAATTGATTTTAAAATCTTGCTGCTAGTTTTTAAATCTTTACATGGGCTTGCTCCTGCCTATTTATCTGAATTGTGTGTTTTACACCAGCCATCCAGAGTGCTTAGATCTTCTGGTCAGTTGTCTCTTGTTGTCCCTCGTACCAAGTGTAAAACCAAGGGAAACAGGGCTTTTGCAGCTGCTGCTCCTCGCCTGTGGAACTCTTTACCTCATCACATAAAGGAGTTGTCTACAATTGAACTGTTTAAAACAAGATTAAACACTCATTTCTATTCACTTGCATTCTGTGACCTTCAGTAATACTGATGGTTTCCTCATTGTGATTATATAACATCACTTCTGTTTATTATTTTATTTTTATTTATGTTCATATATTTTTATTTATATGTGTTACTTCTATTATTGTAAAGCACTTTGGCCACAGCATTCCTATGTTGTATTAAATGTGCTATAGAAATAAATTGACATTGACATTTTCCTTAATTCAGATTTTTGGGTTTTTGTTTTTTTTTTTGTTTTTTTGGTTTTTTTTTTTAATACTGTAAGTAGCAACAGCTACAACAAAACAATAATGAAATGGCACTTTACATTCCTTTTAATGAAACAGCACACGTTTGAACCTTATTTTGCAGTTTCATTCATCAGGTAGGAGCCCAAATCCTCCATGATGCTGTATGCTGAGATTGCAGTAGGATAGTGCGTGCCCTCCAGAATTATAAGAGCTGTGACTAGTTTCATGCATCCTTCTGAGATAAAGCTTAAGTTTACTTTTAGGGTCTAGGATATTTGTTACAGCCTGAGCTGATGTGTTCTTGGCCAGAAAAAAACTTTCTGTAGAGGTGAATATGTTCAGCGAGGTACCCTACTGATTTGAACCAGCTATTCTACCTGGTGGGTCCTACCTCGGGGGTTCCTGGCAGGCTTCTTGAAGAAGGCAGACTTTACCCACATCACTTTACGCGCATACGTCGTGAAGTTTTCAAAGCAAAGATGCTTTACTTTCACATATTGCTGTAATGCAAAAATATATATTTTTCAAGTAAATAAAAATATAGTTTTCAAGTAAACTTTCTCATCTAAGCTGTTTCAAGCCTTTAGAAAAGTTGCCAATCCAGTTATGTGAGTCACCTGCTTGCACATCTTGATGTTGCTGATGGTCTCAAAAACAGGTAGCTATAAAACTGAAAAAGAAAGTTTAGGTCATTTTTTTAGTAACAAAACCTAGTAAATAATCATGTTCTTTTTCTTTCTTGGTGAGGAGACAAATACATTTTGTCTTTTGTTAGTTTGTTTTTACTAGCAGCAAGGTAGTCTGGCAGTGCTGCTTAATGGAAGCAGCACCTGGGGGGTGACTCCAGGTTAATTTTTAAGCTGTGCCTTTTATGTAGGGTTTCCATGTTCTCACCAATTTGATTATGTTTGAAGAGTGGTGTATTTTGATGTATGTATAGTACACCAACTTTCTGCTGGTGGCCAGTATCTAATTAATAGTTATATATTTATCTAAGGACCAGCTATCACTAAAAATCTCATAATTAGATAAAAGAGTATGTTTTATGATACTGGATATATATATCCAGGTTGCTTAGCTTGTAAAATGAAGAAAACCTGGTTTGACATGGTTAATGATTCAGAGTAAAGGTCTGAATCATGTTGCATTTTCATAGGCATGTTAATCCACCATTCTTGATTAGAACTAAATTTGGCAGTGGTATTTTTGTAAGCAAAAAAAAGACTACATTTTTGAGACGGGCTTACCCCATAACCAATGTCAATAATGATCTCAGGCTTCAAAAGATCAGTCATGGAAAGAACCAAATAAACCCATGCTGTAGTCTGAATTTTGCAATCATGACTATTCCTGTGATTTGTTTCTGTATTTGAAAGTGCGGTTTAATTACCAACTGTAGACTTTTTAGTTTTTTTTTTGAAATCCTTCATGTTTAAAATCCAAAGATTTTTTTTTTGTTTGTTTTGTTAAATGTGAGAAAATGTGAGCTTTGATATCCATTTTCCTATTGGTCACAAGAACTGAGATAGCCATTGTGAAATTTGACTCTAGTACCGAGTTGTCAAAGCTGAATTGGTTTGTTATAAGACCTGATATAGAGGATTTGTTTTCCTTCTTCATTATGGTACTACTGTCTGAATCATTTTGTTTTTATTGAATTAATCTGTTGTTTTTTCCATTTGTCACCCAAAAGTAGATTGAATACTGGTGGTATAGTATAAACATGTTTTGGAGCTTCTCTGAGGTCATGTATTTTTGCTTCTGTAATACATTTTGTCATTTCAAAGTATTTAGCTGCAAAGAGGTTGTTTTCATAAATTGTATTTTGTTTTTAATTTACACATTTTAAAGTAATTTGAAAAACCATAAAATGAACCAAATATTGCTGAATCATCCCTATATAACAGAAAAAATATGCACTTTTTCTCCTAGGACATATTTTTCATGTATTTAATTACGTGTTCTGCTAAATATAAACATTTCTCCTTTGTTGTTGGCAGTGCATTTTTTTATACTTCTGCTATAGTGATGCCAGCAATGGCTTTTACTGTGAGGTATGATCATTTAATTGAATTTCATTTAATTTATGGGGATTTAGAAGTTATATTTTTTGCAACATAAAGTGCCATATCCTGCTAAATGCTACTGTACCTTTCAGGAAAAGTTTTGCTTAAAATCTGATAGGGAGCTGTCCCGAACAAGACCAATGGCTTTGTCTTTTCATTTGTTTTGACAAACTGTGGTATAGGCTTTAGCCAACATCTGTGCTGATGAAGAATTCTACACTTCTTTTTGTATACTTTAAATACTGTAGGGTCATTTCATGTCAAATCATCACACTTTTGGACCTCATAGTCACAGATTGTAACTAACCTTGGCAGGCTGATTTGGTCGTTTGAGTAACCCATGGAACTGAAATTGTACATGTCTTGGATCAATATTAATGGAGATTTAAGCTAACAAAGTTTTGAACTTACTTTTGGGGTGCTAATTATGACTTTGACTGGCTATATCTCCCTAAATATAAGTTGAACAGAAATGGTTCCCATATTGTTTTAAAAGCTGTTTTTCCAACTCTATATTTTGTGTATATACTATGCTATTCCTAAAATCAAAAACTACCTTGTTATGAGTGATTATAATATTAAAAAATGAATAGCGAAAAACCTGTATTTAAAAATTGGTCAATTTTTTTGCTAAAGCTAGCTTATAATGTCATGAACAACTCCAGAAAATTTGGTCTTTGGTTTTTGAGTCATTGCTGCAATGCAGTATTATTACTTATCTGAAGTGTGCATCAAAACCACAATTCCTTACAATGCTGTCTAATAGCAGGTAGTGACCAGTGAATGGTACAGGGTTATTAGGGTTTATGAAAACTAAGATTAAATTCAGAACTAGCTGTGAAAATATAATTTTAATTGAAATAAAAATAAAAACTACAGTTAAAATGAGTTTAAAAAAAAAAAAAAAAGACAATGATACCAACATAACTAAAACAAAATAGAATTAATGGTAAAATCAGAATAGTTTTAGTTTTACTCTTCATTTCACACTTTTGACATCTTGAGAGACACTAGCCTACAAAAGGGCCTGGAATTTAGTAAATCATATTTGAAATCATGCACTCTTTCATTGTATGTTTTCAGAAAAAGATCAATCTTTTCCCCATAACCTAAAAAACACTGAAACTAGATGGGGTCTTAGACCACTATCAAAAAATCAACTTTGGTGGAATTATGAATAAGTTACGTACAAGCTGTACCATTTGAAGGGTAAGGTGGGAATGCAAGGACATAAACAATGGCTACACATCATTCCTGCAGGCATCTCCTCATCCTTATTGCTTTCTCCTTTTTAAAAGTGTAAGCAGGTTTGAGTTCCCATGAGTGCCATGAGTAATAATTCAGAATGAACAACAGGGTAATTAATATACAACATTGAAAATAAAATAATATCTGCATAAGACACTAAATTAATATAAATGCAGGAAACACATAACTTTAAAAAATAGAATAAGAGACAAACCAGAATACAAATACAAAAAAACACAAAATACAAGAAAACCATGATTTGTAGAATGACAGTCTGAAATCCAATTTGCAGTTTATATATTGCATCACATATATACAAGTAGCTTTTTAGATTTACCCAGTTTTTGCATCTGATTGTTCTTTTTATCTGTTTAGGTGGTGCAGTGGTAGTGCTGCTGCTTTGCAGTAAGGAGACTGTGGAAGATTGTGGGTTCGCTTCCCAGTTCCTCCCTGTGTGGATAGCGCTTTGAGTACTGAGAAAAGCGCTATATAAATGTAATGAATTATTATTATTAATTGATTATTATAATTAATTAATCTGCTTAGTTTTATCCGTGGTGTAGGAGGATAGTTGAGAAATTTGATGTTTTTTGCCAACTAACACACTTATGTTTATTTTTACTGTTCTTCTAGTGCAGTTTTGCTTTAAAGTAAGTCAGTTGCTAAAAGCCAATGTCACATTAAATGATGCCTATTTGTGGGTTATGCCAGATTTACCAACTGCATTTGCTGATCTTGTCATAGGACCATAGGTCAATTTAAATAACAGAAAATTGTTGCCGTATCACATTTAATGACTGAATGCACACTGTACCGCACAGTTGAGCTCACCCTTTTCTCTGATAGCCAATAACATGCTGCCTAATGGAGCCAGCTCTGTATGAATGTTTAACATCTACAGTGAGTTCAGCTGCATTCTCAGCTCTTCCATCCATCCCTCCATTTTCCAACCCACTGAATCTGAACACAGGGTCACGGGGGTCTGCTGGAGCCAATCCCAGCCAACACAGGGCACAAGGCAGGAACCAATCCAGGGCAGGGTGCCAAGCCACCGCAGGACACACACAAACACACCCACACACCAAGCATACAATTTAGAATTGCCAATTCACCTAACCTGCATGTCTTTGGACTGTGGGAGGAAACCGGAGCGCCCGGTGGAATCCCACGCAGACACGGGGAGAACATGCAAACTCCACACAGGGAGGACCCGGGAAGCGAACCCAGGTCCCCAGATCTCCCAACTGCGAGGCAGCAGCGCTACCCACTGCGCCACCGTGCCGCCATTCTCAGCTTTTATTTTCTTTTAATCGATTCTGTTTTGATACATAATGCATTCAACATCAGACAGATGATCATTTCTTCTGTTAGTGAGGTCTAAAACACCTGCATTCCTTATTATTCTTTGCTGCATTCTGTGCATTGTGAGAATCAATTGGCTGTTAACTATCATGAACACGGAGCATGCCCCTTTGATTAAAGACAAAATCAAAAGATTTTATTAGGGTGAGTCGCAGCTATTTGGAATAGGTTGCTGGATATGTCACATCAGTTGACAGTCTTCATGGGAGCATATTATCGAATGCCTCCAACTGGCCAAGATTATATAAATGCAGGCTTCTATTGAAAATTGCAAGAAATGTTGCATAATGTGGCATAATCTTTAGATAACAAAGTTTCAGGAATCGGTCAATGGGTTTCTTGCATTTAGACAACTAACTTTCCTAAAAAGACCACTGTCATTGCTGCCTGAATCAGTAATGTTAATTGGGTCAAGAATTAGATTTAACACTTTTTTTAACTGCTGTTCTGAAACTCATCACTAGCTCACTGTTATGATCTTTAGAAAGTCATATAAATAAAGTTATGTATCTGCCACCATTTCTCTTCACATTTGCATTCATTGTATCATCACAGCTGCCATTTTTTTAATGTGAGCATCCTAAAATCTTACCATGATAACAGAGGCAGAATTTAAAAAAAAAAAAAAAAAAAAGGACCAGCTGAGGACAGGGTAAAGAAAGACAAAAGGCAATGACTTGGTGGTGTAATAAAGTCATCCATCCATCCATCCATTTTCCAACCCGCTGAATCCGAACACAGGGTCACGGGGGTCTGCTAGAGCCAATCCCAGCCAACACAGGGCACAAGGCAGGAACCAATCCCGGGCAGGGTGCCAACCCACCGCAGGACACACACAAACACACCCACACACCAAGTACACACTAGGGTCAATTTAGAATCGCCAATCCACCTAACCTGCATGTCTTTGGACTGTGGGAGGAAACCGGAGCGCCCGGAGGAAACCCACGCAGACACGGGGAGAACATGCAAACTCCACGCAGGGAGGACCCGGGAATCGAACCCAGGTCCCCAGATCTCCCAACTGCGAGGCAGCAGCGCTACCCACTGCGCCACCGTAATAAAGTCATGTATCTCTGTATTAATGCAAAAATCATTTGGTTTACTTTTTTGTCCACACTCTTCCAATGAAAACTGCATCTGTACTGGTGTCTGTTCTGTACTGGAATAATGGACTGTTCACTTTAAACTGGATTGTAAATTGTACTTAACTCTCCTAATTAAAGGGCAGGTTGGATAGTGGGTAGTCCCAGGTTGTTGGTAAATTAACTTGCAGTATGGATAAACCTGTCTAGGTGATTTTTAATATTTAATATTTTTGGCAGTGTATTTTGAGCACTATGTTTTTTAATCATATTGTTGTTTTTTATAATCATTTCCACTACTCGGTAAGTATGCTGTGCAAAGGTAGCATGCTGCTCATTCAGAATGAAAGTGTACATCTCTACCATCTTGCTTTTAATAAATTTAAATTGAATAATAATATAGTTACAGTAAGATATAACTATGCAAGCCAAAGTCTGGTATTCACAGTGTCAGCTAGAGGCAAAAACAAAGCAGAAATGAAAGAGTAATTCTAAATGGATGATCTGAAGTTAAAACGTGGATAGTAAATGTCATTACCTTTACGTTTTTGCTTTTTTTATGTCTCAAAAGTATTTATGCTCGTAATTAAGTAATGGCCGCAAAATTATCACTGGGATGAAGTCCATGTCTGATTTCAACAGATATACTACATATACTATATTCATACATGTAAAATCCTCTGAGATGCTTGAAAAAATATTGAGTGGTATACACCATTTTTATTTTAAAAATAAAGCACATGTTGTAAATTTACCACAGTCAATAGAATCCTGACACAAAATACAATATGTAACATTTTGTGCTTGGAGATATCAGCAGTGTCACATTTCTTCTATTGACTTGAAAATGTAATGTGAGATAACTAGCACATTAAGAGTCAAAATATCTTTGGCACACCTCAACCCAAAGAAAATGATTACCACTCTGAAGATTAAATACTTGCATGAAAACAATAAGTCTCCTTAGCTTGATGACTCTTGGGAATCTAATCGTCATCAGCATAGATTATAAGCTGAAATTCACACTGGTTTTAAATAGACCAAGAACTGCTTTGTGCATTTTGAGAATCAGAACCAGGTATCAACTTTCTGTTCACCACCAACCATATCACTTACGCAACAGCTTTTTTGTGTACTTTCTTTGAGTTTAAAAGGTCATGTTGAAAGTCAGTCAAGCCCCTGTCCCTCTCTTTTTATAAGTAAATTATAGCAATAATAGTTGTCACCCATTTTAATGAACCCAGGATTGACGGATTAAAAGGATATTCATGCAAAGAAAATGGTATGTTGCTGTAATAAATGAAATGTAAAAATGAGCAGTAGGAATTAGATACAGTATTCATTCATCCATCCATTTTCCAACCCGCTGAATCCGAACACAGGGTCACGGGGGTCTGCTGGAGCCAATCCCAGCCAACACAGGGCACAAGGCAGGAACCAGTATTCAAATTTTTAAATCCTTCTGAACAGCAGAATGATTATAATCACTTAGAGGGACAGACTTTACTGCTTGCAGAGTAGCAAGGAAAGCTTACTGTCAGACATACAGTAAGTGGAGACGAGTGAACTTTCTCATGTGTTGTTCAGATATTCATGTGTTGTGACAGATATTCAGAAATAAGACTTGCTTTACTAATTTAAACTCATAATTATTTGTTAATTCTGTGTACATCACGGGATAATCAAGCTGTGCACTGTTTCTAGCATTCTTCCTATTATCTAATTCTTTCCCATGAGTTTTTCATGAATGTGTGAGCTTTAAGTGTGGAAAGTCTTTTACTTCTAATGTACAATTTCATGAGACAATGCAATGAACTGTCTATTTCTGTGAATGGCTACAAGTACCTATGTCTCTTGAACATGTAGTGAAACATGTTCAAGCTTACCCTCTGTGTATATTTACTACTAGCAAAATACCCACGCTTCGCAGCGGAGAAGTAGTGTGTTAAAGAGGTTATGTAAACATATATACATATATATACATATCTACATATACACATATCTACATATACATATATATATATATATACATATACACATCCACACACACATATATATATACATACATACACACACATATCAACATATATATACACATACATATACACACACACACATCAACATATATATACATATACACATACATACATAGTGCGTTGTAACACGGGCTGTGATTGTTACATGGGAGGGAGACGACAAATCACAGCTTCCCACTTTCTAATCGGGCCTGTGATTGGTGCTTTGACGGATGCCCAGATCCCACAGTATCTCCCCTTAGGAGAGGCGTTAGGCAAGTGTAATTGAATAGCGGTGCTGCAAGTTTAGCTTTACACCTGTTTTTAAGGCTTATTGACTGAAAGGGGCTTTCATGAAAAAAGTTAGGGCTTTGCTACAGCATACACCCTCCACAAGTTAAGGAAGTAAAAATAAAGGTATATATTTCTGTTTTATTTAAACCTTTTAAGTTTGTATGCGGGCGGTATGGTGGCGCAGTGAAAGGTGCCAGTTAGGAGACCCGGGTTCGCTTCCCTGCGTGGAGTTTGAATGTTCTTCCCGTGTCTGTCTGGGTTTCCTCCGGGTATTCCGGTTTCCTCCCACAGTCCAAAGACATGCAGGTTAGGTGCATTGGCGATTCTAAATTGTCCGTGGTGTATGGGTGTGTGCGCCCTGCGGTGGGCTGGCACCTTGCCCGGGGTTTGTTTCCTGCCTTGTGCCCTGTGTTGGCAGGGATTGGCTCCTGTATTTAGGATATAGCGGGTTGGATAATGGATGGATGGACATTTGTATGCATAGCCCCATTTGCCCGTTTTCGTTTTTTTTTCTTTCTTCAGTAATATTTCAGGAAACCCGGAGCTTGTCAGTTCAAATCCTGGTACTGACACCACTGTGTGACCCTGAGGAAGTCATTTCACCTGCCTGTGCTGCAAAAAACAAAAGTAATGTAACAAATTGTACCTCAGATGTTGCAAGTTGCTGGAATAAAGGCATAAGTCAAATAGATAAATATGTATTATACACATAGGAACTATTCATTTATTTTCAGTTAAGTCATCTGCAGCAAACCTTTATAAATGAGGGTTTCTCCTTTTTAGATAGTGCAAACTGTTTCTTCTTAATTGAGGTTTTCTCTTGGAGAGCTTTTTTCATTTCATTGAAAATTAAAGCAGCAGATGCCAAAATATGTAGCTTTCTTATTAATTTTTCAACATTGTGTAAAATAACTTTATAAAGTAACATAAAAGGTTTAAATACTGGTTATCCTTTTACACTAAAATATTACTAAAGAGATACAAAAAAAGTAAAATGCATATGTTCTTTTTCTTTAAGGAGATTAAATATTACTGAAGAAAGAAAAAAAAAAAACTCAAACAGCCAAATGGGGCTATGCATACGAACTTAAAAGGTTTAAATAAAACAGAAATATATACCTTTATTTTTACTTCCTTAACTTGTGGAGGGTGTATCCTGTAGCAAAGCCCTAAGTTTTTTCGTGAAAGCCCGTTTCAGTCAATAAGTCTTAAAAAAAGGTGTAAAGATATTGACAATAAGCTAAGCAAACCCAGGAAGACATGGAATCGTTTAAATCAAGTATCATTACATCTTCCTTTCTTAAAGAGAAGTAAGGCAGTACTTATAAGCTTACATATTTATATACTGTATAGACATACATACATATATATATATATATATATATATATATATATATATATATATATATATATATATATATATATATCTACAGTGGTGTGAAAAACTATTTGCCCCCTTCCTGATTTCTTATTCTTTTGCATGTTTGTCACACAAAATGTTTCTGATCATCAAACACATTTAACCATTAGTCAAATATAACACAAGTAAACACAAAATGCAGTTTGTAAATGGTGGTTTTTATTATTTAGGGAGAAAAAAAAATCCAAACCTACATGGCCCTGTGTGAAAAAGTAATTGCCCCCTGACCCTAATAACTGGTTGGGCTACCCTTAGCAGCAATAACTGCAATCAAGCGTTTGCGATAACTTGCAATGAGTCTTTTACAGCGCTCTGGAGGAATTTTGGCCCACTCATCTTTGCAAAATTGTTGTAATTCAGCTTTATTTGAGGGTTTTCTAGCATGAACCGCCTTTTTAAGGTCATGCCATAGCATCTCAATTGGATTCAGGTCAGGACTTTGACTAGGCCACTCCAAAGTCTTCATTTTGTTTTTCTTCAGCCATTCAGAGGTGGATTTGCTGGTGTGTTTTGGGTCATTGTCCTGTTGCAGCACCCAAGATCGCTTCAGCTTGAGTTGACGAACAGATGGCCGGACATTCTCCTTCAGGATTTTTTGGTAGACAGTAGAATTCATGGTTCCATCTATCACAGCAAGCCTTCCAGGTCCTGAAGCAGCAAAACAACCCCAGACCATCACACTACCACCACCATATTTTACTGTTGGTATGATGTTCTTTTTCTGAAATGCTGTGTTCCTTTTACGCCAGATGTAACGGGACATTTGCCTTCCAAAAAGTTCAACTTTTGTCTCATCAGTCCACAAGGTATTTTCCCAAAAGTCTTGGCAATCATTGAGATGTTTCTTAGCAAAATTGAGACGAGCCCTAATGTTCTTTTTGCTTAACAGTGGTTTGCGTCTTAGAAATCTGCCATGCAGGCCGTTTTTGCCCAGTCTCTTTCTTATGGTGGAGTCGTGAACACTGACCTTAATTGAGGCAAGTGAGGCCTGCAGTTCTTTAGACGTTGTCCTGGGGTCTTTTGTGACCTCTCGGATGAGTCGTCTCTGCGCTCTTGGGGTAATTTTGGTCGGCCGGCCACTCCTGGGAAGGTTCACCACTGTTCCATGTTTTTGCCATTTGTGGATAATGGCTCTCACTGTGGTTCGCTGGAGTCCCAAAGCTTTAGAAATGGCTTTATAACCTTTACCAGACTGATAGATCTCAATTACTTCTGTTCTCATTTGTTCCTGAATTTCTTTGGATCTTGGCATGATGTCTAGCTTTTGAGGTGCTTTTGGTCTACTTCTCTGTGTCAGGCAGCTCCTATTTAAGTGATTTCTTGATTGAAACAGGTGTGGCAGTAATCAGGCCTGGGGATGGCTACGGAAATTGAACTCAGGTGTGATACACCACAGTTAGGTTATTTTTTAACAAGGGGGCAATTACTTTTTCACACAGGGCCATGTAGGTTTGGATTTTTTTTCTCCCTAAATAATAAAAACCATCATTTAAAAACTGCATTTTGTGTTTACTTGTGTTATATTTGACTAATGGTTAAATGTGTTTGATGATCAGAAACATTTTGTGTGACGAACATGCAAAAGAATAAGAAATCAGGAAGGGGGCAAATAGTTTTTCACACCACTGTATATCCGAAGCCGTGCAAGCACACTCTTGAGAATGCAACGTATAGTTGTACAGAAGAAAAGCAATCTTGCCTCAAATGAATGGCAACCTTTTGTAGGTCTATGAACTTAATTTAAACTTTAGGTTTACACGGTGCTTTCTTTCCGAAGTACCTGCACTCATGAATATTTCTGTATGTGTCAGTCGGTCAAATCCACGCGCTTCGCACCGGCGAAGTACCGCTTTTAAATTTTTATTAAGAAGAAAAGAAAGCCTTTTTAAATTGAGGGAAAATATACTAATAACAGTTTGTTAAGGATCTGTTTTTTTGTGAAGCTGCCTTCACTCGAGTGATCACTTCGACCTGACTTGGTGGCCAACTATAAGCGTTACCTGGTAGGTAACTACCCATACAATCAGATTGTGAATCAGACTACGAATGCTGTGAATGTAATTACCTCGATCTACATGTTGTCAAATAAACGAAGCACACGCCGTGGCGCAATTTTAGGGGCTTTGCCTGTAGCACTGACGTCCGAGGTTCGATTCCTGTAAGGGAGTGAAGTGAGTGGCTGGTTACCTACCAGGTAACGCTTATGGTTGGCCAGCAAGTGAGGTAACATCAGCCACGGTGCCTTCAGTTGTGAGAAGCAGATCATAGAATGGTTGAAAATAGTTTACTGTCAAATAATGCAAAGAGTACACGACACGTCTTTCCCCCTTATTCTTGGCTCATCAGGCGTACACACTCACTGCACTTGCTTACGGTAATCGAACCTCGGACGTCAGCGCTAGAGGGGCTTAGCAGCGGTGAAGTATTGCTTTTAAATTTTAATTAAGAACAAAAGAAAACCTCAGAGGTTCGATTCCCGTAAGGGAGTGAAGTGAGTGGCTGGTTACCTACCAGGTAACGCTTATGGTTGGCCATCAAGTGACGTAACATCAGCCACGGTGCCTTCAGTTGTGAGAAGCAGATCATAGAATGATTGAAAATAGTTTTGCATTTACCTTTTTAGTAAAAGGCGAGCTTTTAAGCCTGAGAAATCACCCCGTAAATGCACACGTTTAATTGCACATGTGCTAATATGTATGCTTACACAGTATTAAAAGACAGTGAACAACGTCATTTACCTTTGTTCCCGCGTTTGATAAAAGGCGAGCTTTTAAGCCTGAGAAATCACCCCGTAAATGCACACGTTTAATTGCACATGTGTTAATATGTATGCTTACACAGTATTAAAAGACACTCAAAAATTAATGTCATTTACCTTCGTTCCCGCGTTTGACTCGTGCTGTAAATGTCTTCCTTGTTTTTAGTTCACGTGATTACGTAGGAGGCGTGATGACGTGATACGTGACTCCGCCTCCTCCATTAGAGTATATGGACAAAAAACATGTTCCAGTTATGACCATTACGCGTAGAATTTCGAAATGAAACCTGCCTAACTTTTGTAAGTAAGCTGTAAGGAATGAGCCTGCCAAATTTCAGCCTTCCACCTACACGGGAAGTTCGAGAATTAGTGATCAGTCAGTGAGTCAGTGAGGGCTTTGCCTTTTATTAATATGTATAGATTTATCTCTTTTACCAAATACAAAGAAGTATAATTACATTTTCAGTTAAATGGATCTTTTAGAGCTCTGTTGCCTCGCAGTTAGGAGACCTGGGTTCACTTCTCGGGTCCTCCCTGCGTAGAGTTTGCATGTTCTCTCCATGTCTGCGTTGGTTTCCTCCAGGTGCTCCGTTTTCCTCCCACTTGCATTGGTGATTCTAAATTGGCCCTAGTGTGTGCATGGGGTGTGGGTGTGTGTGTGCGCATGTGCCCTGCGGTGGGCTGGCGCCCTGCCCGGGGATTTGTTCCTCCCTTGCGCCCTGTGTTGGCTGGGATTGGCTCCAGTGGACCCATGTGACCCTGTAGTTAGCATATAGCGGGTTGTATAATGGATGGATGGATGGATCTTTTAGCCGTTTTTATCCAAGATTGTCCAATTCAAAAAACGTGAAATTATAACTTCTTGTTCCCTCTTGTACGAGTTATTTCATTTGCCTGAATTATTTTAAAAGAAAATGTAATAATACATTTGGCAAACATCTTCATGGATATGTCTTAGAAAAAGAAAAAAAAATACTAAAAGATCAAAAAGTTGTTCTAACTACTTTGTTGCAGGTATACTACCAGTCAAAAGTTTTAGAACACCTCAGTTTTTCCTTCAAATTTAATCTGTTCAAATGCATTGAATGACCTAAAATGGTGAAAAGGTAAGTAGTAAGCTGCTAGAGGTTTAAATGTAAAGTATAGGTTAGCAAAAACAGAAAAAAGGAAATTTCAAAATATTATTAATGGGCCTTCTTATGGGAACAACTAATAGGTTATAACCTACAGATGATCTGCAGCAATTAAAGTTAATTAAGCCTTGCAAATTGAAGTAAACAATTTACACAGGTGTCCCAGTTTCTGTTGATTACTTAAAATCAGTCTGTTTTATTTTTTATTATTTATTAATTGTATTGTAATCATTCCATACATATAGATTAATTCATAACAAGAAAGAATTAAAGACAAATCAAACCCCACCCTTGAGAAGGAGAGCTTAGCCAAAGGAGAATTACTTAGGCCTTTTTAACAGGGCAAAAATAAACAAAAGAAAGGAAGAAATATATATAGGTAAATTTAAAAAAAAATGGAGAAGGGAAATAAAACGGTAATAATTATTTCTCTTATTCTAAAATATTATTGATTAGACAAATCAGTGTGTTTTAAAGCAGAGTTGGAACAGCCTGTGTTACTACAGCCTCTGAAGTACTGCTTGAACAATATTCCAGTGACAATGGCAAGAAAATGGCATTTACATTAAATGAGACAGGCCTTTCATTTAGAGAAATTACAAAAAAATCAAAATGTTGTTGAGTGTGGTGTCCTATACAATCCAAAGGCAATTGGAAACTGTAAAAAAACACTGATAGGAAGAGATCTTAGCAGACATAAAGTTTCAACCCAATTAGAAAGCAAGTTTCTGAGGGTCACAAGCTTGCGTGATAGGTGCCTCATGGCACAACAGCTTCAAGCACAGCTCAACAGTAATTGAAAGAAGCAAGTTTCAGTTTTTGTTGTGAATGATAGACTTTGTGCTGCTGGATTGACAGGGCCAGTGGCAGTAAGAAAGCCATTTCTTAAAGGACAAAATAGGGCATTGAAATACTGACTTTGGACTACTGCAGACTGGAAGGAAGTCTTATGGACCAATGAGTTGGTGAGAGGATGAGGAGTGAGGAAGAAGTGTGATGGTCTGGGGTTTCTTTTGCTGGAGGCAAAGTTGGTGACTTGTACAGAGTGACTGGCATTCTGAATCAAAAGGGTTACCACAGTTTGGCTCTTATTTCTGCAAAAGGTGGCTACTTTGATGAATAAAAAATTAGAATAAAATTTTGTACACTTAATGAATCCTTGACTTTCAAAAAACGTGCTATAAGTGACCTTCGAATGTATAAAAGGGATGAAAAATGTACCATTTTTTAACATAGTACACATCATGTGTAATAGCTTTAAACATGTTAGGTACATGTGAGTGCCTTGCTGTATGAAAGAAATATGCAGTACATTCATGAAAAAGTATCCTTTGAGCTGAAAAGGGTGTGTACAGAAGTGTTGGCCTTAAACATCACAACACATCCATTTCATACATATCGGAATTGAGATCACAAAATATGCAGGTAGCATTGTTTCACTTTTGTTTATTTCTGTTTCATGTGTAAGATTATTTTTGTTTTTCAACACACAAGTGTACAAAGATATTTGTTTAGGAGCCCACATATAAAAATACATATTACTTTGAATGTCAAGAGTACATACAAGCTACATATTTACTGTTCTGACCTGTCCCCACCACTTGCCTTTAAGCTATAGAACATAGTCATTAAACTTAAAAAGCTGGTAGAATGGTATTGTATTTGTAGGCCACCTTGAATTATGTCAATGCTGTTGCTTCTCAGATTGAATGCTTGTAATTTTTCTGTATGACTTTGATCCTTGCAAAACAGAAAAAAAGCTTTGAATTTCTGAACTTGAATATTCAGCTAGGGTTTCTAATGTGCTTCTTTGAATGCCATTAGGCAGTTCTTGCCTTCTTCCTGTCATGCCTTTGTTGGCAGTGTTTTGGAAGGGTTCCCCTTCTTTTGTGTGCTTCTCTCATTCTCTAAATTGTTTTAAACAAGATTCTGGATACTGTTAACTTAATCAATGTGAGAAAATGTGAGAAATTGCAGAGCTGCAGGAGCTTCAGTTGTTGGGTCAGATAGAACTTGTAGAAAATGTAGAATTCTGACTGAAAACAAATTAAATTTACATGATGCTGATTATGTGATTGTATACTGTACATGATTAATTCCTCTGTACTATTTAGTACCTTTTTAAAGGTGCTTTTTATAGCTTTGCAAGACATTTTACACAGAATAAGCAGGTCCAGTCAATAGGCTACAACGTTTAGGTTCAAAGGAGAGGTTACTTATCATTGGCATTTTACCGTCATAGGTAGCATAATTTAACTTGCTTAAGCTTAATGTATTGCATTGTGTCAAGCAGCTTCTATGAGGAACAGAGCAAAACTAAAATGCAGATTTTGCACTAATTATATCATTCTTATTGCAACTTAAAAGGAATGTCTGATTATTTTTACATGACCTAAAATACAGGTCACTAAAATGTTTTTTGATTGTAGCATACTAGACTATAAGACAAATAATAGCAGAAGAAAATTATTTTTTTATCTACTACAATTTTGTTTTTTAAAATGTAACTGTATTAGTTACCAGGCATGCAGTATAATGGGAAAATAAGAATGTACACATCAGCACCTTACCAAACATTTTCTCTCTGGAAAAAGTTCAAAACATGGAAAACTTTAGCAGTGCTTTCCACTGTGAAAACTTGAACTTGGCAAAAATACAAATCAAAAAGTTATCTGTGATGTTCAGCAGTGCATGTAACCAGGCAAATAGGCACTCATTCATAATAATTCATTAATAATAATTCATAATAATGCCATAAGTATGTTGAAGAAAATAGGATTTGAAAACATTCAGTTGTTCACACCTCCAAGCTAGATATTTTAGCTAGATATAACTTGTCACAAGAATGAGTCGGAGACATCATAAAGGGTTTGGGCAGCCACCCGTATAATATGCTCAGCTGCAAAATTGCTTTTTTTTTGTACACGATGTGTAGAGTTCAGAGTCCAGAACAGAACTGCCTGTACTGAGGCAAGATGGCAGTTTTAAAGGCCTGGAAAGGAAATTACGTCACCGTTGCAGGAACTGGGAGTGGTGTCCTCGTGTCTGGAAGTGACATGATCCTTGGGGCCGGCAAGAGGCGGGATTTCCCGGGAAAGTACTGCAAGGGACTGAGAGAGATAGTCAGTACACTCCGCCGCTCCCTGGCCTGGCGTAGAATTACTAGTGTTTAGGCCCTTCAGCTGTTTCCCATGCGCACGTGTGTGACAAACTATAATCATTATTACCTTTTTGCCTAGTCTTGTCAGGGTTTCTTTTTATAACAAGAAGATATTTGGCTTTGATTATTGCAATGAGAGATTTAAATGTAATGTAAAATGTGACCTTCTCTGAGCAAAGTTTTAATATTAAATTTAATAAGGCATTCAACATCAGAAATTAAATGAAAGCATTACCTGGAGAATTATTTTGATTATCTAATGCACATAACACTATGAAAGGTTTGATTGAATCTCTCATATACAGTGAGGTATACACAATTTTGACACAGTTTTCATAATTTTGGCTCTGTAAACCACCACAATGGATTTGAATCATTATGTGATTGAAATGTAGACTTTCAGCTGTAATTTAGCGGGTTTACCAAAAAAAATTATATGAGTCCTTTAGGAATGACTGACATTTCTCTGAATAGTACATGGACATTTGACTGACAAGCTTTTCCATAGCTAGGTGGAAGCAGTTCTGTCAGTATTTCGTTTACTAGTAAGCATGTAAAGGGTCTGGAAGAACCCCTTCACAACATTTGGCCAAACCAAGAACGCTCTCCGGGAGGCAAGGTTAATATAGTTTTGTCTTTTTATACTAGTTTTTATTTCTATATTATTTCTGATCTTACTTGGAAATTCATTTTTGTTTTAGTTTTCCTTCATCATGTATTTTTAGTTTTAATTTAGTTTTTATTTCACAAAGACATTTCTTATTTTATTTTTATATCTTTTAGTTTGTTTTAGTAATTATGATATGGTTAAAGAGTTACTATGAAGTTTAGTTTTTTTGTACAATTAACGGGTTTGTGTATGAGTTTAATGTTAGTAAACTAGATGTGTAGTAAGCTTCCACTATCTGGTTTTGTTCGTGTCTCTTAAAATCAAACATAATTAAACATAATTAAAACCAGATGCTGAATATGAACAATTGTATACAATTTTGTCATTTTTAAAAATATTTTCTATGTACTTTGCGCTGAACAAATGTGCACTGAGTGCTGGAATGTTTAATCTTTTCCTTTTCCTTGCCCAGAATGGGCCAATTTGTGATGAAATTTAGATGAATGTCAAGGTTTCAGGGTTTTTTACTCTTAATGTCTACAGCACACAACATATCCTACTCCAAGACAATGTGCTTACAATTATTGCTTTCAATATTGTAGTCAAAAATCTCCCATGATGGGCTTTATTTTCTACCTGACATATTGGTTTCTGGTTCTATCTCAGGCACGTACAATTTATAGACAAAATTTCACCATCTCCAAGCCTGAAAAGATATCAAAATATCAGAACATAGATTCTACTGTGTTCTGACAGGTGTGACCATGAAAATAATGGGGGATTAGGAAGAACAAGGGTCTTAGACTTGAATTAGTGTGCAGACCCCACATAGCTGTATTGAGGGAAACAAAGAAAAATAAGCATGTAGTGTTAAGGTTAGGGAAAGTGAGACTTGAATGGACCATGCACAATAACAGTAAACCCTTAATGAGCAGAGTAAGAGCAGGTAATAGGAGTATGGACAGCCACAAAGTGACAGAAACAGAATCTGAAATGTATGCATTTTCTAAACTCGCTTATCCGGAGCAGGATCGCAGGAAACCTGGAGCCTGTCCCAGCAGCTTTGGATGCAAGGCAAGAATATGTATGACATGGATGATGTTAAGAACAAAAAGAGTATGCTATTTCAACTCTATTTTGAGAGCGAGAGAGAGAGGAAGATTGAAAATAGGGAGACAAATATTTTAAAAACTAATTCTGCCGCCCAATGATCCTAGGAGCTCTGTTGTCCGGGGCTTTACGCCCCTGGTAGGGCCACCCAAGACAAACTGGTCCTAGGTGAGGGATGAGACAAAGTGCGGTTCAACACAACCTCCTATGATGAACAAAATATTTGGATGGCATTCTCCCTTGCCCGGACGCGGGTCACCGGGGCCCCCCTCTGGAGCCAGGCCTGGAGGTGGGGCTCGATGGCGAGTGCCTGGTGGCTGGACCTGCACCCATGGGGCTCGGCCGGGCACCTATGGGAGGGGCCAAGGAGGTCAGGTGCAGTGCGAGTTGGGTGGTGGCCGAAGGCGGGGACCTTGGCGGTCCGATCCTCGGCTACAGAAGCTGGCTCTTGGGACGTGGAATATCACCTCTCTTAAGGGGAAGGAGCCTGAGCTAGTGCGTGAGATTGAGAGGTTCCGGCTAGATATAGTCGGGCTCACCTCAACGCACAGCTTGGACTCTGGAACCAATCTCCTTGAGAGGGGCTGGACTCTGTACCACTCTGGAGTTGCCCCCGGTGAGAGGCGCCGAGCGGGTGTGGGCATACTTATTGCCCCCCGACTTGAAGCCTGCACATTAGGGTTAACCCAGGTGGACGAGAGGGTAGCCTCCCTCCGCCTTCAGGTGGGGGGACGGGTCCTAACAGTTGTTTGTGCGTATGCGCCAAACAGCAGTTTGGAGTACCCACCCTTTTTGGAGTTCCTGGAGGGGGTGCTAGAGGGCATACCTTCTGGGGACTCCCTCGTACTGCTGGGAGACTTCAATGCTCACGTGGGCAATGACAGTGAGACCTGGAAGGGCGTGATAGGGAGGAATGGCCCCCCCGATCTGAACCTGAGCGGTGTTTTGTTATTGGACTTCTGTGCTCGTCACGGAATGTCCATAACAAACACCATGTTCAAGCATAGGGGTGTTCATATGTGCACTTGGCACCAGGACACCCTAGGCCTCAGTTCGATGATCGACTTTGTGGTCGTGTCGTCAGACTTGCGGCCACATGTCTTGGACATTTGGATGAACAGAGGGGCAGAGCTGTCAACTGATCACCACCTGGTGGTGAGTTGGCTTCGATGGTGGGGGAGGATGCCGGTCAGACATGGTAGGCCCAAACGTGTTGTGAGGGTCTGCTGGGAACGTCTGGCAGAGCCCCCTGTCAGAAGTAGCTTCAACTCCCACCTCCGGCAGAACTTCGACCACATCCCGAGGGAGGTGGGGGACATTGAGTCCGAATGGGCCATGTTCCGTGCCTCTATTGTTGAGGTGGCTGACCGGAGCTGTGGCCGTAAGGTGGTCGGTGCCTGTCGTGGCGGCAATCCTCGAACCCGTTGGTGGACACCGGCGGTGAGGGATGCTGTCAAGCTGAAGGAGTCCTACCGGTCCCTTTTGTCCTGTGGGACTCTGTAGGCAGCTAATAGGTACCGGCAGGCCAAGCGGATTGCGGCTTCGGTGGATGCTGAGGCAAAAACTCGGGCATGGGAGGAGTTTGGGGAGGCCATGGAGAACGACTTTTGGACGGCTTCGAGGAGATTCTGGTCCACCGTCCGGCGTCTCAGTAGGGGGAAGCAGTACAGTGTCAACACTGTATATGGTGGGGATGGTGCGCTGTTGACCTCGACTCGGGACGTTGTGGGTCGGTGGGGGGAGTACTTCGAAGACCTCCTCAATCCCACTAACATGCCTTCCAATGAGGAAGCAGAGCCTGGGGACTCAGAGGTGGGCTCCCCCATCTTTGGGACTGAGGTCACCAAAGTGGTCAGAAAACTCCTCGGTGGCAGAGCCCCGGGGGTGGATGAGATACGCCCGGAGATCCTCAAGGCTCTGGATGTTGTAGGACTGTCTTGGCTGACACGTCTCTGCAACATCGCATGGACATCAGGGACAGTACCTCTGGATTGGCAGACTGGGGTGGTGGTCCCCCTCTTTAAGAAGGGGGACAGGAGGGTGTGTTCCAAATACAGAGGGATCACACTCCTCCGCCTGCCTGGAAAAGTCTATTCGGGGGTCCTGGAGAGGAGGGTCCATCAGATAGTCGAACCTCGGATTCAGGAGGAACAGTGTGGTTTTCGTCCTGGTCGCGGAACAGTGGACCATGTCTACACCCGTAGCAGAGTCCTGGAGGGTGCATGGGAGTTCGCCCAACCAGTCTACATGTGTTTTGTGTACTTGGAAAAGGCATTCGACCGTGTCCCTCGGGGAATCCTGTGGGGAGTGCTCCGGGAGTATGGGGTACTGGACCCCCTGATAAGGGCTGTTCGGTCCCTGTACAACCGGTGTCAGAGCTTGGTCCGCATTGCTGGCAGTAAGTCGAACCCGTTTCCAGTGAGAGTTGGACTCCGCCAGGGCTGCCCTTTGTCACCGATTCTGTTCATAACATTTATGGACAGAATTTCTAGGCGCAGTCAGGGTGTTGAGGGGGTCCAGTTTGGTGGACTCAGGATTGGGTCACTGCTTTTTGCAGATGATGTTGTCTTGTTTGCTTCATCAGGCCGTGATCTTCAGCTCTCTCTGGATCGGTTCGCAGCGGAGTGTGAAGCGGCTGGGATGAGAATCAGCACCTCCAAATCCGAGACCATGGTTCTCAGCCGGAAAAGGGTGGAGTGCCCTTTCAGGGTTGGTAGCGAGATCCTGCCCCAAGTGGAGGAGTTCAAGTATCTCGGGGTCTTGTTCACGAGTGAGGGAAGAATGGAGCGCGAGATCGACAGGCGGATCGCTGCGGCGTCCGCAGTGATGCGGGCTCTGCATCGGTCTGTCGTGGTGAAAAAGGAGCTGAGCCGTAAGGCAAAGCTCTCAATTTACCAGTCGATCTATGTTCCTACCCTCACCTATGGTCATGAGCTATGGGTAGTGACCGAAAGAACGAGATCGCGAATACAAGCGGCTGAAATGAGTTTCCTCTGCAGGGTGTCTGGGCTCTCCCTTAAAGATAGGGTGAGAAGCTCAGTCATCCAGGAGGGGCTCAGAGTAGAGCCACTGCTTCTCCGCATCGAGAGGAGTCAGAAGTGGCTCGGGCATCTGATCAGGATGCCTCCTGGACGCCTCCCTGGTGAGGTATTCCAGGCACGTCCAACCGGGAGGAGGCCCCGGGGAAGACCCAGGACACGCTGGAGGGACTATGTCTCCCTGCTGGCCTGGGAACGCCTCGGGATTCTCCCGGAAGAGCTAGAAGAAGTGGCCGGGGAGAGGGAAGTCTGGGCATCTCTGCTCAAGCTGCTGCCCCCGCGACCCGACCTCGGATAAGCGGAAGAGAATGGATGGATGGATGGATGGATGGATGGGTATTTTGAGCTGTGAATGTAAAACTAAAAGAAGGTAAATTAATAAATGCAGAATAAATAGAAAAGCACATTAGTAGGTTTAGTTTTTCACCAGTTGGCAGACTGTCTTCACCCACGTAACTGTAGTTCAGTAGAGACATCGCCAACTCAGGAATTTCACAAGGTTTGTACCAGTTCATTGTTAAACAACTTTTTTAAAGCAAAAGTGATTGGTCAGCAATAGGGCAGGGCAATATGGCCAAAAATATTTATCACAATATATATTTGAACATTTGCGATAACGATATAACTGACGATATGATTGACGCGAGACAAAATACTTTACAACTCCACAACTTTATTAATGCAAAAAAAACCTTCAATTTATTTTCACTTAAACAAGCAGCTGTTTTTATGTGCATTAAAGCTATATAAAAATTTAACAGTACAAATGCAAATTCCTTGCTGACAGTTTAACCAAAAGGCATTTCCAGTGGAAATGGGCTGACATATCCTGAGCATAACAATGTATAATATCCACAAAACTTAAAAAGAATTGCTTTGCAACATAAAACTGCAGTGTGCCAAATTAAATAAGTCAAATAATAAAATTGCACAAACTCTTGAGTAAAAACAAAACAAACAAACAAACAAACATGGATAAATTATTGCTACTGCTCATGGAAGTTTTCTACTGTACATTTCAAGTTTTAAGATTCTTTGTCAGAAACACTAACATGTTCACAGATGTGGGCTTAAGGGAGGACCTTTGACAAGTTACAACGTTTCCACCTGTGCTGAACAACCTTTCAGATGCAGAGCTAGTTGCTGGAATGCAGAGGTATTTCCTAGCTAATCTGCTGATGTGGTGAAAGTTTACTGTGTGAACGTTCCACCACAAAAGAGGATCACACTCACTGTCTGCTGGTGGACTATTCATATAACTGCTCAGTTCAGATAATAACCTTTCTGCAGTTACATCTGTCTTGCCACTAACTGTTCCCTTCAAAAAGCTCCTGAGACTCTTCTTTGGCTTTTTAACAGCTCCCTAACTTGTTTGGTCTCCACAAGATGTAGGAAGTGTTTCTGAAAAACCTGTGGCTGCGCTACCCTGGTGTGACACAAGATGCTCTAGTTCACTCATGACTTGAACTTTGATGGCTTCACTCTCACTGAAATATTCTGTATGAAAACGTGGATCAAGGAGAGAAGCCATGTTAACAAGCCTCTCTGTGACACTGTCTTTGTAGCTTTTGTTCATGTAGTCAAGTATTGCTGTTTTGATGCCTTTGGTCAGCGGAGTGTCACTCTCTTTTACTTTTAACATGTCATTGTTAAACATCTGAAGAACAGGCTTAACACATGAAATGGTCACATACTCTTCAGCAGAAAAAGCATCTGTAAACTCTAGAAGTGGACTCAATGCAGTGCTGACCGAGTCAAGCACCTCAATGTCTTGCCATGTCAACATGAGGTGCCTTGTGGTTTTATTAGCAGCTAAAACCTGTGTTATAGCCTTTTCTTGTTCCAGCAGCCGCTGGATCATTCTCTGCTTTGAACCCCAACGAGTGCAACATTCAGTTATGAGTTTGTGTTCTGGTAGGACCAGTTCTTTTTGGGCAGCCTGCAGAGCTCGCTGGCGCTTCCAGCTGTGGCCAAAAGCAGCAACAATCTTCTTTCCCACTCCAACTGCTCGTTTGATCCTTGAGTCCTTCACACTTCTTTCTAAAAGACATACATTTAAAAGGAAACACAGTTCATTACTTGACGCCAATATTAATGCGGTGTGGAATGTGTGACATTTAAGTTTTATGTATAACACATACACGCACACACATTATATATATATATATATATATATATATATATATATATAATATATATATATATATATCTTGCAGCACAACTGCCCACATCCAGCCTGCCTGTTCATTTTTAAAGACAACTAAAGATTAATTAAAACAGTATTATTGCCATCATATAAACTAATGCAAGAAATGCTTAATCTGACGTTATAATTAACTTACCTATTGCAATGTGCAGGCAATGTCCGAAGCATGAAAGTCTGGTCCAGTTGTTGAGTGCGACGGCTTTCACAATGTTGGCCCCATTGTCAGTCGTCACACACACTTGTTTTTCCTCCTGAAGATTCCACAAGCTGAGGAACTCTTTTAAGCCTTTGGCTATATTTTCCCCTGTATGGTCCTCGGGGGGGGGGGGGGGGAAACTTGTTTCAAGGCACTTGTTTTGTAGCTTCCAGTCTTTGTCCACGTAGTGTATTGTGAAGCTCATGTAGGGGTCTGATGTTCGGCTTTACCACATGTCCGTGGTGGACGCAAAAAACTCCACCGAAGATAATGCATTTGACACCTCAGTACGGACCTCTTCATATAAAGCAGGCAAGGCGACTTTAGAGAAGTATTTCTTGGTGGGCAGCTTGTAGCGTGGATCGAACCTTTTAAGCATCTTTGTGAAACCTTCTCTTTCCACACTCTGAATGGGCATCATATCCCTGGCTAAACAATGCGTCACTGCATTAGTTAGTTTCCCCCAGCGTTTGCTACTTTTGTCATAAGGGGTGCAGCTATTTAAAGCTACGCCGATTGTTTGTTGAGTCAGCTTCTTTGGTCTCACTACCACGCTAGTTGAAGCGGACTCCTCTTCACGTGCTTTAACAGCTTTGTTGTACTCCAACAAGTGCTTCTGCTTCAAATGATGAAATAGGTTTGTGGTGTTTCCTCCCTTCGCCACGACGGCCCGCTTGCATGTTCTACAAAAAATTGTGCTTTGTTGGGTATCTGACGGGCGAAAACCAAACCAGTTCCACACCACTGAAGTTGCACCATTTTTACAAACCAATTCTGGTTCATCTGTTTCATTCAACGATCCGCTTTCGCCCTTCTCATTCTCCGTTGCCGCCATGCTTTTTCCGCCATGTGCGTATGAAAACAAAGGCACTGCGCATGCGCGTTTTACCCATATTCTATCGAGATATTTCATTTTCTTATCATTGCCTAACATTGTACCGGTATTACCGTGAAAGGTATAATATGGTCCTAGTCAGCAACAATATGCTGATCTTGAATGTTGTCCTAGTCAGTCTCTCGATCAGTGCTGTTTTATTTACAAAAAGGATTTCTCTTTTGTGAAGTGGCAGGTGAATATTTGCCAACAAAATGCAGACACCTGAGAAATAAACTGAAATGTTACTCATTTGTGATTTTTCTGTCCACACTGTAAAGGTTGTCTCTGACCTCATGTGTTTCAATTACATCTTGAAATACAAAAAGCACAAAGAAATGCGGCAGCTCATCATAACAGACACCAGACTCATATGCAGCCTGGAATTTGGCTTATTTTGTGCTGTTGTATTAATTGCTGTGTACATCCTGTATCTTGGGCTCAAATACTTCTCTCTTGAGCCCTGGAGATCCAGCAAACGTCAACTTTGAAATCTACTGAGCCCATTCAAACCAAAACCATCACCTTGATATGTTTCACTAACACTTGAATCAGTATCAGTGGCGGTAGTTTTATGGCATGATCATGTATGGCTGCAAATGGAAGTCAGTCACTATTGTTTATTGATGATATGACTTCTGGCAGAAATACAGATAAAGTTAGAAGTTTACATAAAATTAAGATGAATTCTTTAAAACTCGCTTTATAACCCCTCAACAGATTTTATATTAGAAAGTATAAATTTGGCACATTGTTTAAGACGTCTACTTTGTGCAGGGCAAAAGTAATTTTTTCCAACAAAGTTCACAGATAGATTACTTCACTTTTTATTGAGTACTAGGGGGCTTTGCCCCCTTCTCGCTTCGCTCGCCAACCCCCGTGTTTGGTTTTCCGGATACACACTTTTAAAATTTTTTTTCTTTGAATTGTTGCTATTTCATTAGTTTCACTTTTATTTCCGAACTTATGTAAAAACAATATTTGTAATCTTGTGAGTCCCAATATGCTGAATCTTTTTAATGAGGTAACCAATAAATGCATGTGTGGTAAACTCAGTTTTTGAAATTCTCAAGATTCTTTATTTGTCACATGCATAGTTATACAGGACAACACGCAGTGAAATGCATCCTGATCTGCTTATCAAAAACTATGCAAAGTTAGAAGAATATCAGTTAGATTAAGTCATAAATTGAAACATAACAGTATAGTAGAACATAATAAATAAGTAAAATTATGTGAATAAAGTAGAATTAAGGTGTGTTAAGTGTTAAGGTGCAATAGTGTAATAATTATTGTGCACAACCAAAAGTTAGACTGGTGCATAGTTAAATGAGGCAGTTTGTTTGTTTGTGCTACTGCGATCTTCCATCCATCCATCCATCCATTTTCCAACCCGCTATATCCGAACACAGGGTCACGGGGGTCTGCTGGAGCCAATCCCAGCCAACACAGGGCACAAGGCAGGAACCAATCCCAGGCAGGGTGCCAACCCACCGCAGTACTGCGATCTTTACTTTTTTTATATTTTCTAATTTTCCTACTTTCATATCCTTTAACTTTCTGCACATGTGTATAGCGCTGTTTTTTTTTTTTTTTTTTAAACCTTTCTAATTTCACTGGTTTCATAGTCTCTAACCTGCTCTGCATGTGTTTAGCGCCAACGTTTGTAAACGTCTTTATGAGGTTCTACTTTGTCATTTTACTCATTGTCTTTTAATTCTGAGCCATACAGTACAATACATAGAACAGAATAAATCCTCAATACAGTATAAAAATAAAAATTCTAGAAGTGTATGGAGTAGAATTTCACGTTAGATGATATCACATAATATGATTTGGATTTGTTTTAAGTCCTGGAGACCTCATTCATCAAGCTGCCTCCCCCATTTTGCCATTCCACATCTGAAATAGCTCTAATCCAATGAAAGGACCCCTCATTTCCACGTCCCCATACATCAGGGATGACTTTACCTTAGGCAGGCAATCTACAATTTAAAGAGATTATTTTCTTGTGAATTGTTACATATGCATTATTTTCACTATTACTTTAAAAACTTTTGTAAAAACAATACTTGTCCTTCTTAAAACTTCTTAAATTTTAATGAAAATAAGACAGAGGTTATAGTTTTTGGTCCTGGGGGCACCAGTGGGTCTATTTCTACTTCTGCTCCTGTGGATTTGGGTCCCCTTGCACAATATGGTACACCTGTCATTACAAATCTGGGTTTTAGGATAGATGAGGATTTTAGACTGGACGGTCAGATCAGCGCGGTGGTGAAATCTTGTTTTTTTCAGCTGAGACGTTTGGCGAAGATAAAAAACTTTCTTTCCAAAGATCAATTTACAACAGTAATCCACGCTTTCATTACAACCCGGTTGGACTATTGTAATTCGTTGTATGTTGGTGTTAGCCAGTCCACCCTGTCTCGGCTCCAGCTGGTGCAAAATGCTGCTGCACGCCTTTTAACTGGCACGCGAAAAAATGAGCACATTACACCTGTGTTATCCTCACTGCACTGGCTGCCTGTTCAGTTTAGAGTTCATTTTAAGATTCTTTTATTTGTTTTTAAGTCCTTAAATGGGCTTGCTCCGCCCTACCTCGCTGAGCTGCTGCATATGCACTCTCCTTCCCGCTCACTCAGATCAGCTGGTCAGCTGCTTCTGGATGTGCCTAGGACTCAGCGAAAGCTCAGGGGGGATAGGGCTTTTTCCGTTGTGGCTCCAAGGCTCTGGAATTCACTGCCGATCCACATTAGACAGGCCTCCTCACTGCCCATTTTTAAGTCTGCTCTTAAGACTTACCTCTTTGGTTTGGCGTTTGATCCTGTGTGAGCAGTTGATTTTACTCTGTATTAACTCTGTTTAGTTGTGTTTACTATGTTTTAATTAATTTCATTTATTGTATTTTATTTTACTTATTTATTATTTTGTTTTTGTTTAAAATTTATTTTAGCCTATGTTCAGCACTTTGGTCAGCGGCTGTTGTATGTAAAGTGCTTTATAAATAAAGTTGACTTGACTTGACTTTATTTTCGGCCAAGTGCGTGGTTACATCTCTTTCTTCCCAGACATATAATACTGCTCGTGTTGTGACGGGTGTTGCGGCTGAACGTACGCTAAGGATATGCCTTTGGATCATTTGCTGTCTTTTTGCTGCTTGCTAGCTGCCTCTTCTGCCTGTCGCATGTCGTTGTTTTAAGAGCTGGGAACACATGATGCTTGCCTGCCAAAAGCAATCCAACAACTGCTAACGTATAGGTGTGTTGACTTGTTTTAAATGATGGCTCACTGCCTTATCTCGTGTGACGTTATAAAAGCAATACTTGTCTTTTATTACTGGCCCCGGGCGTGGTTGAATTCTTTCTTGCAGGATGTATAACACTGCTCGAGTTCGGTTGGGGTAGCTGCTGTCGCGCTGCCCTTCGATCTTTTTAAAGCCTGTACAGCCCCTGTCCTTTTTGCTATGGCCCTGGGACAATCTCTTGGCACCAAGTCTCATGTTTACGGTCCCCGCAAGACACACAGTGGCAAGTCTCCTTGGTGTCGCAGGTCTTTAAAATGTCTTTCGAGATTATCACGTATCGTAGTCTTGCATTTGCTTTCCATTCCAGGATTTTCATTTATATATAGAGAGATATCACAGTTCTAGTATTACACAAGTTAACATATGTTTTGTTAACCGTGCCTTTAAACAGGTTAGAAAATTCCAGAAAATATCAAGCCTTTATGCAATTGGACAATTAGCTTCTGATGGCCAATTAACGTAACTGGAGTCAACATATGGATGTATGTTAAGGACCACCACCAAATTCACTGCCATTTTATTTTTGTATAGCCCAAAATCACACAAGGAGTGTTGCAATGGGCTTTAACATGCCCTGTCTTTTGACAGTCCTCCAGCCTTGAATCTCTAAGCAGACAAGAAAAAACACCCAAAAATACCCTTGTAGGAGAAAAAAATGGAAGAAACCTCGGGAAAGGCAATTCAAAGAGAGATCCCTTTCCAGGTAGGTTGGGTGTGCAGTGGGTGTCAAAAAAAAAAAAAAAAAAGGGTCAATACAATACACAGAACAGAACACAAGTAATCCTCAATACAATACGATAGTACAATAGTAATATTACAAGTACAAGTGCAAGAGTAGATGATATCACATATGATTCAGATTTTTTCAGTCATGGAGACTGCGGCCATCAAGCTGCCTCCCCCCTACTGGCCATTCCATAGCTGAGTCGGTGGTGGGCCGGCCAATATGATGAAAGGACCCTTCTACTTGACGATTCCGGTGCTCCTCCGTCAGAGATGACTTTTCCTTTAGGCAGGCAGACAACCTGGCAGTAGGACAGTCACATGAAGTACCACATTTGAGTACTGAGAAGAGAAACAGAATAGGTGTGGGTTAGTAACAAATTATAACTGTCATAATTGCTTATGTTTTAGTGCTAATGGCTAACAACAGAGATGCAGTATGCACAGTTAATCAGCAGATTTAGTCTGGGTATGCTAAACTGAAAAAGTGAGTCTTCAGCTGGGATTTGAAAGATGACACTGAAGGGGCATCTCTTAGAGTAGCAGGCAGACCATTCCACAGTTTAGGGGCCCTGTAACTAAAAGCTCGACCTCCCACTGTTATTTTATTAATCCTTGGAATCATTAGCAGACTGGTATCTTGAGATCTTAATGTGCGCTCTAGTTTGTAAGCGATGATAATTTTCATATAAGTAAGCCAGACCTTGGCCATTTAAGGCTTTATACGTTAAAAGTAGAATTTTGAAATCTGCCCTAAACTTTTCCGTGAGTCAGTTCAAGGATTTGAAGAACTGGAATGGTGTTTGTATTTTCTTGTTGTAATAATCCTTGCAGCAGCATTTTGGATTAACTGGAAGCTTATAAAGAACAATTTGAACCACCAGTGAACACCACAATGCAGTAGTCAAGCCTGCTTGAAATCAATGCATGAATTAATTTCTCTGTATCCCGCATATTTAGAAAACTCCTTAATTTCCCAACATGTTTAAGGTGGAAGTAACCTGTTTTAGACAATTTTGTAATGTGCACTCTAAACGACATGCTAGAGTCATAGATAACACCTAGATTGCGGGCTGATTCAGTAAAATGAATGGTGATTCCAGTTAAATAGTAACAATATATTGTTGCGATCAGCATCATTCCCTCCAATAGCATCTCTGTTTTGTCTGTGTTTAAAGACAGGTAGTTCTAATTAATTCACTATTTTAATTCACTAACACAACTAATTACAAGACAACATCGGAGAAGCTTCATTTGGTCTAAAAGAAAGTTATCACTGGCTGTCATCTGTGTACGAGTGAAAATGAACATTGTTTTCTAATGATAGATCCCACTGGAAGCATGTGAAATGAAAGCAGTAAAGGTCCGAGTACTGAGTCGTGCGGGGCACCATATCTCTCTCTTTTTTTTTTTTTGTAAAATGATGGAGTTCTGTCAGTACATTTCTGTAAATATTGGAATTAATATTTTTTATTATTTGATAAATAAGAACTAAACCAGGCAAGTACATTGCCTATGAGCCCAATGTCATTTTCCAGCCTGTGTAGTAAAGTTAAATGGTCTGTGTGGCGTCGAATGCTGCTCTTAAGTCTAATAGCATAATTACGGTGCAGTTTCCTTCATTAGAGGATATCAGAGTGTCATTCGTTGGTGCTGTTTCTGTATTATGTCCAATACGGAAGCCAGACTGGAATTTCTCTAATTTGTGACGTGTAAGGTGTGACTGAAGCTGATAAACTACTTTTTCAAGTATTTTAGAGTGAGAGAGAGAGAGGGCAAATTTTATTATGGGTCTATAATTATTAAAAATGTGTGCCTCTAGGTCTTACTTTTTAAGCAATGGTTTGATGACTGACACTTTTAGTGCATCAGGTACTGTGCAATGCAATAACTGTTGATGATGCTAAGAATAGGTGCTGCAAGAACATCCGTTGTACTTTTTACTAGTTTTGTTGGCACAGGATCTAAGGAACAGGTAGTAGGTTTCATTTTAGAAATTAAAGTTAAGACTTCCTGTTTTATTACAGGATTAAAATTTCTACAGTATAGATTGCAACAGGGTCTGCCAAGCTAGTATGCGGTTTGCACTGGAATGCTGAGATGTGGGATCTTTATATTTTTAATTTTTTCATCAGTTCATAAAGTCTGTAGTGCTAATATCTGTTGGTAATTTGCGCTGTACATCTGACTCCCCATTTGTTAATTTAGACACTGTTCTAAACAGTACACAAGGATTATTATTTATTATTTTATAATAGTAGTCTGAGTGAGTTTTAAAGAGAGCTTTTTTATATTTTTAACACTTTCTGTCCATGCAATTTTAAAGACCTGCAGCTTTGTTGTACTCCATCTGCACTCCAGTTTTCAACACTCTAATTTAACAGCTTGAGTGCTCTCATTTAACCAGGGTGAGTTTCTGTGTGCTTTGATCATTTTTGTTTTAAGGGGAGCCACTGTGTCCAAAGCCTCTCTCAAGGACATATTATAACAGATCGAATGTTTAATAAGCAGCATTTAAAAATGCAGTTTTTTTTATTTTATTTTAAATATACTGTATAAAGATCACACAACTGCGGCCTGGATGATGCTCTAATCAGTCAGCCAGGAAGTTTTGGTGCCATATTTTGGACTAATACAAAATATCCCCTCCATTTAGGATGAAGACCATCTCTTTTGAAAAATCTAGGCCTTTCCCAAATATTATCCCAATTGTTGACAAAGGCTATGCTTTTATTTGCATACCAGGTTGATAGCCAGCAGTGAAGGGAGCGCAATCTACTATAAATCACATCCCCTCTATATAATCTTGGTAAAATCAAAAGAATCCACTAAGACCACAAAAAAACAAATTGTGGACCTCCATAAATTTAGTTTATCCTTGTGAACAATTTCCAGATGCCTGAAGGTTCCACATTCATCTGTACAAACAATAATATCCAAATACAAACACCATGAAATCATACAGCCGTCATACTCTGGAAGGAGGTGCATTCTATCTCCTAGAGAAGAACGTTCTTTGGCATGAAAAGTGCAAATCAACCTTGTGAAGATGCTGGAGGAAACAGTTAGAAAAGTATCTATATCCACAGTAAAATGAGTCCTATATTGACATAACGTGAAAGGCTGCTCAGAAATGAAGAAGCCACTGCTCCATTAAAAAAAAAAAAAAAAAACTAGACTGCAGTTTGCAATGGCACATGGTGATAGGAATCTTACATTCTGGAGAAATGATGTCTGGTCTGATGGATCAAAGATTGAACTGTGTGGCCATAATGACCACCGACTATGTTTGGAGGAAGAAGAGTGAAAGAAAGAACACCATCCCAACTGTCAAGCATGTGGGTGGGAGCATCATGTTGTGGGGGTGCTTTGGTGCAGGAGGGACTTGTGCAGTTCACAAAATAGATGGCATCATGAGGAAAGAAAGTTATGTAGATATGCTGCAGCAACATGTGAAGAGCTCAGCAAGGAAGTTGAAGCTTAAATGCAAATGGGTCTTCCAAATGAACAATGATCCCAAGCATACCTCAAGTTGTGGCAAAATGGCTTTAGGATAACAAGGTCCAGATACTGGAGTGGCCATCACAAAGCTGTGTCCTTGGTCCAATTAAAAATTTGTGGGAAGAATTGCTAAAGCGTGTCTGAGCACGGGGACCTTACAAACCTGTCCCAATTACACCAGTGCTGTCTGGAGTAATGGGACAGAAGTCCAGCAGCCTATTGTAAGAAACGTGTGTAAGGCTACCCAAAATGGTTAGCTCAAGTTAAACAATTTAAAGGCAATGCTACCAAATATTTCCAAAGTGTATGTAA
Organism: Erpetoichthys calabaricus; assembly: GCF_900747795.2. Classification (NCBI taxonomy): domain Eukaryota; kingdom Metazoa; phylum Chordata; class Cladistia; order Polypteriformes; family Polypteridae; genus Erpetoichthys; species Erpetoichthys calabaricus. The sequence continues at coordinate 286,998,915 of NC_041394.2, read as the reverse complement.
ACTTGTGACCCACTGGAATTGTGATATAGTCAATAAAAGTGAAATACTCTTTTATCTGGGAACATTGCTGGAAAAATTACTTTTGCTCTGCACAAAGTAGATGTCGTAAACAATATGCCAAATGCATAGTTTGTTAGTATACAAATCTGTGGAGGGGTTATAAAGTGAGTTTTAAGTATATATGACTTCATCTCTAGCAGAATGAATACTGAAGTGTATAGGGCAGGGGTGGGCAAAGTCATTCCTGGAGGGCCGCAGTGGCCGCGGGTTTTGGTTCCAACCCAGTTGCTTAATTAGAAAACAATCCTTGCCAATAATTACATTTCATGGCTGTACCTTAGTGCTTTACCTCTGCTATGTCAAGTCATTCTCATATCCTAGATTTTTTTGTCCATTCTAAGGATATCATCCAAATACTTTGAAGTGTAAAACGGATGGGTAATTCTCAATCCTTCACTTTTTTCTCTTCTCTTTCCTTCCAAGTATTTAATTAAACCAAATAGTGCACAATAAATACACACAGGCGTAAAGGGTAACAAGCAAAATGGATAACTGCTGGTTTCTTTTGTCATTTGCATCTTATTGTTAATAAGGAGCAATTAAAAACCGAGAATGCAGCTGTTTAAGACTTAAATAAGCAATAAGGGTTCAAAATCTTAATGAGGGAGATAACTAAAATGAAGCTGAAGTATTTCTACAGCAATAAGTGCTTCTCATTGAACAATTGGGTTAGAACAAAAACCTGCAGCCACTGCGGCCCTCCAGGAATGACTTTGCCCACTCCTGGTATAGGGTATACTATCTGATCAGATTCAGCCAAATGCTGCAGAACTGATAGGATGGTGCTTCACAGTATAGATGGACAATGAGCCAAAACATACTACAAAAGCAAACCAAGTGCTTTTCAAGGCAAAGAAGTGGTATACTGAATGGTCAATTCAGTCAGTTGACCTCAACCTAGTTGGACATGCATTTCACTTGCTGAAGACTAAACCAATGGCAGAAAGTCCAACATACTATGAAGAATATAAGTTAACTGTTACTTGGCTGAAGTATGCTTTACAATTTCTATATGTGCAGTTACATAGGTCTAATTTTAGAGGTTGAAATTTGGCACAATCTTATTTTTAATGTCTGACTTTCACCCACATATGTATTTGGTAAGCATTGTGTCTTGCTTGTAATAAGAATATTCAACATATTTTCTGCACACTCATTTTATAATTGCACCAAATTTGTGATTTAGGATTTCAGCTGTGACATTCAACAACCTGATTGGCTGTTCATTGGAACCGAGCAGCAGAAGTAGAAGACATGGCCTGTGTGTAATATCCTGTTTTGAAGATGTGACTTAGAAGAAACTTCACTAAACTTTATTAAAGTGTAGGGTAAACTATACTTTAGCCCACAAAAAATTATAAAAATTCGGGAAATGGACTTGAATAGTTTAGCAAATTTTTATTCAGTTTCGCTTCTTTTCATTTGACAGACTAACTGCTATCAATTTGTAGCTGCATTGGGACGCTTAAATAGGGTGACCGGATGTTCTCTTTTTCGTGGATGTATCCTCTTTAAGATGCCTAAAATATCAGTTTGGCTGTCAAACAAACTTTGTTTCATGTCCACTCATCAACACATAAGTGTTTTGTTTTTTTTTTTGTTCAGTTTAAGCCAATCAGCAGGCTGTCTTGTGAGACACAGTAAAATGAAGAAAGCTATAACTACAGCTAAATGTAATAGCTACAGGTCAATGGAATATACAGCTGTTAGTCTGACTGTATGGCTGGCTCTTTTCTTGGCCATTAGAAATAATTATTTTCCACTATGTCTCAACATGTTTCATTTTTACAATTAGTTATAATTTCTGTTATTACGATGCATATAACTGTCATTTTTCAGATGGTAAAACTTTTGTTGTATTAAAAGGGGAAAACAAAACTCTTTGTTTGCCATTAAGGAAATGAATTGGTAATCTTGAAACTATTTAAAAGGTTTACAAAGATGTTTTATCAATTTTGTTTAGTTTTTCTAACAAAAAAAAGATTAATTACATGTGTTGAGTGTTAGTTACCATCCTTACCACCCCCTCTCTCCCTCACCCCCCACCTAAAACCTGGTCCACTTTTTGAAAACTAAAATATAGTCACCATATTGTAGACACTCATAATCATCATTTCTTTAAAGTGTTTCAAATGGTGTGAGTGCCTTTAGACCCTAATCTGAAAAGTAAAATCAGAGACACTCGCACAAAGATAAAAAAAAAAACATGTCCATACCCAAGACTGCTACCTCTTCAACTCTGAAAAGAATATTTCAGCAGGAAAATTGGGTCTTGTAGAAATATCCTGTGGTTTTTGACAAGTTCAGTATAATCTCAATATGTTGTGGTAACTGGCAAAGTAACAGTAATAGACATTCTCAAATCAACTCATTCTGATTCAGAGGAGCAGTGGGCAGCAGCCTGTCCAGGCAGCACTGGGTACAATGGAGGAAAAGGGCCTCGACAGGGTAACATTCCATCACAGGGTCTACTTGGGCACTCCCCTCCCCACTAACTCTCACACTGGGATAATTTAAACAAAACTTACAAGGCTTTGTGAATGTGTGAGGGAAACTGGAGCACTAAGCAGAAAACCACAGAGACACAGGAAGAACATCAAACTCCATAAAGGCAATCAGGTTCTGGATTTGAACCTAGTACACTGGATCTGTAAACTGGTAGTGCTAATCAGTGTGTCCTACTGTGCCACCTACACTAAGAACAGGTTAACTACATTTTAAGTAAATATTCTAAATTTCTTAAATTACTAGCATTTACACTTGCATTCTTGTCTTGACTGCTCAGCTCTCTTAAAGCTGCAGAAAAGTATGCTATATTCTGATAAACAATATATTATGGATAAAAAAGTAAAATATGCTGAAAAAAAATGAGGATTTTTTATTTTATATTGTCTTTACTTTTTGTATGACAATGCTAATAAAATTTTTCTAGCTTTTTGGTTAAATATGAGTGGAAATATCTACATGCAAAATTAAAGAATTCTTTATTTAAAGTTAAAGCACCAGAAATAATAGATAATGTGAGACTGGCTGATTATCATTATATTCTTAATATTTTATACACTACTGCAAACATCAGACAGAATAAGTTATAATAATAATAGTACATTTTATTTATATAGCACCTTTCTCATTCAAACATCAGACAGAAAAAGTTACAATAATAATAGTACATTTTATTTATATAGCACCTTTCTCATTATCAAAGCACATGTGACATTTGGTTGTTTTGACACCGCCACACAAAGCGTTTCTTCCACAATGTCCGTAATCCATCCTTGTGTTTAAATTTAGAGGATTTTCTCTAAATTTCAAAAACAAATTTCATGCCTGATAACATGTTTTGCCATAACTTTTGCTCAGAATAAATATGAAGATGTTTAAGTGAAATCCATTATCTAAACTGGTTGGTTAATAAACATAATAAATTAATGGAATTAGTAAACTTTGCCTTCATGAAGCTGTGGCTATTCCCATAAATATAAACTTTTTTTTTTTCTTTCTCTCTAGCTGTGGAGGCATTCTCAATAAGTATCACTTGTAATGAAACAGTGAAATAATTTCTGCTCCTGAGTGATTGCTCGACAGGGTTTTTAATGAAGGGGACAAAGATGTCTACTGTGTACAATTACATAAATCTGTGCGCGTTCCAAATGCAGACACTTTAATGTCTGTGCCCCATTTTCATTGCAGTGAGTTGGTGTAAGCAGAGGAGAAAATCACTTTTTCCATTGAGACTCTGCTTTTCTTTTGCCAAAATAAACCCCTACTTAGTTTTGAGAGAAACACCTTGCAGACTGTTTGGAATAAGAGATGGTATAGTAAAAGAAAGATGCTTTGTGTATAAGACCTAATACCATTTGATTAAGTTATCTAGAATTTATTTATACAAAAGCTTGCAGACAAAAGCCTCAGGGCAAAGGGTGAACACTACTACAGTATTTCCAGCTCTGTATTTCTTAATTTCTTATTTTAGCAGGATTACAGCTTAGAAAAATTATAATCCAAATTCATTATAAAATGCTGCAGTACTGAAAACTCTCACCATCCTCTCTGAAATTTAAGTTTTTATTTTATTGGTCTGTATATACTTTGCTATATTTCCCTTCTAATCTTTGCTTTTAGCTTAGATTACTGCAACATCTAGGAGATGCATAAAATATTAACACTTGTTCATTTTCTGAATACATTAATTCCAGTGAAAGGCTGCAAATGAATGGAACCTTTTCTGAGGGAAGAACCAACCCATATTCATACACATGCACATTCAGTAATTCTGGACAAGTTTAGTTTTGCCTATCAGCCTAACCAGCATGTTTTAGAGTGAAAGTTACTCTCCTGAAATTCTAGCATGCAGGACACTCAATGCACTGTATATTTTTTTTTAATATATAAAGATCCTTAAGTTAACTTGATGACACTATCTGAAATTTCATTTTTTCCGTGGTATTGTCTGTTTGTCTGGTATGAAGGCATGGGGCACCCTCTATTGTTAGTACTTTAGTTCATTCTCCTCCAAATGTTCAAGATAACCAGCATTTAAACTGTCTTGCTAAGTTCTCTTATAGCAAAGAAACCTTGATAGGATAAACTTGCTTACAGAATATGCCAATAAAACAACAATCTTTAAAAGAACTACAGGTGATGTTGAAAATGACAGAAATTTAATATAACTTAATTTGAGTTTTTGGAAATTTTTTCTTAGTGTGTTTTTGACTGCACTATGATGGTCATCATCATACATTTTATATCCATTCTTCAGATTTACTGAGGCAAGTAGTTTGTTTATTTCACTATGTGGTCCTGGGCATACTTTGGAATGATACCTATACTTTTTAATGTCATTCGACACCACCTTCAGCCCATATCTAATTCAGCCACCTTCTGGACCTCATTTCCTCCACCTTCATTTTGGTGCATGTCTTCACTCGGGTATCCTTCGCCTTTTACTGCACATAATCAAACTACATTTGTCTGAGTTCTTCTCAGTCCCATGTGTTCCTTCCACACCAAGTTCTCAAAACTCTGCATTGATCTGCCTTTTACTGCATGGCTCTCCACACATTCACATAATCATTCTTAACTTCATTCAACACCTCTCACTACCATATAGCTTGCTTCTTCTCGCACAAATTATGTCCTCCAGTAGATCACAGTTTTCTTTGTATACTGGAATGAGAATACATGCAAACACGTTTGCTTGACTGTCAGCCACTCAACTCTGGGGAATTAAACTGTTGTAAACATTTGTGGCAGCACTACAGATGGGTCCACTACTTTGCCTCTTTTTCACGATGTCCCTTTCAGTATTTTCAGGCAATTCACATGTAGCATATGCATATCCTGTCTTTTTTTTTGTCATTTTCTTCATGATCTTGAAAGCATTCTTCATTCTTTCCTTAATAATAATAATAATAATTCTTTACATTTATATAGCGCTTTTCTCACTAATCAAAGCGCTCTCCACACAGGGAGGACCCGGGAAGCGAACCCACAATCTCCCACAATCTCCTTGCTGCAAAGCAGTAGCACTACCACTGTGCCACCTGTGAGGGTTATTATTATAATTATTCTTTCCTTATTCATTGCTAACTTGAAAAGCTTGACTGTTTGTTTCTAGCACTATTATATATGCATTTATAGTTTATTTTGCTTTGCTTTCATATAGATCACCTTGTAACGTGTCTAACACTCCTTTATAGCATCATCTCTTTTTCCTAAGTTGCAGTCTCTACATCAACTTTCCACCAAAATGTGACGGTGGTGATACTTGGTTACAGTATGTTACTTGATATCTGATGTTCATTTATTTTGTTTTTGGAACAAATTTTACTACCATTATCAACTCCATTTTCTGTGTTTTAACGTTTTCTGTGGTAATGTGTTTCGATTTGAGAAAAGATATACAGTATACACCATTGTAATGGCCATGTTCTGGATTTACCTGTAATTAGCCAGATGTTCTCTGTGCTCCCTTTTTCTCCTGAAAATGTTCTCTGGCATTTTAATGAGTGAGAATGATGTGCAAGGAAGTGCTGATGTGTGATAACATCTATATCTTATTTTTTTGGCAACTATCACTTCCATCAAAATGATTTGCTTCACATAGTCATTCTTCATCTCTTCTTCTACATGTTTAAACTACATCAGTCAGTTTCTTCAAAATATAAGATTTAGAATCTCAACACTAGTCCTTTCATTCACCTGTAAATGAATCTTTCTCTTTCAGCAGTGGTGCCTTGCATGTCAGCCAGATCAAATCACTCTCTCTCAAATCGAACTAGTAATATCTGAAATCTAAATTCACGCTTACATACTACTTGCATGCCAGAAATGGCAACCTGTAGTCCTAAGGTGGCTGAGACACGTTGGTTTGGATGGTATGTGTCGTGTGTGTGACTTGGCTCTGGGGCATTTCTATCCTGTGCCCATGGTTGCTAGGAAAGGCATTGCCCCAGCACTGGAAGAAACTGGTATGAAAATGTATATATGTTTACTTCAGTTGTGAAATGTAACACAAAAACAGGAGCAAAATTAAAAAAACAAAACACAATAAGCCTTTGCAACAGAAGGCAGTAGAAGATGTGTGAATTGCACCACAGAAACCCTAATCTGTTTTACAGAATGTAGCGTTTATCTGTGTCTAGTGGTAAACAGTAATGGTTTAAAGGACTGGCATGAAAAAGCATGAAAAATAATTTGGAAAGTAAAGATTTGGATGACTATGTAATTTTATGAATATAGTTAAAAATTGTTTACATTTTGCTTCAGAGTGATATAATGTGTTTGTATGGGTATATGTATTTGTGTATACTTACTGTGTATATATAAGCTAAGGTCTGTGATATGATTTGCATATTTATAGCTAGAAATCCGCAAAAAAAAAAACTTATATAAGTTAAAGTGTCTGCATTTGGAACATACACAGATTTATGAAATTGTACACAATAGACATCTTTGTCCCCTTCATTAAAAACCCTGTCGAGCAATCACTCAGGAGCAGAAATTATTTCACTGTTTCATTACAAGTGATACTTATTGAGAATGCCTCCACAGCTGGAGAGAAAGAAAAAAGTTTATATTTATGGGAATAGCCACAGTTTCATGAAGGCAAAGTTTACTAATTCCATTCATTTATTATGTTTAAATAATCTGCAATACTTGTTTTACGAGATAGTTTAGGTGCAAGGGACTGTTTTCATTTGCAGCTCCTTAATTACATAAGCAATATAAGGGTATTTAATTTAGGTGCAACAATGCTAAGAACACCTTGGAGTGTAAGGGGTTAAAAGTATCCAGCTACTGGACTTGTTGTGAAAACTATAGTGCAGCAGTTAGAACAATGACATGAATTTCAGATAAAATATCAGCCCATCAAAGTGCAAACCGATATTGACACAAATGCAAACTTGTGTCAGTGTATTTAAGATACTGCTGTTAACCTAATAGCATGTTTTGAACTAGGCTAGATACCACACTATAACTATTACTTGCCCAGTATTTTCGAGCATTTTGTGAATATGGTAGTACATAACATCTTTGTTATTTGTAATATTAATATGTAAAATATGAATATTAGGATCAAAAAGTTGTATTGAAAGGATGTGTAAAATGTTTTTTGCAAAAAAAAAAAAAAAAAAAAAAAGTGTATCATGGCAGTAGTATTCCAAAGTTTGGAATAACCAGATTTTATATTTTATTATTTGTGTTCCCTTAAAGTGTTGCATCACATTGTGTTAAAATTGATTGTCCGTTGAAATAAGTTTCGCCATTCTGGCTCCTTTTTTTAAAATTGAAAGTTAAATATATTAAGTGTTCTTGTCCATATTTTAAAACATTTTGTTTACTTTGCAGTTAATGTACAGGCAGTCATAGTTTTGCATGAAACCAAAATTAGATTGTAAGGTATAATTACAATATGAGCCAGCCAATAACTATTTTTGTATTTGAAGTCAATTCAGAGAAGAAAAAGCAAATTAAATATTTGTTGCACAGTTGTTAATATATATTAATTGGTTTACTCAGCGGTTAGGTTTTTTTTTTTTCTCAAATAGAATCCTGTACGTATCACATTGAACAACCGTTTGATTAATAATGCTTTTATCCATCCATCCATTATCTGCTGTTTTTCCAAGTATGGGTGGCAGGGGTAGAAGTCTAAGCAAAGATGCCCAGACATCCCTTTACTAGTAAAGAAATTGTTCCCAAGCCAGCCTAGAGATCATTCCTTCCTCGCAGTTATGTATTTAGATAATGGCTATTTTTGCAATTTGTTCTCCTCTTTCATATTTTAAAAGTTGTTGAGAATTCCACTTCAATTTCCAAATTACCATCACTTCCTTACTTCTCGAACTAGTTGATTACCTAGTGGCTTCGCTCACTGAGTGCAAGGGAAAAAATAAAATGTAGTGTATAAGTTATTAAACAGTCAAACATTAACGTTTTAAGAAGTAAAGATACATTGAACACTACTGAGTGGTTTCGGGTAAACTACATTTTAAAGGCGGTATAACACAACAGGTAAGTAGTACTAACAGCAGCTAAAATGTATTTGGATCATCTGTCGGTAGTAGATCCCTTTTGAAAGATGCTACTCGACCGCTGTGGTATAAAAATTACATTTTCTATGTGATTGTCTAAATTTCTGCCTGACAACCTTGCACTATGTTCCTGTGAATTAAGAGAAAAATAATTCTGTAAATGTGGACGCTGCCCTTCCGTGCTTAACAGGCAGAAGGTCGAAACAATTCCCAAGTCCAACACTTTACATGAAGAGGTCTGTACATCTTATTAGATGTAAACTCTCCATATTCTTAAAATAATTGATCACAAAAGCAACCTTGAATGTTGCGGGGTTTTAGTGACCCGAACTCACCTTAAGGGACAGTAAGTAGTCATGCAGGGCAATTTACAAACAGAGTCCTGCTTCGATGGCTCCGATTACACTCATTTGCAAAGATTTCCACTCTCCCAGGAGCCTACGGAGCACTGGAAGTGTCACAAACAGTGCGAGAAGAGAGGACGCTGCCCGTCCCTTGTTTACAGCTCGGTGCAGTTAAAAAGTAGAAAGACGCAAAGCTGTTTTCCTCATCTCTTCTATTATTAAGTACTGCCAACTAAAAAAAAAGTTACAATGTGGCAGTTTCCGTGACAGTCACTTGGACGAATAAATAAACTTCTTAGCGTGTTTGTGTTTACTTCTTTTTAATATCAGTAAAATAACTGTCACACAAATAATATTTCGTAAAGATGATATAAAAATGGTGTCCACAAATGAAGTGATTAGTTCCTGTATTATAATATGTTCTGTGGTCATGCGTAATTTCCATATCGCATGGTCATACGTAATTTCCGTTTCGTACGTAATTTCCATATCGTGTGGTCATACGTAATTTCTGTTTCAAACGCGAAAAGAATTGTATATATATAGATTGGAGCACTTTCAAGTTAAGTTAATTATTTGAGTCATGTTCAAACCACATTCAGTAGATTATACAACCAATCATATGTATTTATGCTTTGATTTTCCTTAGAAATTCGCAATGCTCAAATGAAACAGTCAATATAGTCTATACCCATTTTTATACAGCACTGTAAAAGTATTTTCTTAAAAGTTCTTCAACAAAAAGGTGAGCAAATTCAGATGTCTAACTGAAATAAACATAGCAGGTCAAAACGTTATATGTGATTTGAATTTGGGGCCTAAGTGCTTTAAAGCAGTGTTTCTCAGCCTTTATGCCCTTGGGACCTAGTTTCACCTTTTTATGTTAACTGATCACAATTACAATTAAATAGCGGTGGGTGAAATGAGCACAATTAAAAGAATCGGGAAACTTCACCTTATTAAAACAAGAGTGATTATGAAAAGGGAAAATCATATTGGCAGACTTGCGGAGTGGATGTCACAGAAACTCAGTAGCTGAAATGGCTTTTTCACAACCCAGCGATGGAAACCGGCAGCCCAGTAGTTGGGGAAACACTGCTTTAAAGATTGTTTGTTTTTCTTTGCCAATTTCAATAATTTAATATTTGTCTGTGTTTTTTGTAAATATAGTAAACCTAATTCTAATTGTGAGATACTATATTAGCTCTTGTAGTTTAATATTGTTACCTGACTTAATAACATCCACTAAGCTTCTATTTTTTTATGACTTTGTGTCTTTATGTAAAATTATTTCTGCTTAACAGAGTGTTCTTCAGAGCCAATCTGCCTTCCTTGAAATTTAAATCTAGATAACTGCTGATTTTTCACAGTTGAAGTATCTTACGCATTACTATGTATGGAATGCAGTGCAGAACATGATCATTAGGTCATGGATTCCTGAACAGTTTTATAAAATGGGAACAAGGGGAATAAGCTTTTAAAATTTCAAGCTAGTTAAGAAGGAATATTTTAGAAAACTGCTCTGCAAGTCTGGGATTTCTGTTATGTTTTCAGATATTTATTTTAATAAATACTTGTGTGTATGTGTGTGTGTGTTGTTAACATATTAATCAGGCAATTTGCTGTCCTGTTGAAGTTAAAATATTATAGGTACAATTTGTGCTGCTAATGTTCTAAGCTAGTTTTTACGGTGCTTTGTGAAGGACTGTTAAATTGCTAGGAGGCTCTAAGTACATATTTCATTTTTTGCTAGGGAAATTTTATAAAATGCCCTTGGCGTAGTTTTCAGAAACGACAACTACAATGCATTGCAGTGGGAATGTTCCTTTTTGTAATAACTGCTTAAATACATTCCTTTTCTTACTTACATGAAAATGCTGAGGGAAAAATTCTAAAAGCATGAATGTAGCATCTGTTGATATGCATTCATTTTCCTTGCAAAATATGAAGGGGGTATTTTGCAATATTGAAGAACAGTGTACCTTTATCATAACAATTTCAGTTCCTCTAGAATGTTGTAAAAGTGGTGCTGTAAAAACTACTGTTTTTACTTCAGATACTGCCCAGTGCTTCCCGCCTCTTGAAAAGGGCAATTGGAAAATCATTCTTTTGGCTTTTAATTTTACTATACTGGTATTTCATCTGTTGTGAAATAATGTACAAAAAATATTTATGTATTAAAAATGCTTTGAAACATATACAGCAATGTAATAATGATCAGTTTTATGAGTGAAATCCCTATTGGATATTTGGATGGATTTAGAACCTAATTTGCTGAAATGGTCAAAGTCAGTCTTTCTGTTCTTTATACATTTCACTCTTAAAAACTCTTTTTTACTTTTTCATTTCAGTCCTCTAGCACTAAATTAATTGAGGCAATGTTAGTTCCATGTTCAGTTTATCTGCAAATCTAGGGGCTGGGTGGTCTCATGGCCATGGAATCCCTGCAGATTTTTTTTTTTTTTTTTTTTTTTCTCCAGCCCTCTGGAGTTTTTGTTTTTCCTGTCCTCCTGGCCATCAGACCTAAATTTATTCTTTGTTACTTAATATTGCCTAATCTTATTTTTACATTTTTCTTTCTTCATCTTGTAAAGCACTTTGAGCTACTTCATTTTTTTGAAAACGTGCTATATACATAAATGCTGTTGTTATTATTACACTTATTACGGTGGACCTACTTTTTTTTTTTTTTTTTTTAATCAATGGTATGCATATATATTGCTTATATTTTCATAGTATGAAACTGCAACATTTTATTTTTCTTAATTTTTTCATGAGGTTAATGAGACATATGAAATGTAATTCTATAGTAAAAAAAGTATTAAAAACTGGTCCGTTCACCCCTGGAGGAATTCTTAAGCATTTTCCTCTACAAAGGTTATCTGTACATCAGTTGTGGCCTATTTTATCTGTTTTATTTACTTCCATTAATTTCATAACAGATCTCAAATATGTTAAACTATTTACAGATATATATACTCAATTTTTGTTGCTGTGCAAGCAGCAGCATTTTTAAAGATTCTCCATGTTCTCACTGTTTTTCTTTTTGCTTCTGAACTTGTTTTACTAGATTAGGTTTGATCTTGCTTGTCAGTGATTTTAAAATTACCAATGATCTGCACTCAACGCAAACCCAGGCACCAGCTTATCTTGACTGCATTTCAAATGAGTTGTGAACTTGGAGCCGCGAAGGAAACCTGAAGGCTGCCTTATGTCTGTGACAATAGGAAATGTAAGAGACACTGAGAGAAAAATAATATATATAAATACTTTTTAAAAACCATGCTTATATTAAGTTAAAAAGTGTATTAAAAAGTAAAAAATAGTCTATCATACATCACTCGTAAAATAATTTCCTGGCAGCGGATGGGTCAGCACTGTAGTCCAGAGAGAAAAGCTGGGAGAGGACGACGCGGGGTGTACTTCTATGGGATAGATCGGCGTGTTTGGGTTTACTTCTTTTCAATATCAGTAAAATAACTCTCACACAAATAATAATAATTCGTAAAGATGATATAAAAATGGCGTCCACAAACGAAGTGATTAGTTCCTGTATTATAATATGTTCGGTGATTATACGTAATTTCCATATCGTGTGGTCATACGTAATTTCCGTTTCATACGTAATTTCCATATCGCGTGGTCATACGTAATTTCCGTTTCAAACGCAAAAAGAATTTTATATATATATATATATATATATATATATATATATATATATTTTTTTTTTTTCAACTTTTTAGTCTTGGGTTTGTTTTAGTATAATTTTGTAATCAATATTTCAACACTTTAATATTTCTATCTGTTACTAGCGCCATCTATTGGTGAAATCTTTAACTATTCTTCATTTGAAAATTTCATTTCTTAATTCACATGGATTAATTGATCAATTAGTGAAACTGATTATTGATTTTGTGTATTGTCATTGGAAGTAAGTGTGCAAAGTCATTTGGACAATAGGAAGTGCATTAAATATCGATTACAAGATTTGTACCGAACAACAAACAGGTGAAGTTAAAAGACGTGTGGTAAAAAAGCAGGGTATATTAAAAATATTCCTGTAATCAGCCATTTGCCCTGTGATCGCTAGTGCCTAAGCAGCTCAGTTTGACTGTACCACAAAAGCTGTCTGTGTGAAGATGAAGAGGGTGACAAAGGGTCTGTCTTCCATTGTAACGGACTATGTTCAATCACTCTCAAGTGACTGCACATGCTCCCAATCTCTCCTCCTCTCCTTAGTTATGGCAGCCATGCTGGACCCCATGGAGGTAGTAGCAAAGGAGAGAATTCAGATAAAAATGAGCACCATTGTGAATGCCGCATATCCTCTGAAACATGAACACTGAGGACTTTCAGCCAAAACATTATTCAGCAGAAGTTTGCCAAAAAATGCTTCTGGTGCTCCTTTATATCAACAGCAATACAACTTCATAATTTCTCACTGTGACTGTCATTGAAGAATCTTGTAAAAGGGAGCCTATTACAGTTAAAATTACAGTTTGTAATTCAAACATTAAGTTTCTTGCTTTTGGAATTTGTGCACATTATGTTCTCAGTGTGATAAGTTACACTATCCTTATTAAAATATATATTCCTCAAAATGGGGCCTCTGCAATGAAAAAGATTCACTCTGTCACAAACTCTTTAATGATAATTATAATATATGGTGACTTCAGCCATGTGACTTTGGAAAGAATGATGACAAACTTCCATCCATTTGTGTCATGTTCCACTTGAGGAAATAACAAACTGGACCAGCTGTATTCAGGTGTTAAGGATGCCTTTAAGTGTTAACATCTGGCACCTTTGGTAAGATCTGTCCAGAACCTGATTCATTTTATTCAAAGGTACAAGCCTATTAGACAGCAACCTATTACCATCAGGATAGTGAGAACATGGAGCCTGGTGGCTGAATTATTATTATTATTATTATTGAATGTGCATATCACCTGGAGATGATATTGAGGGAATTGGTCTCTGCATCACTTTCTATATAAACTTTTGTGTTGACACTATGGTACTCTCAAAGTGCATTGCTTTCTAAAGAACAAGCCCTGGATTACTAAAAAGCAAAAGAATTTCCAGCATGAGTAAAAGAGAACAATCAATACAGTAACAAAGAGGGCTGAAGTAAAAGCTGAGTGAAGCAAAGAGAGCTTTCAAAACTAAATTAGAAAACATACTTGCTGAGAATAACATGAACAATATCTGGAATGGACTGTGCCTAATTACTTGATGCCAGTGATCCATGTGCTATAAAAGGATGTAGACAAAGCTAATGACTTGAACCAATTTTTTAATAAATGTTTCCCTGCCACTTTCTTCCAATCATCAGCCCCTCTACTCCAGCCCTAATACATCACCAACTTGTATCGCTCAATATGGAATGGCTAGTAATGAGGCCACCTCTGTCCACAATTAAAGACCATCCGCAGGACCAGATGGAGTCAATCCTTGAGTTCTTAAGGTGTGTGCTGACCAACTTTGTGGTATCCTCTGTCATCTATTCAGTTTATCCATAAGGCTTCAGAAAGTGCAGCTACTGGTGAAGACACTCCACATTGTTCCAAAGAAGGCAGACTCCTCTTCATCTGATGACTATAGACCATATTATGTCACACATAATGAAGACCTATGAGAGGCTAATCCTGGACCCAGTTATTCTTCTTGTAGTACATCACCTGGACACACTGCAGTTTGCTTACCAGACAAGGATGCATTAACTTTCTGCTCCGCAAAGCTTATTCTCACCTGGGCAAAGCTGACAGAAAGGATTATGTTTTTTGATTTCTCCAGTGACTTCAGTACTATCAAGCCATACATGTTAAGCGGTAAGCTGAATGATATGCAGGTGGATGAAACTGTGGTATCCTGGACAAAGGACTATCTGTCTGACAGACCGCCAATTATGAGGCTTAAGGACTTTGTCTCTGATATGGATATGAGCAACTGTGTAGAACCACAAGGAACAGTCCTGTTTTTTTCTGTTTATTCAGTATAAAGTGATGACTTAAATAAGCATCGGATAGTTTAATAAAGTTAAAAAAAAAAAAATGATGTCAGTTAGATCAGAGATCAAATTAAAGTAATATACAATCCAGCACTTTGCTATTTGGAAAGTGCTTTACATCTACACAATTCACCTTTGATCTGATATACCAAGTGGCGCTCAGACTTGGTTCTGTGGCCATATTAATATTTTATAATAGAAATAGACTTGACAGTGGACCGGATACCAATTTTTTTTGTATCTATATATAAAACTTCATTATCGACCCACATGAGCTCTTATTTTTTTTTGTGCACTTTTGAAATGAAGCTGTATAAATTGGTATATTCAGATGTTACGAATACATACAAGAACATTTTTACACATTGTTTTTCTTCTGAAATGTGCAGAATCCAAAAAGATTCTTGTAATTCAGCTGTAGGAGTTCTCCTTTATTGGGAAAAAAAAATCAAAAGTATTAATAATTACTAAAAAAAACAAAACAATTTTTTAGCTGTTATTTTCCATTACCTTTTTGCAGAGCAATATAATCTAGTACATTATAATATCAGTAATACAGAATAATTAAATATTTAAAGTGTTGTACCTTATTTTAGATGCATTCACATAAAATGTAAAAACTAACCTCTTTTCATCATGTCTCCCTGTCTGTCTGTCTACAAAGAAATCTGAAGCAAAGCAGTTCAGAGAGAAATTATTTTGTCCAAATTTAGTATGGTTATTCTCATCCTTAAAGGAATATATTTGGGAAAGTTAACTTTTTGAATGATTTCAAGAAGTGCATTGTATATAATTTTTAAAATTTAAAAAGATTGTTGATTTTTTTCAGAACCTTTCATCTTAAAACATTAAAATTCTGTGCAACTTTTACTACTGATAAATTAATTGTATGTTTACAATTTACATTGACAGAGGGTTATTTCAACATTTAAATTTTATATTTTGTATATTTACCCCTCTTGTTCATCTATTAATGGGCTCAGATGGCAAAACAGAGCACAATACAACTACAGCAGAATTACATGTACAGGTGGGAAACCTGCTGTTGCATCAGTGGCTTGCATGAACCTTTGATACACAAACTCAATTTTTCTCTTGAAGTATTATCAGGTATCTTTGTAACTGTAAAAAAATAAAATGAAAGCAAGGAAAAAAACAAATCACATATGTTAGCTAGAAATGAATGGGAGAGTAATTGAACTCTCTGTGGCTCTGTGAAGCTGTTATGCATACAATTTAATAAATATGTTCTTATTCTTTGTTACACTAAAGCATACCTCACAGTTACATAATTAACAGATTGTAATTATTCAGTATTTTACTGACATTATTTTACTGTCAAAATGCTACAGCATCCATCGTGATCAGTACAATTGCAGCCAACAGTTTTAGCTTAAGAATTCAATGTGGATTTTGAAAATTGTGCTTTCAAAAATTTTAGAGTTTAGAAATATCAGCCTGATGTTGACCCTCTACAACCAACAACAAACAATACTGTTATGGTTATTTTTGAATATTCTCACTTTGATGAAATGAACAAACAAGAATAAAAAATGCCATGACTTGTAAAACAGTTAACAAAGTCCCTGAATACACCATCATTTTACATTACTTGTACATTTTCTAACTTGTAAGTAGCAGTGCTCTTTACAGCCTTTTAATGTAGCATGTCCTCATGCAAAACAAAAGGCCATACAGATTTGTCCACTTACCAGTCAATAGCATTATATCACCAACTAAGTGTTTGAATAAACTTTGAGAAGACATGTCCAGTTATGCGTAACTAAAATGTTCAGACTACTCATCAAGTATTGAAGCATCAAAAACATCATTTAGAGGTTTCAGCAGTCCGCAAGTGAGTGCAGTAGAGGACACTCTTTTGTGCATGTCAATTTCTTGCTCTATCCCACTCATGGGCAGTGCCACTAATTCAGTGGAGTAATCTCCAAGTAGATCATCCAGAGATGACTTTTTGGGAGGTGGTTTTTCCAGCTCAGCACCATGTTGTTCTGCTCCCCTATCTCCTGTTCCCTCTGTTTTCTGGATCTACAAATAGCAGAGGTTACAAGTGTTTTTTTTTTAATTTAAAAATGACTAGTTGCAATTCAAATTTTAATATCTATAAGTAAACTCTGACTAGTCAACCACACAGAGTAAATAAATATCTGGCTACGATGTAACTGCTTTGCTTTGTGTTGACATTGTACATATTTCAGCATTTTTGTAGTGTTTGCTGTAATGTATGTCAAAAATCACTTGCAGTGCTTGCAAATGGTCTTCATCTTATCAACTATTTTCTTGCTGTTTTCTCTAATGGGAAATCCAAAATGCTACCAGACAGCAGACTAAAAAGACGACGGGACATCCTTAATTTCTTCTTCATCTAACTATTATTATTTTTAGGTTACTCTGTGCTACACACACTCAGACTTGTTAATGGATGTATGATGCTGACTGCATTCTCTGTTGTTAAGAGCGTTTAGGAACAAGAGAGCATACATAACTTTTTGTGAGTGCTTAGAGAAATAGATTCCAGGTCATTGCGATCAATATCTACCTATGTATCTATCTATGAAAAATATATATATTTTTTTATTTTGTCATATTTCTGAATCGAAAAATTTTGTGGCACGAAATATCGTTACAATCCTACCTAGTATATTTTACAATTAGTGAATTCCTGCAAGTTTCACTATTGATTTGGTGGTGTCCATGATAAAATAGAAACAGGGATTCTGTTTTAATAAAGTATGTATTCACTTTGGAGTAAAAAAGAAATACAAGTGGGATTTTTATTTTTTTAATAGATTTCTGCATATTTTTTGTAATTTGTTCTTTTTTTAAACTGTTTTCTCTATTCCTTATGCTTTCAAACTATTATGCAAAGATTGTTACATAATCCTAAATAAATGTGCATGGCATGATATCAGTTTAAATTAATTTTTTGAATTACTTTTACTGGAGTGATCCTAATAAAATGTTTGTTCATTGAATTTAATGTTTGCAGTTACCAAATATTAATATAACTTTGAGCTTTGATGGTAAAAAGGAATTTTTATTTACTTTCAAATACATCATTAAGTTGTCACCATTAACTGCTTTCTTTATAGTTGTTATGTAACAGGGTTGTTATAAGCATGTTACACAAAAATATGGAATACTCATTCTGGTTATTGAGTATTTGTCTTAAGCATAGTTTCCATAAGACAGACACCCTTTGTCAGAGATGTTTTTCTTTATAAACTTTTAGTTCTGTCTGAATCAGCAGCACTTGCAACTTGATTCCCTTTATTTAATGGAAATAAAATTGTAACAGGGGTTTAACTAGGTTAAAAAACCATTTTGTTTACACTTGTTTTGTTTTACATTTTTAGAAAAAATTGTTAAATTCAAGATGATGTCTGATGCAAGTGATATGTTGGCAGCTGCTTTGGAGCAGATGGACGGCATAATTGCAGGTAAGTTTGTCACAGTATTTTTTTTTATTTCTAATGTTAAAGGCTATATTTGTTTATTAGACTTGTCAAGAACAAACACTTTTTTTTTTCTTGTCCAGTGTCCCTTCTGCTAGAAATGAATTTCATCTCAACCTTTAGCCTCCCTTTATATTTCTCTCTGCTGCTAGGCAGTGGTAATTAGACTGCAGTTATGTGATGTAAAGGGAGGGACATTGGATATAAAAGTGCCAGTCTTGTGTTTCTTTGATCAAGCATTGTGGTTCCTTTCCAAATGCAAAATCTTTTAGTCAGCATTTTCCCTTCTTTTTGCACTTCAGTTTAATGTGTTTTCATACTTTTTGCCTGCCTATTGTTTTTTGACCTTGCATCTGTCGTTGACTTTGTTTTTAATTGCTTAGTTAAATACAATTTTAATTAATGAAATACATATTATTTTTGCCAGCGTGTCATGATTCCTGGTACAAGTTGGCTTGTTTGTGACAGAACCTCAACCTGCCTGGTACAATGCTTTACTTTGCTATCTGTCTCAAAGGTCAACTTTTCTGGAAAGCCATGAAATAAGTGTGGTACTGATTTGGGGGGGGGGTTGTGGTATCTGCCTCTAATGGCATACTTAAGATGTGATACCATTTAAGTTAAAACGACAACAGCATTTAATATTAAACAGGGATTTAAGTTGTAATGGGAAAGGACATTAAAGGGATATGTCATTATTCTTGCATCACTACAGTGAAAGAAAAAAAAACAACATAAAAGACTATACTATACTTTTTCAAATACTTGCAATCCCTCTAAGCCAAAAAATCCACTTCATTTTTTGTTGCATTCAGTTGAAAGCCCACCAAAAATGCAATTCAGGACCAGAATATTTTATCTTGTATTTGTATTTAAAAAAGCAAGTCAGAAAAAAATTAAAAATACTATATTATTTTCTTTTGATAAAAAAATTAGATTTGCATGTTTTTATTTTTTTGTTTTGATGTTTTCATTTGTGTGGGGTTTTTTTTGTTTGTTTTATCTTCTAGGCTCCAAGGCACTAGAATACTCCAATGGTATCTTTGATTGTCAGTCACCTACCTCTCCCTTCATGGGCAGTCTACGAGTACTTCACCTTGTAGAAGATCTGCGTGGCTTGCTGGAGCTGATGGACAATGAAGAAAAAGAAAGCCTGCGCTGTCAGATCCCTGATTCCACTTCTGAAAGTTTGGTTGAATGGCTGCAAGGACACATGGTATTTATATGCCTGCTGCTGCATATTACTTTAATCTTTAGTAGTCTTTTGTTCAAAAGTGTTTTTAAAAATAAAAATTGAATACAAATTATTTACTATAATTTAAAAAATATTTTATATATAAAATGCTTATACTTTTAAAATGAAGTTTACCTTTTTGGTTAAAAAAATAATTTGTGTTTTTTATGTAAATAACAAAGCAGTCTAACTTATAAAGTATACAGTATGCCTCTTTGGGACTTGTGTATGTAAAACAAGGCATGTAATGTTCATCATTGTATTTTTTCACTTAGTTAACCTTTTGGTTTACCGTTCAACAGCCTAATTGGTTAGCTATAAATGATCTGCAGTATTGCATTTAAGATACTAAAACTATATATACAAAATAATACAATGGCAATGAGGTGAAGCTTTGTCTCTGTTTATTAGTGCAAGTGTGTGTATCATGTGTGCATTGTATAGCTGCAGATGGTCTTGTGACACAGCCAGGGTGGTTGGTGGTAGAGATGTCATTATACCAGAATTTTTATAGTTGATACCAATACAAGTTAAATTTTACGATACATAATACCTATTTGATACAACAGCAAAAACAGAAATCTAATTCAAAAACTTTTAAGTACCTCCATCATTCAAGTAAACAATATTGTGCCTTTTTTGTCAAAGAACATCAAATACATTAATATTAACAGTAACTGCAGCTTTATAATCTATACATGTAATTCAGAGTTGTCTGACTGACTGACTCACTCACTCACTCATCAACAAAACCACTTTTTCCTATTTAGCTAAAAAGCTATGATTTAGCAGGGTGTATATCTAGCGCATATGGCAACTACTAAGAAAACACATTTCACATGCATATGAACACCACAACCAGAAGTGCGCCACTGACAAAAATACAACTTTAATCACACAGAGAAATGGGGCAAATAAAGTGATGTAGACGAAGGAAACTTATGCAAAGCTCAATGACGGTGTGGTTAGCAAGTGGCCTCTTTGGGTACACATGGTACTTACTACCTGTACTGTCGGCTTCTTCTTACTCCTCATGATGTGGTATTAAATGAAATTCTTATTCAAGCTGAATTAGAGTGTCAGGTGTGCTTATTTTCATATACTTCAAAGAATGGAGAGGGTGGGGGACCCTCGCTGGTAAAGTATATAATAGTGGAGAGAACTGGGTGTCCCCTTTTAGGTCAAGCTGTGATGTGCCGCTATTCTCCAGTTCACAAAGTTTTGGTACATTGTACCAGCCCACTTCGAGCCCTAAGTATAACACATCCCAGAAACATGTGGGATGCCATGGTCAATTTAAACGCTTACACAGCTTAGTAAAGGGATCTCCCATGAACAGGTTGGCATTGTATGTAGTTCACAATATTTCTTTTCACCTGTTCTTTTCTGTACTGTACCTAAAACATTGATCTCAGTCCATGGGACACATAAATTTGCAGCCTGTAAATGTCAATGTCGTATGTAATAAGTCAAAGTAAACCACGATTCAGTGTATATTGCTTTGGATTGAAACTCTCCAAAACTTTGTAACGGTACAAGATTACAGACCAAAGCATTACATTCAATTGTGATTGAAGCTACCATTTTTACAGGGTGTGCTAGAGGGTGAGGCTATATTAGTACTTGGGGAATTTGTTCAGTGTAACACTAAATTGGGGGAGAATTTTGTCTTCTTATTTCAGTATATAGTTTATAAAGGATGATATCATCATTGACTATCTGAGTTTTCTTATGTTGGACTATCTGATTCTTCTTACCATGTGCACATTCCAAATTTATTATTTAACATTTCTTCCCAGTGCTGCTTAAAATAAATGCTAAAAAAATGCAAACATTATTATATCTATACTGCGAAATGAATCTATTCCAAGATAATTCAGGATACAGTAGAACCATGTTTTTGTGCTGCCTGATTTACCAAGGTTTCACATTATCTGAGGTGATTCTGTAAGTGCAATACATTACTTTTATTGTAATTTATAAAAGCTTTACCATGAATACTGTACTGAACACTTAAATACTACAGTTTTAACCTTGACTATACCAAGTGAGCAGTTGAGCAGCTGTTGACTGTGAGAATGTGGGTAATGTCATTACTGTTTGAAATAAGTTAAAGTAAAACACAGTTCATTGTTAGTACTTTGTCTACCTTTGACTATGGCAAAAGAATACAAGTTTGAACATACAACTGATGAAAAACACAAAAAGATACTTGAGTGAACAATGTAAAGAAGTAAAAATCGTATAACATTTAATAATGATATATACACTGATTTCACACTGTTTCTACAAATTATCCATTTCAGTTGAAAAGAATACACTTTACTATAAAATTGTGTTTGAAATTACCATCAACAAAAGCTAAATCTCATAGAAGTGGAAATTGATCCAATGCAGAATGTTTTACTTGTGTATTTGTATATTATGTTCAAGAGTAAGCAGTTCCAGTGACCTAATAATATTTATTTGGCAGGTGTGTTTATCAAAGGAATCTTACAATATTTGAGATACAGTTGGTTACAGTTGTACAGGCAGGTGAAGTGACATGCTCATGGTCACACCATGTTAATAACAGAATTTGAACCCATATCCTCAGAGTTTGAAGTCCTATGCCCAAAGCCCTAAGTGTTACACCACAATGCCTACAAATAATTTTACTCTTTGGTTTAAAAAAATACAAATATATATAAAAACACTTAGTACTTCTGATTTATCTGATTAACTGATTGTACTATAACTTGTATGCATTGTCTAATGAAACTTCCTGGGTGAAGCTGGGTAGTGCTTATATAAATGAAAGATTTCAGTTTTTGATTTGTAATAAATTTGCAAGCCTTTCTGAAATCATGTTTTCCCTTTGTCATTATGGGTTATTGAGTGTGGATTTATGGGCAAGGATGGCAAATTAATCCATTTAAAATTAAATCTACAACACACAGTCTGCACAAAGGGGACTGAATACTTTCTGAATCCACTGTATGTGCAAATGTCTAATATTAACAATGTCAATTTCTGATGTTCTGCTGATGGTGCATTGTATGTGAAATATTGTGCTAAGTAATTTTATGTTTATATTGGGTTTTCCTATGTTTTCTTAAGCAAATGTCACTGAACCTATTCAGAGTCATTGCAGGCCATCTGAAACCTCCCTGTACTAAGAAGGTTGCCAAGGGAGATGGAACACAGCATTGTAAATGGTTCTGCTACCAAGGAGATTGAGTGATTAGCACAGTGACAGCATATATAACAAAGTAGATGGCCTTTACATAATTATTAGCGCTGCATCGAAAAACGTATTTATACCTTATCTGCAACAAAGTCATGAAGAAGATTTAAAAGATAATATTTGTATAAAAATTAGAATACTTTAAAAAGTCAAGGTAGATATATACAAATTTCTCGGTAAATTTTTCACTTTGTTTAAAAATATTCCATCATAAATCATCATTTTAAACTTTAATAAAGAAAATGTTTCATATTTAATATACATATCTAAGCAAATTTACATTTCGTTAATGAAGCTAAAAGCTTTATTTGTTATGGTTGTCCTTTCCCATCATAATTTTTAGCATAAAACATATTGGGACCACCAACCATTACCTGTGTGTTTACATAGCCACACACACAGTTTTCTTTTCTCAGTCAGTTTCGTGATGGCAGTTGATCTGACCATGCATGTTTGAAGTGAACATTGTTTGGGGAGCTAACGTCCGTCTTGTCGTTCTGCTTCATTGCAATCATTTAGTCTTTTTGCCACAAACCTGCTTGCACTATAGTGAACCTTCAAGTGACTGAATTCACCAGGCATATCACAGTGGTTCACTATAGTGCAATATGCATAGGTTTTTCTATTTATATCAACATCTGATGACCAATTCACATTTTCATCACTATCACTTGATTCAGTTCGTTCTAAAAATGATTTTACAACTTTTTATTTATACCCCATTGTTTGTTTTTTTTTTTATGAAGGCTCCACCCCACTAATGAGTACTGATGAGTTACCACAGTGAGGTAAAACATATAGAAAAAGATTATTTCATCCACAAGATAGAACCAGAATACTCTCCCCAAGAGTTATCCAGTCCCAACACTTCATATCTCGTCAAACATCATGGTGTGAGGACAACAACCTCACCCTCAACACAGACAAGACAAAGGAGATGATAGTGGACATGAGGAAGGAGAGGAGACCTCACCGGCCACTATTCATCCATGGGCTTGAAGTGGAGAGGGTTAGCAGCATTAAATACCTGGGCGTCTACATCAGTGAGGACCTCACTTGGACACTTAACACTACACAGCTGGTCAAGAGGGCTCAACAGTGGCTTTACTTTCTGAGGAGGCTGAGGAAGTTTGGTATGTCATCTAAGATCCTCTGCAACTTTTACAGCTGCATTATTGAGAGCATCTTGACTAGCTGCATCACCGTGTGCACTACTGCTTTGGACCGCAAACACCTGCAGAGAGTGGTGAAGACTGCTGAGAAGATCACCAGGACCCCACTGCCCTCTCTGCAGAGCATCTACAACTGCAGAGTACGCAGGAGAACTGCCTCGATCCTCAGGGACCCCACCCACCCCCAACACAAACTGTTCACGCTTCTACCCTCAGGCAGGAGGTATAGAAGTATGAAATGCAGGACTTCCAGGCTAAAGAACTCTTTCTTTCCCAAGGCCATTAGACTCCTAAGTAACTGCCTGGAGTTTAAAACCATGGTTCATCTCCTTCTATCTACCTTACACAACTGTGTTTGACTTGTCCATCACACACCTACCTGCACATTACACTTTATATTTCTATTCTGTTTTTATACTTTATGCTGCCTCTGTTACTTATTATCTGTCTGCTACTTATTATTTATGTTTATCTTTATACGTTGGTTTTGTCATTTGGTGTGGACAGCAAAGAAAGAATTTCATTGTACAAGGAAACGTGTTTCCTTACTGTGCATATGACAATAAACTTTGTACTTGAACTATCCTGAGTAGGACTTAGGAATAATCGTATTTACTTAGAATTCCTAGCCTGAGAATCATTTTCAGGCGGTTTATGCCAAGGTGGGTAACTTATTAAAAAAAATGTAATTTTAGAGGAAAATTTTCATGTGGCTAATTATATAGCTTGATTGTGTAGAAATAATGTTGGCTTAAAAAATGCATAGTTTATCTGTCAGTTTACCTAAATTGGGTAAACAGCACAGAACATAATTCCTAACTAGCAAACGGCTAATGCATACTCTGTATCATGACAGAAATTAATTATTTTTTTGTGTTGCTTTGTTACTGAGACAAGTTGCATCTATAGGCGATACTGGAAAGTTGTTTGTTTTTCATGGATTTGTTTAAAAAAGAAGCATTGTCTCAACCCCCCACAAAATACTTCTTTTACATATTAAGTAGGTGTTTATATTAGCCGTAATATGATCAGTTAAAATGATATATTAATTTTGCATAAATCATAAAGTAAAAAAGGACAATGCTATTAATGGATATTGTATGTCTAGCCAAATGCGTATTTTCTGTGGATCATGCTAAATTTTAGTGTGACTGGCTAATCATCCCTTAAGTATTTACCTTGTATTCAGACTGCATTTCCTGACAACAGGCGCATTGTACATAAGACAATTTAAGGTTAGAAGTGGTTTTCGGTTTACTCCTTTTAGCACAGAGTTGAAGGTAAACAGGGCTTCTGTGCCATTTTTTCCCCCTTAATAAACTTCAGCAACATCAGCTAGTGAGAGTTTCAGTAGATATGAATAAGAACTCCTCAGTCAAACTCTAGTTGCTATTTATACTTGTCCCAAATATAACCTAACTGAAAGTTTGACTTTTCTTCTGGCAGGATTAAGTAATGTTTGGGCTTTTGTAGTTAATCAGGTGCTGGCACAGTTCTACCTTAATTTATAACCACTACATTTCAAAGCAGATGTGCGAATTCAACATTCAAATATATAAGGAGATACAATATGATAGTGTAACCAATGTCCACTTTTGCTTGAGCTCATTTAATAGAGACATAGAACCTTGCTGTGGGAAAAATACACAATGGCCAATGTTTTGGAAAGACCATTTTAAAATGAAGAATACATCAGAAGCAGGCAGAGGTAGGCATGGTAGAACATCATTTCATGTAAATGAAATGAATGTTAGTTCACAGAAAGACTGTTTATATAGGAAGGTGTGAGCGAGAGAGGGAAAGAGAGCTGCACTACGGTAAAGGGTCTTAGTGGTTCTTGGAAAGACTGTTGAAATAGAAGAAATTTAGTGCGAGTGTGTCACAGACTAAGTGGGCCCCTTCTGCACCTATGAAGGTCACTTCTTTTTTGGAAGAGACAAAATAAAACCAGTAGGCAGGAAATGGAAGTCAATAGACAGAATGAACTGCAGTTTGTACCATTCTCGGCTCTGTACTTCATAGTATATGAAATAAAAAAAAATCTGATAACAAAGGTGTAAATGAGAGTTGAGCTGTTATCTTTGCTTAGGCTTCATCAGACCAGATGATGCCAAATAGTTATTCAAGTCCAGAACAAAAAGCTATATCTTAACATCAACAAAACCTAGGAACTGGTTATTAACTTTCACTGCATCAAAGGGCCTCTATAGCCAGTCACTATACAAGGAGTGGATGTAGAGGTGATACATTCCTACAATTGGGGGTTGGACTGATCTAGGAACACAGAGGAACTATATCAGTATCCTTAGGAAACTGTGTTCCTTTAATGTGAAAAGTGACATCCTTCACATCTTCTATAACTCTGCGATGGCCAGTATGATTTACTACACTGTGGTGTGTTGGCTGGTAACATTACTTCTAGAGAGGCCCACCGAATCAACAAGCTAATTAAAAGGGTCAGCTCAGTCATAGGACACACTCTAGATGCCCCAAAGGTAGTAGCAAAGGAGAGAATTAAAACAAAACTGCACATCCTCTCTCTGATTCACTAACACTGATAACTTTTAGCCAACGAATTATTCAGCAGAAGTGTGTCAGACGCTACTGGGGCTCCTTTATACCGACAGTTGTACATATACATAATACCTTACTGTGACAGCCAAGTAAGAACTTTTCTTCCTTTAATTTTCTTGCTTTATATTCATCCAGTGTGTGTTAAGACCAAGGTATCTGTGTTTATTTATTTGTTTGCTTGCTTGTTTGTTTTTGTTACTCACTTACCTATCTGTCTATTGATCGATCTATCAATCTGTCGTAAAAAAAAAACAAAACAAAAAAACCCTGGGAACAAATAGAGTTCTATCTGTAATTCATGAGCGACAACTGTGATGGACAAAATAAAAGTCCTGTAAGCAGGCACTGATTCTGTAACTGGAATTGACTTTAATCCAATCGTGGGAGATTATACCTTCATTCATAAATTAACTTCACTCAACTCTCATGGGTACATGTGCTCTCAGTCTCCAAAATGATCTCTTACACTCTCTGAAATTACATCATGACATCTCTCTGTGCAGCTATATAGCTGAAGAGTTGCTTCATTTTTGGGGAGCTGAAAACTGACAATCTGTTCTCTTAGTCAACCTGAAAGCCTAGCCCTGTGGCAGTGGGCTAAGAAGCAGCTATTACTTCAAGGAGGGAACTTCAGCATCTACATTCTTGTGCCAGAAACAGTAATGCTGTTCCCTATGAAGCTGCAGATGACACTACATATAGCAGACTGAGAAAGGCACAGCACACCACATCACAAAGAGAAAGAGTATACTCAAATGCAAGAAGAATCCTCCACTTGACTCCAGAGCAGCAACACAACAACGAATGTGACACTTAAAGACTTAGTTTAATAAAACTATTCATCTGTGCCAAGATAGATTAGCACTCTAAATAACCAGTAAACAGCTAGCCTGTTCATTTTATATTTTTCTGTCTTGTCTATGTGTATCTGGTCATCTCTCTGTCGGTCTGTCTGTCTATCATGTGCAGTTGTCATATTTATTTAATTCTTGTGTTTATCAATAAATAGTATTAATCTGTTTCTTAAAACCAGTGTACTTCAGTTATCTATTATTATACAGTAAGTCTAATGGCCAGATATTGCCTCCAATGAAAGAAAGAGTTAAGGTAGTAAAGTTGAAGCCTTACCAAATTATTTGATTAATTACTGGCATTGCTGAAGGAAAAACAGATAAATAACCAATTAAAATCTTTCCATAGTCCTATATTGCTTATTGTCCAGAATGAAACAGTCCACTATGATGTGTTTTGAAGAACATTTTGTGTTTCAAAATTTACTATGTTTAACATTTCTGCAGTACTTTAGGATGTTGTTCATTGTTAGTACTTTTATATGGCACCCACTCGTAACCCTGGGGCAAATACCAATATTTTCCACAATACTTCACTGTCAACTTTTGATTCTCATTTGTCCTGTACCAGACTTCCAGCCTTATACTGAGGTCGACACTTCTATATGGTCAAAATCAATTAACTTAAGTCAGACAATGCATTAACCTGAATTAAAGTACTTTAAAGTGACTATAAGTAGATGTTACAAGCTCAGAATCCACCATGTTCTGCTCTTTCTCTGTCATTTCTCTGATAGCTTTCCTCATACCTCATTCCAGGGCTACTGGTGATGATTTATGAGGAAAGATTAAAAGAGCTGAGCCTTTTTGGTCAAAGCAAAAGGAGTTCTAACTGGAGTCAGGATTGAAATGATTAAAATTTTGAAGAGAGTTGATGCAGTGAAACAAGGCTGTACTTTAAAATGAGTTCATTGAGAAGGGGACACAGTTGGAAACTTGTTAAGGGTGAGTTTCGCACAAATGTTAGGACGTTTTCTTCAAACAGAGAACAAAAGACACGTAATAATCTACCAAGTAGTATGCTATATGGTAAAAATTTAGAGACCTTCACAACTAGATTTGATTTTATTTTGGGAGAATTAAGTGGATTGAACTGTTAAGCTTTGTTGAGCTGAATAGTCTACTCTCATGTAGATTGTTGTAATGTTATAGTTAGTACTGTATATCTCCCTTTTAATTGGCATTTGCATTTTATCATCATTTAAAATAGGATTTGGGTGCCATAGCCTTTTCAAATATAACTTTACATGGCCTGTTTGTAAATTGCAGTCATGCACATGGAGATTTTTGTGATTTTAAAATTTAGTACAGAAAACCCAAATATCCGTATATGAATATTGCAATTCCAAAGAATACTGTGTTTCCTTTGCCAAATACTTTCACAATTTTGCCCAGGAAACCCTATGCAATCGGTTCATTCATGTTTATTGAGATTTTTTTGATCTTGGGAATTAAGCTGCTGTATGTATAAATATATCATATTGGTCAGCAGTGTGAATAAAGATGATCCAGTTAAGGGAAAGTGGTTTGTTGTGAACCCTAATGTTCAGTTTAATTGTAATTTGTTGAAGAATTTTAAGCAATTATTTTTATTTCATAATTCATGACTGCTGGGTATTGCTGTTAACATTTTTGTATGCTTCAAGTTATTTGAATTTTATTTTAACCTTAAATATTTTGCATTGTAAGGTGTAACACTGGAAACAAGTTAAATGTCCACACTCTGTGTTTTATACTGAATGTATAGTCAGAAGCATCTGTAAATTTTTTACAGTTTTGAACAGTTTCTCATGGGAGAGCAGTTGGTGAATTATGATTTTTGCCAAAAACTGGAAGCAGTGTTTTTTTTTCTTGATTGTTAAATAAAACCCACTTTATACAGTAGACCCCCGCGAAGTTGCGGTTCAGGTTTCGCGGACTCAGTCGTTCGCGGATTTTTCCTTAGAACCTAACTTTTAATTGTTAGCGGAAAGCGCAAATATCCTCCGCAACTTTTTATGGCTTTTTTCGTGGCAATACTGTGCTGTAGAGAGAACAGGAAGCAACTGCTGAGGGAAACGCGGGTTGGGATAGTGAAAGTACCCAATCCGAGAGCGTTATTAATTTCTCCTTGCTTCTGATTGACTGTTGCCCTGTGACGTGTCTCTAGCTGAGTGGGTTTACCACCGCTGAGGGAAACGCAGTTTGGGATGGTGAAAATACCCAATCCGAGAGCGCTGATTGACTGCTGCTCTGTGATGCGTCTCCAGGTGAATGGGTTTACCACAACTGAGGGAAACGCGGTTTGGGATGGTGAAAGTAGCCAATCTGAGTGCGTTATTCATTTCTCTTTGATAATAATAATAATATATTTTATTTATATAGCGCCTTTCCCATGCTCAAGGCACTTACAGAATATAGTAAAGAACGGCAGCGTATACAGTATATAGCATTGTACAAACCAGATACATAAATAAAGAAGATTAAGACAGTGACTTCTGAAAAAAAAAAAAAACAGACAACATAATTGGTGGTCTAGCACACACACACACACAGGTTACATGAGCATCTTGACAGAGAAATAAACTGAGAGAAGGGTAATAAAGTCAAGTAGAGCTAAAAGCCTTCCTGAACAGATGAGTTTTGAGTTGTTTTTTAAAAGAATTCATGGAGTCAGCTGACCTGATTAATTTCGGTAGGTCATTCCAGAGTCTGGGCGCGATACAGCTGAAGGCCCTGTCACCCATGGAGTGTAGATTAGTGTGGGGTACAACAAGATTGCCAGAATCAGAGGACCTTAGTGGGTGGGCAGGCACATAGTGATGGAGAAGGTCACTGATGTAGTTTGGCGCGAGGTTATTTAAGGCTTTGTAGGTTATTAGTAGGATTTTATATTCGATTCTGTAAGACACAAGGAGCCAGTGAAGACGGAGCAGGATGGGTGTGATGTGCTCGCTGCTGCTGGTTCGAGTAAGGACTCTTGCAGCTGAGTTTTGAATAAGCTGGAGCTATGATATAAGATTAGAAGGGGCATCTGCCAGTAGGGAATTACAATAATCGATGCGGGATGTGATAAAAGCATGGACAAATTTCTCAGCATTAGAGAAGGAGAGGAAGGAGCGAACACGTGATATGTTACGGAGGTGAAAGTAAGAAAGTTTCTTAATGTGATTTATGTGGGCGGAATAAGAGAGGGAGGAATCAAAAATGACACCAAGATTTTTTACAGTAGAGGCAGGTCTGATGCGATCACCGCCAAGACAGACTGGGAAGGAGCTCATTTTATTAAGTTGCATTTTAGTCCCAACTTGCAGGATTTCAGTTTTATTGCAATTTAATTTTAAAGCGTTCTGCTCCATCCAGGTTTTAATTTCAATAAGGCAGGTTGTGAGCTGAGAAAGCCCTGATGAAGTTCCACTTTTAACATTGAAGTAGAGTTGAGTATCATCTGCATAAAAATGATAACCCAGTCCATAGCTATGGATAATATGGCCAAGGGGAAGCATGAAAATACAGAAAAGCAGAGGACCAAGGACAGAGCCTTGAGGGACTCCTTGTGTGACCGGCGCTGAGCTGGATCTGCTGTTGCCAAGACTAACAAACTCTTGCCTATCAGTCAGATAGGACTTGAACCACTGGAGGACAGTGCCAGAGATACCCAGCAAGTTCTCCATTCTGGACAGTAGGATGTCATGTCTGACAGTGTCAAATGCTGCACTGAGGTCTAACAGAATTAATATGCTGGTTTGTCCAGAGTCTGCTGCCATAAGCAAATCATTGGTTACCCGTAGCAGACCAGTTTCACAGCTGTGCCGCGCCCTGAAACCAGACTGAAAGGGTTCCATCAAATTATTAGAGGTTAGGTCATTGGTGAGTTGGGAAGCTACAACACGCTCAAGAACTTTTGACAGGAAAGGTAAGTGGGAAATAGGCCGGAAATTGTTAAGATTGTCAGCATCAAGACCAGACTTTTTTAACATTGGGGTTACAGAAGCAATTTTAAAAGTGAGCGGCACAGAGCCAGTGTCACGGGATGAGTTTATTATTGTTGTAATAGTCGGGATTATGGCATGAAGGCAGGATTTAAGTAGTGTGGTGGGATGGGGTCCAGTACACAAGTAGTCGGCCTCATCTTACAAAGCAGGTTATTAACAAATGCAGATGTGACTGGTGAGAACTTAGAGAAGGAGCAGGATGGAGTGGGAAAACAGGGAGAGATATAAACAGTGATGTATTTACAGTATGTCAGTTGAATTATTTAGATCGTTAATTTTGTTATGGAAAAAGTGGAGGAATTCCTCACAGACTTCAGTAGAAGAGGTAGTTGGGCCAGTTGTGGGTTCGAGTAGTTTATTAACTACAGAGAACAAAACCCTTGGGTTATAATGGCCACTTTCTATTATTCTGCCGTAATAGGTGTTCTTGGCAGAAGTTAGTGCTTCTCTGTAAGCTCTTTGGTGGTCAGAGAAAGCCTGGATGTGCACGGTGAGGCCAGTCTTACATGACATTCTCTCTGATGCTGATTGACTGCTGCCCTGTGACGTGTCTCCAGCTGAATGTCCTCATGTTTTCCACTTTGTTATTGTATTCATTTTGTTATTCTTAAATGAACAAGATGACGCAGAAACGCCGTGCACCTTCTAAGGCTTCTGGCACTGAGCCTAAGCGCCAGAAAAAGTTTAAAACACTCCAGGAGAAGGTTGAACTACTGGATTTGCTCAGGGAACTAAAAAGTTATGCTGCAGTAGCATGCCACTATGGCATTAATGAAAGCATCGCACACTACATAAAGAAGAATGAAGTAGCGATCTGGAGTACCATATCTGTAAGTTTCTGTGATAGTGCCAAAAAGGTAACGACCGTAAGGAATAAAAATATCATCCGGATGGAATCTGCCTTGGCACCGACTGCAGGAAGAAGAACATCCCCTTGGATGGTAACATAATCCGTGAGAAAGCATGGAAATTGTACCAGCAGTTCGCTACAGGAGACAATGTAGCAACTTCCCATCACAATGTTCCTGAAACCTATAAAGAAAAGCCAGCACGAAACCCCACCAGAAGAAGACCTGTCCAAAGACAACTCCTCCTGAAGCACCTGAAGAAGAGGCGCCACCTGAGGAGTTTTAAATCCTCTGCATTGTACTGCACAGCTACTTCACCATCATCATCAATATCATTCATCATTGATGAGTACCCGTACATTTGACTGTATTTTAATTAAATGAAATTATTATGCATTTACTCTACTTTTACCAAAGAAAACGCACTTGCATGAATTACAGTATGTATAACGGTAACATGGGTATTTTACATTCTAGCACCGCGGAAGACATAGCAGTACAGTACAGTACTGTACAGTATACGGGTTTAACTTTACATTCTGTTTTTAGGTAATGTATTAAGGTAATTTTTTAGGTAATGTATTAATGTATTAAGCTGAGTTTGCAATGAAATTAAAGTGCTTTGGGGGCATACTGTATTTAGGTTTAAACTATAAAAACAGGAATTTAAAAGGCATTTTTTAACCACATCCAAAAGTCGCGGTTTTTCACAATTCACGGGTGCTCTAGGAACGTAACCCCCACGAATTTTGGGGGTGTACTGTATACCATGCATTTTGCAAGTTGGCTTTGGTAGAGTTGTATGATAAGGGGAAAAATCATCTTGTAACAATGCCATATTTCTTTTGTGTTTTTATTTAATTAATTAAAAACATTTGAATAGAAATTAAATAAATACTTCCTTTTGTTGTAGTAAAACACTGAGAATTTGTGACTATCCATGCTCATCCTATTGTAAACTCATTCACTTTGAATTACAGAATTCAAAAGATTAATAAGGATGCCCACACATACGTTGAAGAAGAGTAAGAAATGATGACCCCACATTACTACATTTTTATTCTTTTGCATGGTTACACAAATGTACATTTGATTGTATGAGCACTAAATTATAGTTTATACAATTTGTTCACCTACATTAACAATTCATCAAAGGAGGGTATTGACCTTGGGATACAAACATAGACTGTGCTGATATGATTGTGTAGATGATTTTTACATTACAAGCTTAACTGTCTCACAGCGCATACCACCAGAGGTGAGTTGCAGCTTACTGAAACTAGGAATGGAAGCAATGACATAGCAAAGTGGAGTGCAAAATGATTCACATGCATGAATAATCATCAGGGAATAAAGAACTCTGAAGACCCCCATAAAAATTAACAAAGCAGTTCTTTATCTAGGAGTAGATTATTAAGTAGTGGTAAATTGCACAACAGAGAGGCCAATAACTGTTACTTAAGTGAATTACTACACTATTTAAAAATCCTTAACACCTCTTTAGGATATAACTGATGTTTTGTAATGTTACTAGCTGACTTTTTCTTTCCCTCTCACACTCTTTTACATCCTTTGCTATAATGAAATTTGATTTATTGTAGTAACTGTAATACCCTTCAGCAATCTCTTAAACTCTATTTTATTAATCTCAGTAAAATGGATTACAATATTTGTTGCCTGAACTGTGCTTGCTTGTTACTTTTCATTTAAAGCAACACTCGGCCACATCGACATATACATATAGAAAAGTCATGTAATTCACTTTGAATGCTGCTCCACTTAAATTTTGCATAGGATAGCACTAATTTAATAGCCATGTGATAGAGGTTCAAGTGATATGCAGCTAATTTAAGACATTTACCTTCTACCTTTGTTCTTCCAGCTCCTTGAACCATTTTGTAATTAACATATGTAAATATGCTTAACACATCCATCATCACCCATCAATTTTAAATTTAGGTTACTTTCATAGGTGTAAAGATAGAGCTACCAGCATTTATACAAATAATGAGGTCTAATAATCAGAAACCCTTCATTTCTAGTAATGTTTTATTGCTTCTAATTTACTAACTGAAACATTCAGATTATAAACAATCCAAGACCATTTAAAGCATTTTATGTGTAAAAGACTTGAATGATTTTATATTAAAGTCCTGACCCCTTTGAGATGTACTATTAACCCTTTAAATGTAGTGTTGAATGAATCACTGTCTTGTTCTTCCATTGGTATGTACTGAATTATTATTCCAAGTTAGTCTCACACTTAACATATTTATACAAAATAAATCTGATGGATTAAGTAGACTCACTGCACATGACTAATATTGGTAACATAATATGTAAATAGTGATTTTTTTTTTTTTTTAGTTTAGAATAATTGTCTGAAATTTTTCTTTGTCTTGTAGGTGCAACATATCGTATTATTTTAAAAGTTGCTTTATTGTATAATTTCTGTAGCCCACTGGTTTTAAATCATGTTAGTACCTAAAATATTTACTGTCTTTGAAATTGATGAAACTGTTTTTCATTGACAGAAAATGTCTATCAGTGAGAATGTGCCTGAATTAATTCCCTATTGTTTATTAGTTTTACTTTAACTGTTTTTTTTTTATCCATTCTAGACTAATGGACACATTTCTCTTGGCAATGATGTGTATCAAGAAAGGTTAAATCGGCTGGAGAGTGATAAAGAGTCACTTGTTTTACAAGTAGGAGACAATTTTTTGCTTAGAAATATTTTTAGTACAATAAGGCCTGATGGCAGGATCTCTTATTTTCTAGAATAATGTGGCATTTGTTTATTTAATTATTTATTTTTTTAAGATTTGGGACTTCATGAAAAGTTCTTTGTTTTTCTTTTTAATTGGTCGATTTTTCTGCAGAATAGGGTATGTGCATATGACAAGGAAAGAGGTCAGAAGTGTTTCACTGTGTTTAAACTGCAGGGTCTATATTGCACCATTTACTGTGTGCCATGGAAATTAATCAGTCAAAATTGGATAACAGAAAAAGTAGTACATATAGATAGATAGATAGATAGATACTTTATTAATCCCAATGGGAAATTCACATTCTCCAGCAGCAGCATACTGATACAATAAACAATATTAAATTAAAGATTGAAAAAACAGACAATAACTTTGTATAATGTTAAATGTTAACGTTTACCCTCCCCGGGTGGAATTGAACAGTCGCATAGTTTATAGTTATAAGTGCATATATGTACAGTCTTGTACAATTTCTTGAATTCTGCTATTGAAATAACGTAGCAACCTATATACCAACCTTTATTGGTTTGTGTACAATTATGTAAATCATATTGCTTATTTCTGATTTTATAAAACAGCAGAGTAAAAAAAGGAAAAAAGCACCTAGGTGGTACATATGTTATATTCACATGGTAATATTGCAGTTTCTGTGTTTTCAATCTGTCTGACTATCAATTTGCCTATCTCTGTCTTCCTGAACTATCCTATCTCATCTGTTTACCTGTCTTGCCCCACTGTTGCCTTAAGCATATCTGGAGTTCTGGGAGGCATGGAGTCATCAATATGTTGAAAATTAACACGTCAGTGATAGAGCACGTGTGCACATTGGCACCTGATATAAATCTTTGTTAGAGGGAATGATACATAGGATCAGTATGAAATAAATGTTATTTATTTAGCTATTTTAAAAGACAAAAACATGTAACTGGCATCAATATAATGATAAAAGAAGTATGCTGAGGAAGTAATGCCCCACAGTTTCTTTAGAAAATGGTACAAGATAACTGTCTCGCAGTGCCATACCACCCATTGGTTGGGTGTGTCGAATAAATCATACAGTGTTATACAATCTACTTTTTCCATCTTGTTTTATATCTATCAATTCATCACTCATCAGATAATAAGAGGTAACTTTCACTTAGTGAACTTCCTGCACCAGGGTTTTGTTGTATGCTGTAAATATCATGAGAATCTGTTTTGATATTATTTAGGCTTCAAGCGTTAATTTTTTTTTTTTCTTGCTTTTGTTATTTTTCTTGGGGTGGGAGTTGGGGGAAATTGCAATATATTTTTATCTATTTAATGGGATGGCACTATTTTTTTATTTTTTATTTTTTTAAAGTTTGAAAAATACTACTTTAGACTTTAATAAATGCTAATTCGATAGCATCATGCAGTTCCTACAGAATTTCAGCCTCATAAAGTCAGTCAATTTACAGATATTCATGCTTTTTGACATTCCATGGTATCTGCCAGAAACATAACAAAAATAAGAATGTACTCCCTTTTATATTATTATATAATTATTTATACATGTTTTCCAGTATATATTTATATTTCCCTTTTCCACATTTAATTGTTTTTTTTTTTTTTTGTGCCATAGTATGTTTGTTTTTTATGGCTTTTTCTTGGCTCTCTTTTTGACTCTTTATATGACTAACGTTGATTTTAATTCATTTTTGTATATGATTATTCTTTATATAATTGGTTTGAGAATTTTTTTCCCCATCTTTTTTAAGTATAATTTTCTCGATTATTTCTTAATTATAGTCTTGATTAATTGAATAATTAGTGAGTTATTGGCCTATTATTACATGCTGGCAGCATCCATTTGGGGTGAATCATAAATGGATGCACATGGTCCACAAAATGCTTAGCTATGCTGTGGCATTCAAATTATGCTTTGTTGTTAATAAAGTGAAATATTATATGTCATTACCTAAGCGTTACACAGCAACCAGCAGCATATACCGTTAACATGGATTCATGCTGTTTATGCCTAATTTGGACCCTGTCTCTGAATGTCACAGCAGAAGTAGTGATGTAGTAATTAGTCAGACCAGGTTACTTTTTTTCCACTTTTTAGTTGTCCAGTTTTGGTGCTAATTTTCCACCTGCTTAACTCACTGGAGTCGAACCTAGGTAAGATATCTTTTGTTGTAGCTCATTTGCTTCAGGGTATGACATTTTTCCGGGAGGGGCTCAGAGTAGAGCCGCTGCTCCTCCGCATCGAGAGGAGTCAGATGAGGTGGCTCGGGCATCTGATCAGGATGCCTCCTGGACGCCTCCCTGGTGAGGTGTTCCGGGCACGTCCAACCGGGAGGAGGCCCCGGGGAAGACCCAGGACACGCTGGAGGGACTATGTCTCTCGACTGGCCTGGGAACGCCTTGGGATTCTCCCGGAAGAGCTAGAAGAAGTGGCCGGGGAGAGGGAAGTCTGGGCATCTCTGCTCAAGCTGCTGCCTCCGCGACCCGACCTCGGATAAGCGGGAGACAATGGATGGATGGATGGATGGATATGACATTTTGTGATGGTTTTTGCATACCACTATAGTAAAGATCTGTTATTTGAGTATATGTGGCAATATTTTGACCTTAAAAACACTTGTCCATTCACTTCTGACCTCAGTCATTGACAGGTTATTTTTGACTTCTGAATTACCACTCACTGATTATTTTGTTTATCATACCATTCTCTGTAAACTCTAGAGACTGTCATGCGCAGACAGGATAGCTGTTTGTGAAAGCATCATGTCCAGCACCAGCAATCATACCATTTTTTTTTATATATAAAGGTTAGTGTTTTAACTGATCAAGTGGAAGCACAAGGAGAGAAGATTAGGGATCTGGATTTTTGCCTGGAGGAACATAAGGAGAAGCTGAATGCAACAGAAGAAATGTTACAAGAGGTAATTGTCAGTAGTCTGTAATTAATATCTGCATTTCATACAGACACTATATAAACTTTGCGAATTGCAATGAGTGTCCTTTGTGCAATAAATCAAAATCATAAATACATACTACTTTTGTTTTGTGTATAATTACATATGAATTAAACTGCAGTAAAAATAGTACTGATTGAAACTGAAATAAGGTCTGCAGAGGTGTATTTTAATATTTCGATATAGATAGACAAATAGAACTTTATTTGTCCACAAGGGAAATTTGGCTTTTTACAGAAGCTGTTCAAATAAATAACATTTCAGAAAAAAAAAGTGAGAAATACATAGCTTCAGTAAAAAGGCTGCTGCTTTCACAAAGCCCTTAAGTATATAGTGATCATCTACAAAGAATATACTCAAGTTGAAAAATGAAAGAAAATTTATTGTCGGATGTATTCAAGCTGGGGGAAAGAGACAAATTTTGTACTATTGAATTAAAGGTGCTTTAGTTGTACATCTTTGGACTACCAAAGAAAAATGTTCTGGTTATAAGCTTCATTTGAGGTTGATAAAGCAAAATTTTGCACAAGTTTTTAATATAACAAAGCTTGTTTTTATTTTGACTCACAGTGGTAAAGTACTGCAATTTGTTATGCTAATATAATATACTTAAATCTAAAATTTGATTTTCAAAATTGAAATCTATTATTTATAATTTAGTTAATCTTTTTGCCTGTTTTTGATTAAATCTAAAATTTGATTTTCAAAATTGAAATCTATTATTTATAATTTAGTTAGTTTTATCTTTTTGCCTGTTTTTGAGTGATGTTGAATGTTTTGCATTTGCATGACCATTTATAAATTAAAGCATATTGTAGCAGGGCTTAGAATAGCTTTTGGCAATAATACTTCAAGCACCAAATTTTGGTATCATTGATAACAGTATTGGAATTGAGTTCCTTTTTAAATAGTTGAGCACTATTATGAAAATATTTGAGAACATTTATATTTTAAAACAGAGGCATACAAATGTATGCAAAATTACAGCCTCATAAGGATCGTTTAAACACAATGTGGTTTTATTTCATTATGCTGCCTTTTCGAAAGTGTTTAAAGTTAGGTCTATAAGAGAGTAAATTGACAAAGTTACACCCTATCATTTGTAGCATACAGGCTTCATCTACAGTAGAAAGGTATTAATGCGTTACAAAAGACTAAAATGAAATGTTTCACAGGTGTCTATTCTGCCTGTGCTTGTTCAGCTGATATTAACTGTTACATGCCAACTAAACACACAGATTTATTTTGTTATGAATAAAAATAGCTAAACTCTTGAAGTCATTAATTGTTTAATGTGATGACAGCAGGCAGGTTGTCACCATTGCAGAATTGTCTGAGAGTTTATTTCCTCAAATATGACAAACCTTTTATTTTCTTAAATAGTAACTTTTAACACATGCCTGCTCTCCACTTATTCAAATCAACTGCATGTTTAGTTGGATCTGTTAGGTTCTGGAGCATTCTGTATTATATTTCATTTGGCTGTGAAGAAGAAAGTTCCTAAATTTTGCTCATTACAACTGCTTTCAGTAGTTGCTGCTTTATGTAATACGACACTAGCTTCATGTTCAGCAGTTTTCCCTGGAGGACAATTGTCAATTGCTGTATTGGGCACTTAAGAAGTTAGCTAAGACTAGTTCTGCAGCAATTTGGAGTATATTTTCCATCCACAAGATAAAGTAGAAAGCCATAAGAAAAATCTTATACAAATTTTAGATAATTCACTGTCGTTATACTGGCCGACTTTCTATTACTACTACTGCTGCTAGAAGAAACTGTAGAGTATGTCAGTTCCTGTATACAGAGCATAGAATATTTTTCTTCCAAATTACTGGCACAAGGTAGGTGCAGACACTGGACAGGACATCACCACATCTGAGGATATGCCCTAAATAATGTAAAATGCTGAAAAGACATTAAATATGGAAATAGATCTTTGGTTTCCAATTTCAGTGCCATTTTTGAACCATTATACAGCTAGTAAAAGGATTAAGATTTGTCTGAGTAGTGTCATGATCCTTTGTGCCTTGTGAAGGCCCCCTTCGTTCTGTTCATATTTAAGTGTGTGGATATTTTAATTCATTATGTATGTACAGTATACTAGATATACAGTGTTGCACAGTCTGCCCCACTAATAGTGGGATTATTTGTTTTGCTTTTTTTCATTGTGACAATTGTTAGACAAAATAATTGACTGATGAATAAAAACTTTTATTAAATAAATTTTTTGGTGTAACTTACGGAAGTGAGGGTGTAAATTAAGCAAAAGACATCTTAGTTTACTTTGCTACACAGCACTTGTGTAAAATATTTCTGTGGGAGAGATATTTATTTAACAGTATTTGAACAGTAAGTGTGACTGTACTACATGATTTTTCCTGTGTAGCAGCATACCAGATACTGTGTACTTCATTCCAGGGGGTGGATTAGAACAAAAGAGTACATCAAAGCAAATAATAAATATACTTGAGGACAGCTATAGATCTTCTCTTGCTGTTTCTTTAAGGACACACCTATTTATGAAAATTATAGACTATGAGCTGATTTCCATATACATTACTTGGCAAAGATGAAACACTCTTTTTCTTGACGTAAACCAGTCTGTTTACCACTTGGGTTCCTGAGTTTTCCAATTGAAGGTCAATGAAGAAGGGACTTTTGCGAGATTAGTTGATTGGCTATTTAGATATGTCCTTGTGTAAGTTAATTGCATTAGACTGGTTCCCTGTTGTAGACTGATAATGATAATGGTTGTTTTTTTATAATTTTCTGATAGGCTGAACCAACCTGTATGTAATTCTAAATTTGATTAAATAAGTTTAATAATGGGTGAATCATTTTCTGTACTCCAGTTTCTCCAGCACCCCACTGTTTAGAAGTAAAGAGAGGAAATGATGACAGGTTGTTTATGATACTATAGCTGCACAATAGATACTTTTATAAAGAAATGGCTAATAGAGATCTGAATAAGTTATTAAACTGCACAGACAACTGAATTATGAAACTAAGCCTTGAAATATAGGTAAATTCTAGCATTAACAGTAATATAGTGGTGAATTTGTCACATTGATAAAAGTATTAATGTATAATCATATTCAGTTCCTTCCATTAGTAATATTTTGACGACTAGCCAAAAATAATAGTCCCACGGTTGATAATGGATATCAAAGCTAAAACTAACCCATGAATTTGAAGAAATTTCCTGCAGAGCTTAGAGGCATTACTATACTAAGGGACAGTTTTAGGGATGGCTACAAAATATTCCTGCAGCATTGAAGGTTCCCAAGAGCACACCTGCCTTTATAATCAAATAATCATGATTCTTCCTAGAGAGAGACACTCAGCCAAACTGAGCTATCGTGAGAGAAGGGCCAAGGTTAGAGAGGTGACCAAGAACCCTCAATGGTCACTCTGGCTAAGCTCCAGAGAACCTTTGTGATGATGGGAGAAAGTTCCAAAGGGACAGCCATCACTCCAACAATCCACCAATCTGGGTTATGTGACAGAGTGGCCAGATAAAAGCCTCTTCTCAGTAAAAGACATATTGAGCCTGATTGGAGTATGCAAAAGTCATCCAAGGAACTCAAGAAAGTCTCAGAAACGAGATTCTTTGGTCTACAGAAAACAAGGTTAGAGTTCTGTCTGGAGGAAACAAGGCATTGTTCATCATAGTGCTGGGTGGTATGACCAAAATTCTATATCACGGTATTTTTCAAAATTATACCAGTTTCATGGTATTGGATGGTATTTTTTTTCCGTGCATGAGTGGATGTTAACCAGATTTTCCAGTGCAATTACTGGCGAACAATAACCTATTCCACTGTCATGAGAATTGTACATTGTACAAAAAAACATTTTAATGTGCACACAAGTATTAATACAGGTTTGCATTGCCCCATAAAGTGATAGTTTTCAAGGGGGTGGCACTAATGAAGAGAAGGAATCACATTGCATGACAGATGCAGTCAAAATATAGAACCTTTTTATTGAACAAAGTTTGCAAACGACTTAAACTAAATTTTGACAACATATTTTTAACCACCCAAAGAGGCATTTAGACTTAGTAAAATATCCAGAGGTGCTTGTCAAAAGTTGTATTGCACTGAACATGTCTTAGAAAAGGAATAAATAGTAAGTATTTTTTGTAAACCAACTACACTTCGTTAATGTTAACAATCTCTGTCCGCTGACACGTTAGTGACTTTTTAAACAACTTTACCATCATTAAACTACATAATATTTAAACTAATAAATAATAACAATACTGCGGTGGGTTGGCACCCTGCCCGGGATTGGTTCCTGCCTTGTGCCCTGTGTTGGCTGGGATTGGCTCCAGCAGACCCCCATGACCCTGTCTTTGGATTCAGCGGGTTGGAAAATGGATGGATGGATAATAACAATACAAAAAATAATAGTGCAACTTCCAGTAATAATACTATTACTTCCAAGACTTCAAAGCCCAGGTGCATTACACAGTATTCACCAAATTAAAATAAAATAAAACAAGTGCAGCTTGGTGATGACATCTTTACCAACTGAACCATCATTAAGGCAAACTGCATTAATATGGTCCTTGCTTCCAGCTAAGCTATATACATAAATAATAAAACTGCAACTTGCATTTTCAATGCTATTTGTGGTATAGCCCTACGGAAGCGTATTAGGGCCACAGTGAAGAAAAAAAAAAAAAACTATATGTCGAGATTAAAGTCAACGTTTCCATTTTATTCTAATAGTTTATTTTGTCATTAAAGTAGAATGCCGTAAACTAAACTTAATCCTAAAATCAATGTTTAATTCACTAGATTTTCTCAAATCCCGTCATAAGTTAATGTAGCACATTAAATGCTTTGTGTTGTGTTCCCCGACCCAGCTGTTAATCGCTAGCGCTTCTTAAACTGACTTTCTCTGCACTAAGAGGAGGCGCCGGCAGCGATCACCGCACAGAATACATTCACTTCATCATATTCCTGCTCTCTGAAAATGTAGAATGCTAAGATAAATTTTCATGATGAAATGCATTAAAGCAGGTATTAAACATGCATGGTAGTGCTGCTCCCTCACAGTAAGGGGTCCCCAGGTGTACGTTCAGTGTAGAGAACTTTATGGCAGGTGTGACGAGGCTCCAAAAATCTGGATGTATGAATGGGTATCGCACAGGTTTAACTTAAATATTGTGTAAATATTGGTTTTGTGATCTGGTGGTCGGAGACACAAACACAGAATTCAATGCATGTTCTTCTGAACGGACTTTCTTTATTTCATGTGTGCTGTCTGTCTGATGTACCAAACCTGCAGTTCCTATCTTTCCTTTTTCTTTCTCCACATAACCAATCACCACACGATAAATGTCTTTATGAAATTAAACATAGTTTAATATATTATAAACTTAGACCACGGAGTGTTCAGAACTTAAAAAAAAAAAAAATTGTAATACATGTTTAATTATGCCCTCCATTCAGGGTTGCGCCCATCCCAGTAAGCATTGTGTGCGAGGCAGGAGCAAATCCTGAACATGGCGCCAGCACATCGCAGGGTGAATACAAGCAATACATACACTAGCAGGGTTAATCTAGCATAACAAAACCCCACATCCTACATGACTTTGAAAGGAAACTAAAGCACGCCAAGTAAACCCACCAGAAAAACATGCAAATTCAAAGCGGGAAACAACCAGGACCGCAATCTCCACGCCACCGTGCCCCCACATAATTAATACCTACTTGAATGCATTTCATCATGAAAATTATATCAAGTATTTATCTTAGCATTCTAAATGATCAGGGAGCAGGAATATCATGAAATTAATGTATTCTGTGTGCTACCTGCTCCTCCTCTTAGAGCAAGAGGAAGTCAGTTTAAGAAGCACGTAGCGATTAATAAGGCTCCGGGAACACTTAACACAAAGCATTTAATGTGCTACTTTATTTTAAGATGTTTAGTTTAAGATGTTATTTTAAGAAGTTTAGTTTACGATGCTCTACTTTAATAACAAATTACGAGAATAAAGTCAACATGTCGACTTTAATCTCGACAAACAGTGAGAATAAAGTCAACATGTCGACTTTATTCTCATCATAAGCGTCAAGATTAAAGTGGAAATATCGAGAATAGAGTCAAGACGTCGTCACACTATTACACAGTACCCGGGTACATTACACAGTATTGAAAAAAATAAAACAAGTACAACTTGGCTTGCAGTATTATCCAGTAGTATAGAAACCGTATTCGCACATTTTAACATAATGGTCCACATCCGACCTTTTAAATCCAAAGTATCTCCAGACAACAGACATGACTCCTTTTTCCAGCAAAAGTTCTTCTGTGTCATCATTTTCAACTTTATCGTCTGCTATAGCTTCAGTTTTGGAATGTTCCCTGTCCGTTTTGTGGCTATGGTACAACTCTGGCTGGGCAGCTCAAGGACATTTCCATGACCTGGAATTAAACTCAACAGTGCATCTCTTTAGAGTCCTGAAAATAGCTGCCCACCAACATTCTCCATCCAACCTAACATTAGAACATTAGAATACTGTAGACGAGAACAGGCCATTCAGCCCAACAAAGCTCGCCAGTCCTCTCCACTTATTTCTTCCAAAAAACATCAAGTCGAGT
Source organism: Erpetoichthys calabaricus (assembly GCF_900747795.2). Taxonomy (NCBI): domain Eukaryota; kingdom Metazoa; phylum Chordata; class Cladistia; order Polypteriformes; family Polypteridae; genus Erpetoichthys; species Erpetoichthys calabaricus. The sequence goes on along the minus strand of NC_041394.2, from coordinate 286,954,284 downwards.
TTTGAATGTCCCCAACGTCTTACTGTCCACCACACTACTTGGTAGCTTATTCCAAGTGTCTATCGTTCTTTGCGTAAAGAAAAACTTCCTAATGTTTGTGCGAAATTTATCCTTACCATGTTTCCAACTGTGTCCCCATGTTCTTGCTGAACTCATTTTAAAACAAGTCTCAATCCACTGTACTAATTCCCTTCATAATTTTAAACACTTCAATCATGTCACCTCTTAATCTTCTTTTGCTTAAACTGTATAGGCTCAGCTCTTTTAAGCTTTCCTCATAATTCAATCCCTGTAGCCCTGGAATCAGTCTAGTCGCGCTTCTCTGGACCTTTTGTAGTGCTGCTATGTCATTTTTGTAGCCTGGAGACCAAAACTGCACGCAGTACTCAAGATGAGGCCTCACTAGTGCATTACAAAGGTTGAGCATAACCTACTTGGACTTGTACTCCACACATCGTGCTATATAACCTAACATTCCGTTAGCCTTCTTAATGGCTTCTGAACACTGTCGGGAAGTCGATAGTCCACTATCACTCCTAAATCCTTCTCATAAGGTGTACTCTCGATTTTCCAACCGCCCATTGTGTATTCAAACCTAACATTTTTACTTCCTATGTGTAATACTTTATACGTTTACTGACATTAAATTTCATCTGCCACAAATCTGCCCAAGCCTGTATGCTATCCAAGTCCTTCTGTAATGATGTAACGGATTCCAAATTATCTGCTAATCCACCTATCTTGGTATCATCTGCAAACTTAACCAGCCTGTTACTTATATTCCTATCTAAATCATATATATATATATATATATATATATATATATATATATATATATACAGTGTATATTAAAAACAGCAGCGGCCCTAGCACTGACCCCTGTGGAACACCACTCTTAACATCGGCCAGTTCTGATGAGGTCCCTCGCACCATCACCCTCTGCTTCCTGTGTCTGAGCCAATCCTGCACCCATCTAAAAACATCACCCTGAACTCCTACTTCTTTTAATTTGATGCCCAACCTCTCATGTGGCACCTTATCAAATGCTTTCTGACAGAGCCTTACAGGATGTGCAGAGAATAATAGCAGAAAATCCACTAAATCCAGCTTTATGTCTCATCATACCTAAGAAGAAGTAAAGGGCTGGAATTGTTGTGTCAGTGTGATGTTTCAGGTTTTTTTTTTGTTTGTTTTTTGGTGTGGTTCTGTGGTAAGTGATTTTGTCTAAACAGTAACAGAGAACAAACAGATTGATTCTTGTGGAATTGTCCTGACAACTTTCACTCATTAGTCTTAAGCACCAATTGGGGTTTGGGTGAATTCCAACTATTCAGCTTCTAGCTTTTAAAGTTTAAACTTGTTAAGGCCAATATCAGCAACTAAGTCACTGCACAGAAGTTCACAAAATTTGGAATATGCCATTAGGACTTTAAAAGAAGACCTTTTATGATGTAATTAATTTATGTATATTTATTAATTTATTCTGTATGTAATTAAAAATACACCAAATAGACTTTGCAGATACTTTTGCATTAGACATATAGATTACTTACATTTTTATAGTGGCAAAAGCAACAAAAAAGTGAGTACAGTGCTATCTGTGTGCTTTATTTAAATATAGTGTGTTCTCATTATAATACTAAACCTTGCTTCTACAAAGCCACAAAAATAACGTATGTGCTTCATTGCTTGATCAAATCAAAATATTACTATGAATGAAACAAATGAAACCAATCTTAACAGAAGATCAGAATATGCAGAGTTCAGTACTGATTTCTTCTGCTTGTTCCCAGTTACCTTATGTTCTGTGGTCTTACTGTGAATTGATATTGTCTGTGTCACTCTGAACTTTTCATCAGATTAATATATTTGTTTATGGGAATGTGTTAAAATAAAGTTGAAAAAATATTTCTTCAGTTTAGCAAATACTAAATTTTCACTTTGAGTTTATTGTTAGTTATCCTTAGAGTGTTACAACACAATATTTGAACACAGATTGCTGTGAAGGAATTATACTGTATCTGTGCAAATTGAGGATGTTTTTCTATGGAAAAATGGAGAGAGCCATGGTTACCTTTTGAATAAAAATGTATTAAATCTGTTTAATTTCATACCTTAAAACATTTGTGAGCACCATCTCTTGCATTGGTTTTCATATATGATGACATATGTTTAGTAATGGAAAATGAGGACTTTTTAAAAAGGAAGGTGAAAAAAAAACAACTTGATCATTTTCATGTTTCATTTACATAGGTTTCTTCAAAGAAAGTTGCGTTCAGTTATTTTAATCAAGCGTGTATTAATTTATCCATCTTCTAACTTTTTTTTTTATAGGAGCTTTTGAGCAGAACTGCCTTGGAGACCCAAAAGTTGGATCTTATGGCTGAAGTTTCCAATTTAAAACTAAAACTAACTGCTATGGAGAAAGACCGACTAGACCTGGATGAGAGGTTCAAAGACAATGAGGTGTGATTCTAAAAAAATTTTTTTTACTTATTTGTTTTAATAGAATTTTTTTGCGTAATATATTGGAATTCACTGTTCGTTTTTTTTAAACTTATGAAAATCGGCTGATTTTTACGATGATCGATTTAATATTAACAATTATTAAAAATGTGTTTAAACAACTTTCAAGATGGTAAGTGATTTTTGTATATAATTAGACATTTGTTCTAATTAATTTCTATGTCCTGTCTGATTCAAAGTATTCATTTGCAGAGAAAATATGATACCGTACTGATTTATTTTGGCTTTCATATATCATAGTTAGTTTATCAAAAAACAACATAAGTATTTATGGTAGACAGCTTGATTGTAGTGAAAAACAGAGTATTTCATATATATAAGAAGTAATCAGCAAGTTTAAGAAAAAAGAAAAAGACCCATGTACTTGAATGTTGCCAGTGACTTTGATTAGAGCTCTTGCAGTTAAGAGTTTCTGAATACTTTGATGGCATAAAAATGCATTATATACTGTATACAATAATACTGTTTTTGTAAATTTTTTTTCAAATTTATTTGACATGCACATCATTTTGGAAACTATCAATAAAGCTAACAAAATGCTAGATTATATAGCACAATGTGTGTAGAGTACAAGTCAAGAGACTTTATGTGTAAACATTATAAAACATGCCTGGAGTATTGGAGTCCTGGTCTCCAGGCTACAAAAAAAGACATAGCAGCATTAGAAAAAGTGCAGAGGAGAGCAATTACGTTTATTGCAGAGCTACAGAGAATGAGATATGAGGAAAGCTTAAAACAGCTGAGCCTTTTCAGTTTAAGCAAAAGGAGATTAAGAGGAGACATGATTGAAGTGTTTAAAATTATAAAAGGAATTAGTAGATTAGATTTTTTTTTTATAAAAGCACATATAAAACAACAGAGGTTGCGCCAAAGTGCTGTACAAAATAGCATTAAAATAAACACAATACAAACAATTGCATGCAAAAGCAGATTAATAAAACAACCAATTGTAACATCCACCACAATCCCATCATACACAATGAAAGACAGAAGAAAACAAATACCGTAGATACTCGCGTATAAGTCAAAAAATGTATGCCTTAAAATTCATTCAAAAAGCAGAATCGACTTATCTGCGGGGCAGCACAATTGTCCATAGAATTTGGGTAATGACATTGTACACTCAACGCTTCACGGTGTTAAGTCACCGGTCATCTGCCGTTTCCCATGGTCTTTGAAATAATTATAAGACAGCAATACTATTGCTAATTAGCTAGTTTTTTTCTAATTTCATTAAATAATTCTTTAAACTGTGAAATACTTGAATTTGAGCATTAGCTTTTCCAGGTTTTGGATAACAAACATACCATTAGCTGCCACATGCAACCAGATTTGGAATCAAAAGAACCAAGGCAACGCACGCTATCAATGCGATGCAAGCGCAGCCCGCGATTCAAAAAATTTCTCTGCCTACCTGTTTTTCTCGTCTGACAGTAGCTGAAAAGCAGCATCAGGAGAGAGCAGCCTGAAGTAGTCCAGCAGCGGGTGATCTGGTGTGTCCAACAGCAAGCCATGCTGTCTTGTGAAGTCCGGTAGCCAGTTCGGCTCCCACGGATCAATGTCTGGGTATTCCTCCCACGCAAACCTTGCCATAGCTGCATCGGCTACGCGAATGCGTTCAGCTGGCACGGCATCGGCTGGTGTCCGATCAGCTGATGCTGGCTTCTCACTCTCTTGCTCGATTCCTGATCACTGTCAATAAAATCCGATTCTGAAAAATCAGAGTCCGACTCAGCGATAATGTGCAAAACATCGTCTGCCGAGTGTTTTCTTTTCTGCACTCGCTTCGCTCCCTTGTGACATATCGACGCCATCTTGCCTTTTCCTCTGAATTTAATGACAAGGGTATTTCACATATCTGTGGATATTGTCTTATTTACAATTTTTCCACATGAGCAAAATTCAAAGAATAAAAGGTCAACAAGAGTATGTAAAACTTTTGTTTTTGACTCCCAAAGTCTACCAAGTTCACTAATTAGAAATCTGTCTGTAGTACAGTGGATCGAGACTGTTACTTTAAAATGAGTTTAACAGGCACACAGGGACCCGGTTGGAAACATGTTAAAGGTAAATTTCGCTCTAATATTATGAAGTTTTTCTTCACACAGAGAACCATAGAGACATGGAATAATAAGTTATTAAATAGTGTGGGTGGCAATAGTACTTTAGGGGCCTTCACAGCTAGTCTTGATATTATTTTGGAGATTGGCAAGGTATGTTGGGCTGAATGGCTTGTCCTTATGAAAAGTTTTGATGGTAGACCTTAACTTTAAAAATAGCTGTTCTAAGAAATGGTTTAATTATAAACATTTTATTAAAAACTCTCTAATTTGTGCTAATAGAAACTTTGTGCTATTGTTTTGGCCATGGCCAATGAAATGATTATGATGAAAAGAGATGCTGGACCTCACAACAACTTATTGTGAAAATGAGTATCTTAGCACACTTCTGTACTTGGCGTTTAGTAGCATTAATATATACAGACTCTGGAATGACCTACCGAAATTAATCAGGTCAGCTGACTCCACGAATTCTTTTAAAAAACAACTCAAAACTCATCTGTTCAGGAAGGTTTTTAGCTCTACTTGACTTTACTACCCTTCTCTCAGTTTACCTCTCTGTCAAGATGCTAATGTAACCTGTGTGTGTGCTAGACCATCAATTATGTTGTCTTTTTTTTTTCCAGAATTCACTGTCTTAATCTTCTTTATTTATTTATCTGGTTTCTACAATGCTATATACTGTATACACTGCCGTTCTTTATTATATTCTGTAAGTGCCTTGAGCATGGGAAAGGCGTTATATAAATAAAATGTATTATTATTAATTTGTTAAAAGGCCTGCTCAAAAATGAAATTGATGCCTCATAATGATGTCATGTGCACATAAGATTTGCAAAGCCTTGGAAACGAATCATGAGCAATGTGCATCAACCTGACCTGCATATGGTACACAAATAATTATAGTTTTTATCAATCTATTTTTAACCTCCTTACTTCACATGTGTAAATGGCGCTGTTTATACTGATATATGCAGTCTGATTGCTGCTGCCAATGAAATCCATTTGCTGATTAAATCGCCACACATAATCTCATAGTCTTTAAAAAGTAAATGAACAAAACAAAGGCAAGCAAACCACTAAAAACATACACATTTCCCCTCTGCAGACAGTACCTGTTTTTTCTTTCTTTAATTACCTTTTAGAAGATACTGCATGACAACTTAATATGCTTACAACCAGCCAACTACAGCATCATCTTGTTAAGAGCACTTCACAAGGCCCAGAAAATTGGCACCTGTGCTACAGGCTGTAGTTTGCCCATCTCTGATTGTAATAGATGATGCTATCATCATTAGCATGAATAGTGTTGGATACTCTGACTGAACATTATCAGATCGTTTTTTAATCTCCTTGGCTGTTTTCATTTTGTTTTCTATTCATTAACTTGTATATTGTAGTATTTACTAGTCTGAAATTTGATGCTCCAACACTGCAATCTTCTTTTCTTCGCTGTATTGTAAGTTTATTCTTCAGGCTTCGATTCCAGTTTCACGGTAATGTGGCAGTAACATGGAATAGTTCATTATAGTCTGAATTGAAGGGGCTGTCCTGCATTGACGGAATGCCACAGAAAATAGCAGCAATAAACAGCTATGTCAGCAAGTTTGGTATGTGTTTTGTCTTGGTAGAGTAATATATTGCTCTACTTTCCCCTATTGTATTATTAATATGTAGCCTTTGTCAGAATGCCTAATCTCACAGACTTGCCACTGTTTATAAGGTATTATACAGTAGTATATAACTTATCCCCACCTTCCCTTCTATATCTATAGGCAATTAGGTATAGTAAAAAGACAAACAGGAGTTAAGTTACACATAAAACAATGTACTATTGATAATATTCATAAATAATAACAATATGCAACGTACATTTGAATATTGCAAACCATACAACCTGATTAAATGGTGATGTGTAGTTTCAGGCGGCACACAGACTTGTAGTTATTTAAAATGTCTCTAGTTAAAGCATCATTCAGCTTTCTTCAGAACAGGCCGTATGCCTGTTCCAGTATGGCTGCTAAACTGTGGTTTCCATTCTGTTGTCCTTTCAGGTCATGGTGTGATAGTCTTCATCAGTTGTTGGTTAGTAAGAGAGAGAGAGAATGTGGTTGAGCAAGCAGATTTATAGATTCTCTGTCCAAACCCTAGAGCCAATAGGACATCATGGTACTTAAAAGCTTCTGATCCAAGCCAATTCCAAACAGCCATACTTCAAACCAATGGGGGAATACAACATCTTAAAACCTGCCACCCCCCAAGACCATATGTTAAAGTAACCTGGCTTCCTTACGGGGGTTGAAAGACTTTAGCAGAGAAACACTCGCCAAACTGGTTTAAAGCACACCCCCCAACTCTGTCGTAAAATTCAAAGAAACTCAGTCGTGAAAGGGGGGACAAACACGAATGCCTTTCACCAAAGTAACACTAAATTACATTGCTTTGCCTAAATTATGAATAAAGACATACAAAATATTTATCAAGTTATATGCAAAATCTCACATCACAACAGTATGTTTGAAATTTTGGTGTAAGCCCTGCTTTAAAAAGACACCCCTACTGTAGCTTGATTTTTTCGTGATTTGAATGCATTATTTTGCTGCTATTATTATTTTCAGTCATCTTGAGGCTCCCTAGTTGAGAACTGCTGATGTAGAGTAGCACTGAAAGAATTGGAACTTTCAGGTCAGTTTTGTATATTCAGACTGAAATATACATTTGAATATATTGAAAGTTCAGGTATGAATTAACATGTTTTAGATTTAACATGGCAAACGTGGGAATTTTCACTGTTGTGTCCACACATGTTTATAAATGCAAGAGGAGAGGAAAACTAACACTTCAAAATTGTTTAAGGATATAGAGTATGGTTAGCCACTGAAACAAATTTAATACAACTCGGTTAGCCCTTTTTGTTCTATTTTTTTTGGATAGTGCTTTCATTTAATCTAAACCTGTTACTGTCTACATTCCAATTCCCATACAACAAACAATATTCTCTATGACATGAAACTTATTACCAAGGATGTGCACAAAGAATTCAGACATTCATGTCACATTTTTATTCTTGTTCTAGTCCCTTGTCAGTCATTGTCTGTGTTGGATTTGATTGTTTTTCTCATGTTTGAGTGGGATGTCCTATGGTAGTTCATTTGCTTTCACTATTCTAAAGGTGTAGATTGGCCTTATGTTAATAAAAGCGAGTTTACCTGGGTGGTGCCTATGGTGACTCATTTATAAACAGCTGATAAAAAAATGAGCGGGATTATGTTCAGTTAATTGGAATATTAGCAGCAAGATAATTGTTTGGCATAGAAGAAAATAAAGCAACTTCTAATGACATACAGCAGGACTGCCAACTGCCTGTGGTGAAATTACATTGTCCTTCAACTAGCAATTATAGACAAATGCTCTGTGATATAAAGAATTTGAACTACAATATGTAACCTAAGGCACATTTTATTTTCTGCCAAATTGTAGACTTTAATGTTATACTTTTAAGGTGTTGTGGTTTAAAGATAGCAACAGAATAAGAAGCAGCAAAGGCCATTATACCAGCAGTAGAACAGTTAGTATATGTTAGTATATCAGTCATTTGTAACTTTACAAAAACATTAAGCAATGTAAAACACATTTTATATTTAACTGATATTTTTATCTTATTTCCTCTGAGTTTATACTTCCATACCATAATCAAAATTGTGCTTTATGAAATTTGACAAACTCTGTTTATGCTGTGCTATATTAGCATTTACCCCATTAGTGTCTTTTTCTGTTAACCATTTTTATTAACTTGCTATAGTGCAGTGTCATTAATGTCTTCAGTATTTTATTGAATTTAAGCATTGATTGCATTTTATAGCAATCACATTAACTGCTCATTGCTTCCATCATATTCTGTTTGCTGCAGTCTAGATTAACACATTGGTAGACTTAGTATTTTTGCAGTTAAGTGTATTTGCTAAATGTCTTACATAAAAAACACAAATATTTTTCTGCTTGTGACCGTGTATATGCTGCATCTGTTTATATACATAAACATTTCCTTTATTCTATTCATCTGTTTTGTTTCTGCATTTTAAACATTTTTTTTTTGTTTTTCACTTACTTAACCCATTTAGTCACTGCATAACTTAATTTCTGACCTCCGAGACCAGATGGAGACCTTGGAGGTGGAACTAGCCCTTTTCCAAGAAAAGAGGTTACATTATGGTGATCAAGAGGTGACTTTAACCAAAACGTTTTTCCAGTTTTTAACTTAGTGAATCAATATTGCTTTGCATGGCCATACTGTATGTATTCAGCAAAGTAAAGTTAATCGTCGTCTTTCCTGGATGTTTCATTCTGAAGCATGACATGTTGTATTATTTTATTTTAACATTTACTCAAAGTCTAATTGAAGCACACTCGATTTTGAACTTGGATATAAATTTCATATTCTTTGTGGCTTTAGTCTGGTTTTGATCTGTGTAACTGTTTAATTTTTTAATTAGTTAAAATTTAATTGGGTAGTGTAGATCAGTACAATCCTTACACCGATTTTTTGAAAACATTGTAAATGGTTACAGCAAAAAAAGGATATTCAAGATAAAACTGATTTAACAAACATTTCAAATTCAGAGTTATCAGAAAAGTGTACAGTTCTATCAAAATGGGCCTATCTTCAGGGGCAAAGTGTATTATACTTGGCAGTACTGGAATGAGATTCAAAATTATGAAAAACAACCACATATTTTATTGCTAGAAATACACAGTAATAATTAAAATATACATTCACAAAGGCTGCTATGTTGTTTATTTAGATTTTGTTTTCAAAAATTGTTTTCATCTGCATAAACTCTGTATAAAATTTTTAATAGAAAAAATGAGTGTTGCAGTTTTGCATTTAATGTTAAAACTGATTGGTTAAATGCCAAAACCTCACCTGACCGAAAGATCCAGTGTCTTTTCTTTATCTGTGGCTTTTTACTAGATTTCACATGTTAAAACATTTTTATTTATAAACCAAATTCTAAGTAACCAGCACTGAAGTCAAGCGTAGTGGTGGTTGGGAGCATGCACTGATAGTGTAGTGTAGCCATGCAGCAGGTGACACATTAGCGCCACACTAGTTGTTTCAAACTAATTATTTTATACTTGTAGCAGAGTCCTTCATCAACTGCAAAGTGCCTCATAAATGTATGGAAGCACATCAACATTTTTATTACTGTAGATTCCGGAATATAAGCCGAAAATTTCGTCCTAGATTTTTGGCTTGGAGTTTGGGGGTCGGCTTATGCAACGAGTATCGTTTCAGATTCAAGATTTCCAGCGCAATGCCGGTTTTGCCGATGAATACGGAAGTAATTAATGATGAAACCACAGCACCATCTTTCAGATGAAGATGTAACTTTGCATGCTGGTACTTTAAATTAAATAAAGAATTTATTCAAAAAAGTGTTTTAGTTGTTGATTTTATTAATAAAATTTATAGTAAATTATCGGGAAGTTTAAAATAAAATACCGACTGTAAATGTCATTATAAAAAATCCTTGAATGAAAAAATCGCCAATCCTCTTAACCGCTGCCATACAGTAATTAAAATGAATGAGTATCGTAATTGAATTTAAAGATTAGGATTAGTAAGATTTGATGAATAATTAGTTACTGTTCGGCATAGTAAGGTTCGATCCATTATGAAACAAAAAAAAAATGAGATTTTATATTTAATATATAATTATAATTTTATTTACAATGATCCCGGGTAAATTATTATACAATAGCACAGAGCAATTTAATACTGTTCACAAATAACTTCATAACAATACATAATTAGTAAACTAATTGATATGAATTATTAGTCATCAGTTGAATAACAATTATATTGTCTTTGAGACACAATTACCGCGGGTATATACACAATCGCTGACTAATTGTCATGGTTTAATCACTATTTAAACACTGAAACACTCGTATACACTAATATATATGAATTTAATACTTACTACACACTAAAATCCATTGAATTCCTCATCATCGCTATCCTCCCCATCGAATAACACATTCCAGTCCTCTGGACAAATAATATCATCATACATGTTGTACTCCTCGGTATCGTCGATAAGTTGGGTGAGAGGCACATCATCATCATCCTCCCATAACATATCATCTTCCGTACCGTCCATGGCATTACTGATGGAACACTTTTTGAATGATTTTATCACAATCTCCGGTTTGATCTCAGCCCACGCCTCGACAATCCACTCACACACAGTTGCCAAAGGTGCAGCACGCATGTTACCAGCAGCGGTAAATGTCTGCAACCCAGACAGCATCCAAGTGTTCCACTTTTTGCGCAATAAGTCCTTGAACGGTTTGTTCAGGCACACATCCAAAGGCTGAAGTACGGAAGTTAATCCACCAGGAATAACTGCTATGTCTGTGTTAACTTTATTTAACTCGGACTTAACATCGTCAGCTAAATGTGACTTAAACATATCCCACACAAGAAAAGCACGTTCACGTAACATCCCACCAGGACGACGACTCCACACCTCTTTAATCCACTTTTTACAGCCATCCTCATCCATCTACCCTTTCTCTTGAACATGAACAACCACTCGGAGAAAGAGTATGAAACTGAATGCTCAAGTCAAATGTATCTGTGCAGTGCACCATTACTGTTAAGTATAATTTGAGGCTGCAAAGACTTTAGTGAAGAGAAAGAAAAAGTGTAGTTTTTTTTTTTTTTTTTTTTTTTTATGCCATAGTAGACATAAATAGAAATGGTAATGACATCTACATGACAAAGGCTTCTGAATCATGTTTAGGTTAGGCAAGTACAGTCTGCATAGCTCCAGTGTATAGAAGCAAATTTAAAAAACTCAAAACTACATTTAAAAGTAGAAGACTGATGAACAAGCTGCAGTAAAATTCTGTAATTGCACAGCATTCCTTCAAATAAATGAGCATCTCCAGTTGTATGGAGATAAGTGGTAGTGCTTACTATTTTCTGGCAATTATTGATTAGTTGAAATATGTGTTTAGAGGAATACAGCACTGTGTCAATTGCTGGTTGTGTGTCTCATCACTATAATGTCACAGGATGTTTTATTTTTTCTAAGAGGACACAGCTGTTGCTGGTAACCCTTTATATGACCAGTTCTTTAGCATCACACAAATTTGTAAAGTGGGTGCCATGCATATACCATAGAAATTCTCACTTTTGTGCATTTTGCTGTAGCCTTACTCAATCTGTGAAGCCAAAAACCTCTTTTTTAAAAGTAATGCTACATTATTCTTACTTACAATTTTGTATAAATGAGCACTTGTTCAATTTGCAATAATAAGTAGTTAGCAAAATATTACAGTAGTATTTTTCAATATACTCAGCTGCACCACTTTATTTTTAGAAGTTTAAGGAAGAGTTTTTGTATGCAGGTAACTTTACAGCCTTTGTGATAAAGTTTTTAATGAAGCTACTTTGTCTTGTGTCCTTGAGACTGAACAGCGCTTCCAAATGTGGCCAGGAATACATAGTACTGTTTCTTTTTTTAAAGAGTGTTGTTGCTACCACTACATCCAGAACTTTCTGCTGCTTCTTTCATTACATATGCAGTAGAAACAAATTCACTTCAGAGTAGATTTAAGGTGGGAACTTCTACAATGCATACAATACATTCTACAATGGCCAATACATTGAAACACTACACTATGACATACTGAGATGCACCCCCTTACTGAGCCACAGAAATAACTGCACGGTCATTGTGTCATTTACTAAAATACTTTGCACTCCAAGATCATGATCTATGACCCCAAAAACTTTCGCATTCATGTTTATTTTAAATTGCTACTGTAAACTCTTAATTATATACTAACAAAAAAAATTAAATAGCTAAACTTTGAGTTAAAACAATTTCAGGTTAAATTGTGATAGTTTGTAGATTTGTACACAAAAGGTAATGACAAATATTCTCGGCGCATGGGTGCTCAGAAGTATACCCTTTTAATTTTATATGTGTGCATGCTCTAACCCAACTAAGCTATTTTAAGTGTTGTTCCCTCATAATGCATTTCTTTTAATATATGGCTTGAAAGAAATTGTGTAAATGTATAGACTCATGTACTTAGCTGTAACTAATCCAGAAAAGGCAGACTGCTCAAAGAAGTCTGTAAAACATTCAAAATTGACTCTTTAAATGATAATATTTAAAAGTAGAAATGACTTTTTGTGACACATTTTCATCACAGGCTATATTTCCATTTCTGATAGACTATCTATATGTCAAAGCAATGGCATTTGGGGATCTGTTAAAATAGGAACCATCACCCACATAGGATCCCATAGGATCACAGAAAGTGACAAGTAAATCCTGGTCAATGTTTGATTGCACTGTTAGTATTTCTTGTGTGTTAATTTGAAGAATCAGTTGTCTAAAAGTACATATATTTTATGTTACATATAGTTTTTTTAATACACCTATTGGTCACAGCATTAAAAACACCTGCCTAATATTGTGTAGGTCCGGCTTGTGCCACCAAAATATCTCTGAAGGTGTCCTGTGGTATCTGGAAGAAATACGTTAGCAGCAGATCTTTTAAGTCCTGTAAGTTGTGAGGTGTGGTCTTTTTTGATCGGACATGTTTATCCAGCACATCACACAGATGCTTGATTGGATTAAGATCCAGGTAATTTGGAAGCCAACTCAACACCTTGATTTCCTTGTCATGTTCCACAATCCATTCCCGAGCAATTTTTGCAGTGTGTCCAGGGCACATTATCCTCCTGAAAGAGGCCACTGTCATCGTTGAATACCAATTGCTGTACATGGTCTGCAACAATCTTTAGGTAGGTGGTACATATCAAAATAACATTCACATAAATACCAGGACTTAAGTTTTTGCAACAGGACAATCCCCAGAGTATCACACTGCCTCTGCTGGCTTGCCTTCTTCCCATAGTGCATTCTTCTGCCATCTCTTCCCCAGGTAAACAACGCACATACACCTGATCATCCACGTAATCTTAAAGAAAACATAACTCCTCAGTGAGCCGTGGGTGCCCATGACCCTGTTAAGCTCCCTGGTTGTCCTTCCTTGGGCTAATTTTGGTATGAACTAATCACTATATACCGGGAACCGGAGACAATGACCTGCCATTTTAGAGACGCTCTGACCCAGTCATCTAGCCATCATAATTTGGCCCTTGTCAAAGTCTCTCAGATCCTTATGCTTGCCCATTTTTCCTGCTCCCAGCACATCACTTTTAAAAATTGACAGTTCACTTGCTGCCTAATATATCCCAAACATGGGCAGATGCCAATGTAGCAAGATAAACTGTTATTCACGTCACCTGTCAGTTGTTTTAATGTTGTGACTGACCAGTGCATATTGATAATTAACACCTGTATGTGTTAATAACTGAATCAATACTTGACAGTTACTATTAAATGTAACTATCTAATATGCAAAACATGGTCGTTTCTTTTTATTCATTTTTAAAACTTTCAATAAACCTTTTTTTTAACCAGCTAAAGAGTAGTCATCCAATTGTTTTATACATATTTAGAAATTACTGACACATTAATGTTATATTTTTCAAGAAAACCTTTCACTATACAGTATTATTGACTTTATTTATGCCTTCCTGTCATAATAACTGCATTTTCCCTGAAGAGTTACCATGTATTTTTGTGTTTTTGTTGACTTGTGCTTTAAATCAGATGTCAGTTCTACTTTATAATTGAAATGTTTTGTATCGTTGGATTCTTTCACGCATTTAACTGAAACTTGCTGCATTTTTTCTGTAGTAAAAAGGAGTAAAAGAATAACTATTGCAAGTAAATTTAAAAAAAAAACTTATTTGCTTATGCAAAGATTAATAGAGCAAAGCACCAGTAAGTTGGTCATTCCCACAAAATCAAATGATAATTACTTGATGAAAATAGTAAAGCACACTAAATGTAAAGTTCTAATGTGTTAATCTTTCTAGCCCACTGCAGATGTTGGTACAACAAGTGCTTGATAACCATAAACATATTTAAGGTCTTGAATTGCTTGGGAATGTGAAGGTTTCCTGGAGCTGACCTGGGCATTGTGGAATTGTTAAATGTCTGAGTTGGTCTGTAAATTGCACAAGAGGAGTATAAGTCTTATACAGGAGATGGTGAACATGTTGCAACTTTGACCAAAGAAACTGGCATTGAAACAATTGGGGGTAGTAATTAATGCAGAGATAAAATTAAAGTATTTATATTTAATGTAAGATGAGACTTCTTCAGTTTACAAAATGGAAGTAATACTGTACATTATATATGTGTGTGTGTATATATACATACTGTATATTAGATATAGTGTGTCTGTGCGTTATCTGTATTATTTATATCTATATCATCCCTTTATTGGACAATTTTGCCTTAAAATTAGACATTGTGAAAAGAGGACACCAATTGGAATATAATATAGTAGATGTGACTGTGGATTATTTAAAATGACGCCAAAATCGATGACTTAATTTAATTCATTAGTCATTCTGAGTCTGAAGTTCAAATGCAGCATAGCAGAAAATATACATTGTTAAAGCTTCCCAGTAATTTTTGCTAATGAAATCCTCAAGCTAGAAGCTAACCGATAGACAATGTTTAAAATCCATTACAGTATAAATTTATCTTGCAGTCTTTATTTATGTTTTAAGGCATTAATAAATTCATCTCTGAGTAGTCTAATGCTTTGCTTTGCGATTGATAGATAATGATTTCTAGTCTTTCAGGTATTAAAAGTAATTTAAACATCAGCCTCCTTTGACTTTTGATGTCACTTTGGATTTTAGTGTTATAGAATCATACTGTTATTCCTTCTAAGCAATTACCTTGAAGGCAGTTTCAGTGTTTCTAGGTCGAATCCATATTTATCTTTAAACAGTTCGTTACATTGAAGCAGAGTATGCTCTATATAAGGTTGAAAACGTAATGACAATTATTTGTCAAAGGCATGGTTTTGTGTTTTATGTTACTGGCATGATGCATGGATAAAATGCAACTAATGACCATGTCCCGTAAGTTGTTAATCCATGTTGGAATTGTTACATTTATTAAGTATGTTTAGATTCCATATGGATATTAGTGCCAAACTGAGTTTTGTTTGAGATGAGATAGTTAAAATGTCTTTTGTTGAAGTCCGCAGTGTTGGAGATTAAGTTTTGAAAGTAGATATTGCTGTGCATGGCTTAGGTTTAATAGTGTGGCATCATTGAAATCCATGAAAAAATTATTTTAAAACTCTTTTGGACTTCCACTTTCAAATCTGACCAGTTATATACAATATTTTCTAATTTAATTTTTATTAGTTGAATATAATAATATTGTCTTCTACTGATAGTGCCTGATCCAGGAGATAAATGAGCTGACTTACAGAATAACAGAAATGGAAAATGAAAGACTCCAATATGAAAAGAAATTAAAGTCAACAAAGGTGAGTTGAACAGCAAGGTTTTTAAACCAACTTTCTGTTTTGTTTTATTGCCTTGAGATGCTAATTTAATTTACGAAAGTATCACACAGTAATTTTTGTGTAACAAATTTTGTTTTTAGGGCTTATACATAAAACTATGCCTACCAGAATATTATGTCTTAACAGATCACAACAGAGGTTGATGTTTTAGCATCTCACAAACTTCTTATCTGCCAAACCAAAATATTTGTTTTGTATTGTACAGCTTAATAAAAGTCTTGATTACAGGATGATCCTAAATTATGTTTTTTTAAATAAAATAATTCTGCTTTTCTAATGCCCTGCATACTATATTTCATATAAAAGCATCAAAGAATGTAATGCCAGCCTGCACTGCTGTAGAAGTAAATTATCAGTCATCATAATAATAATACTGCTGGTTTTCTTTTGATGTGTAGTTAAGACAAGTGACTTGCAGTAATGCACTAAACTACACTGAACCATATTAATACTGTACTTTTTCACCTTTAATTTACTGAGTTTTACTTTTTTTAGGTACTTTTTAGGTACATATTTATCCTTTTGTGTTTAGTATTTACTACAAAATGTTGCTTTAAGAATGCAATTTTACCTGAAAATGAAAACCACTTTGCCAAGATAACATTAATGATGCCTGCTTTATTCTTATACAGAGTAATAGTTTTAGTACTTTGACAAATTATACTAAGAGCTTAATGTTATGGCTCACTTTTTATTCCCTCCTTCTGTCAATTACTTTCTTTTCCACTGTTTCTGTCACTAGTCACTTATGGCCAAAGTCTCTAGTCTGAAAATCAAGGTGGGTCAGATGCAGTACGAAAAGCAGAGGATGGAACACAAAAACCAAGCATTGAAGGTTTGGTGTTCTCTGGGTATTTTCTGCATCGTGTTGTATTGTCAGTTATGTGTCAGTCACTTTTTCTGTTTCCACAATTTGTTTGTAGACTGTAATCCTGTAAGAGGAAATTACTAACGTTTTCTCAAAGCCTTTGACTTGGCTGTTCTATAATAATGGATGTCAATATAAAATCTTTCTTTCCAGAGGTAACTGGCTTTCTGATATTTATACTGTTACCTTACTTATGCACAGATCTCCATTTTTTGATTAGATATACCACAGCAGCATAGATATTTAGCTTATAATTATGAGTGCCTTTCTTACCAGAGATACATTGGAATGTCTCTGTTAGATGAGAAATTACTGTTCAGTCAGAACCCACCATCTTTCAGTAATTTTTCCTTAGCAAGTTTCACTCCAGTTTTGCTTACCTCCATTTTTCTGTTGAAAGAATAGTCGGATTCAATATAATCTTGAGAGACTTAATGATACAGCACCAGAGAATGAACTGTTCATGAAGCAAGAAATTTAGTGATAGGATGCACTGTGCTACATAATATGTACTTTGACATGAATGCTTTGCTTTAGAGCTCTTGCAGATTAAATTCACAAAACCATCATCATGTGGAATCATTACACATTTTACATAAGCATTTAACCTGTTTATTTACAGCTATTAAATAGCTAAGCCTTTTGGTTTATTAAAAGCTATTGAAAATTTAGTGAAACTTTGAAACTTTGGTCATATATGTATCATTATAATCTTTAGAAACCATTTATGTTAAGTTCAACTTGGACAACCTACTGAGTGTTTTTTTTTTTAAATCATGTTTTCCTATTATTTACCATATTCCCTGAGGTGCTTAAACCATTTTTGCCTATTGCATGTCTTTACAATCCTTAATCTCTGCAGTAGAGCAGAATATCATTGTCCCTTCCCCATGAACAATGACCTGGATGTGAAGGGACTGTCCTCCTTGGAGAATCACCACCAACTGTCATCCAGGGGTTTCCCCCTTGGAGATTTGCATACATTGTCCAGGGGATTTGTTTCAGCCATTTAAGTAGCAACCTTTCTCAAAGGCTTCTGCAAACCGCCCGTGGCCCTTCTTATTCAGTTCAATTGTAATTCATTACTCCACTCAACTCAATTAGATATACAGTATCTTGCAACCCAATGCACTAAGGCCATTCTGTTCAAACACACCCTGATAGCTGTGCAATTTAGATTATTTGGTTGTTTGAATATTCTCAACTGCACTCAGAATATGTATTTGCTCTTATGACCAATAGTTTGCTTCTGGTAATGCAATGCCAAGTATGACAGAATTAAAGGAGCTTGATAGACGGTGTACAGTATTCTGGTCATGTGTTAAAGTAACATTTGTGCTAATAACCATATATAGTGTAATGTATGATATACAGTACCAAATTATATCTACATTAGTGCTTAAAGACAGAAAATTAATTTTAATTCAAGGCAGGTAATTGTTACTTAGCAGCTCAAAAGAAACTATCCAGAATGTGAATATAGTTAATGCTATAAAAATTTACACATTACTGTCTGGCTTGTGCATTTTGAAAAGGATGGGAAATCTGACTTGCTTTAAATATACAGTAAATACAACTGTTACTTTAGGCTTCAGCTATTAAGATCGTAAAGATCTGAGGCTAAGTCATTTTAGCCCATCATAACTTTATCAGTTCATATACACCTAATATTTCAGTAGTAAAGCTGAGTAATGCTTTCAAGGTCAAGGTGTTTCTTTGAACATCATTGCCAGTTATATAGCATTATGTATCTGTAGTACTAGGCATAAACTGCTGTTTTCTAGTGTTGGTATTATATGCAGTTCTCTCCATCTACCATTGATATACAGTAGACCCCCGCGAAGTTGCGGTTCAGATTTCACGGCCTCAGTCTTTCGCGGATTTTTCCTTAGAACCTATCTAATAATTGTTAGCGGAAACCGCAAATATCCTCTGCAATTTTTATGGCTTTTTTCATGGCAATACTGTACTGTAGAGAGAACAGGAAGCAACTGTAGAGGAAACGCGGCTTGGGATGGTGAAAGTAGCCAATAGAATTTGAAATTGCAACTCCCAGCAGTCCCTGCAGTGGCTCTGATTGGTTTTCTGCTGAGGGTGCTGGGGCTGTTGGGGTCAAAGGATGTTAGCACAGCTTTTAAAAAGGGGGCCAGTGACCAAAAGCAAAAAAAAAAGTTTTTATAATTTGTTTCAAGTTCCTGTCTGTCTGCCTTCTATTGGGTTACCTGTACTTATTCGTTTTGTCCTGGATCGTTTCGTGTTTGGCGTCTGCATTGTCTGCCGTTTGCCTGTGTACATGCGTACATGCCTCTTTCAGTGGATTCATGGCCATTCTGCAAAGAAAAAAGCACTCCTGAACCCGTCTTCACCATTTCAAGAACTAGCAGTAGGACTATCTTTACATTCCCATTCAACATGCAGATCTCTGGACTATCTATTTTCTTCATTACACTTCATCCGTTGCCATTTTTCATGAACATTTTTCATGATTTACTGTTTGTGTTTTGTTTGTGCTTTGTTGTATTTAATGTGTAATCACTGTAAGGGGAACAGGGGTGGTATCATTGTTTTCATTTGTTTTCATTACATTCTTTATTTGCTGTTTGATTACCGGTTTGCTTTTTTTGTCTCTGTTTGTGAGTGCGTGCGGGTCGGGCCAAGGCTGGGTGTGTCCCTGGAATCTTCCCCCATAAAAATAAATAAATCACCGTCTTCTCGACAGTGTGAATCTTAGCGGAACTGGGCCGCTACAGCGTTATTCATTTCTCCTTGCTGCTGATTAGCTGTGATGGATCTCCCGCTGGGTGTTCTTGTGTTTTCCATTTTGTTCCTCGTAACCCTTAAACCGCCACAACCAGCTATAGTCGTTTCCCAGTGCCATTTGTGAGCACATAGGAGCGGATCAGTCAATGCCTTACATTCGTTGAGCAGCCAGCTCATGACCACTGCCAGGCCCTTGTGAGCAGGGGGGCTGAACGCACCCCTAGAAGACATGGACGCTCTGCAAAATAAAACCCACTTAAAAATGCTGATAGACTACCTTCACATTGCTCCCTTTTTGCTGGGCTTACTTGCGGCTACTCTGTCGTGTGATATGCTTCTCGTGTGACACTACGCATACTTAAAAGCCTGAACAGCACCTGTCCTTTTTGGCTGATTGCTTTGTTTCTCTCCTCTCCCCCAGACATCCTCTGCTGTTGTTGGGGGTCCCGCTCCCGTTGTGCTCCCCTATGATGTTTGTCTATTCTTTAATTGAGAACTAACTGCATACTGAGCTCGTTTTACTTCTGAAAGAGACATGTTTGTTTGAAGTGTTTGAATAAAGTTCCTGTCTCTACAATCTCCTGTGTTTCTGTGCAATTCTGTGACCCAAGCGAGACACCGTGCAGCACTGCAGCCTCACTGTCTCTGGGATTGAGACAGCGTCAGCATTTACCTCTGTGTGCTTGCGTGCTGCCAGTTCAAGCGCAGTTGGCTCGGTGATTTACTTAATTTCATCCGTGGTGTCAGTTGCATCTTGTACATATTGTTCCAGTAGTTTTTTAAATAGTTTTTACAGTTCATTAGCAGTTTGTAAAATGATCAGTGTTGCAGTAATTGTGATGCTCTTTGCATGGAAAAAAGTGTTCTATTAAAATTTAATTTTTGCTTTGTGAATTGTGACGTTTACTTAAAGTGCAGCAAAAAAGCATTTAGCGTCCAGGGATGCATTAACCCACCAAGAGTATGTGGCAGTTTAAGGGTTAAAGCCCCAAGATGCCGCCGAAACGCCCTGCACCTTCTAAGGCTTCTGGCAATGGAAACGCGCTTGCATGAACTACAGTACATATAGCGGTAACATCAGTATTTTACATTCTAGCACTGCAGGAGACATATGAGTACAGTACTGTGCAGATTACGGGTTTACCTTTATATTATTTTTTTAGGTAATGTATTAAGCTGAATTTGAGATTAAATTAAAGTGTTTTGGGGGCATATTTTGGGTTTAAACTATAAAAATAGGCTTTTTTTAACCACATCCAAAATTTGCGGTTTTTCACAATTCGCGGGTGCTCTAGGAACATAACCCCTGCAAATTTTGGGGGTGTACTGTACCTATATCTTCAGTAAAAAAATTGTGGTTATCACCCATATATGTTCCTGTTGTTTATCTTAGTCCTTTTGCATAGGACAGTAGGCTTTTTGTACCTTGTACCCCATAGTAATAAGTAAACTATTGTTGAAAGGAAATGAGTTATTTTTACTCCTTAGTTATTTATCTCTAAAAAACGTTGTGTTTGTTTTTTGTCAGTGTGTGACAATCAAGGGGTCTTTATTAGTACTCCACCATTGGCTGAACACTGAAATCTTACTCTTGTACCGTGAAGTGTACAATTAACAGTGTGGAATGTTGTCACTTATGACTTTCATTTTGTAAATAGATTAATTATATGGTAATCTACCAAAAAAATAGGCCATGTTGCTTTTGACCAGTGTCTCGCTGAACTGCTAAATTTCATGAGACATATGCACTTGTGTGTAGGAAAGCCAAGTCACTTGCCATAGCTGATTCCAGCTTCAACAACAGAGAATCTTTTAACTTGAGATTTTGTTGGTTGGGACATTTCTCTTGTTCTGGTTGTTCATAAATTTTGGAATTTATTGCTGGAAAAAAAAATCAAAGAACTTGCTTTACCTTTTTTTAAGGTATTAAACGTCAGTAGATAAAATGCCTATATTATTATGCACATTAAGGTAATTGCATGCTGTGAACCAGTTTGCTACAGTACTCTGCCACAGAGTATCACTACAGCTCTAATTACTTAGTAACTCTGAAAGCAGAAGCCTTCCATTTCAAGGGTTAAACAGACCAAACTAAAGGAAACACCCTAACGATGGCCTCCTGAATTTGCATTTGAGAATATCACAAACCCAGTAATGGTCACTGAGTGATTTATAAACCCTCTCGTAATTTTTTGGGTCCACATGGTTAATTAGGAGCTCCTGGATCTCTTGGGACTCCCAGTATTTTCTACCATGGTTTATTGTAAATTTAATACAAAGACTGTTTCTTTGCAGTATATAGAACCTTTGCTGACTGTGAATGCCAGCCTTTTTCATCATTCAGCCACTTCTAATGTAGTCTGATCCAAAAGATTTTAGGCTGGAGCCTGCAATTTTCATGTTGTTCTGTCTGCACGTCTGTGTTTGTGATTGGTTTGCCAGTGGCTTTCAATTTCTCATTTGTACAATATGTGGAAAGTGACTGCCAAGTTGCTTTTTTGAGTTTTAAAAAAAAGAAACATAACCATCTGACCTTTTAGGCTGACTCTTTTTAAGAAATCTGGTCTGATTGCTTCTATCCTGCTCTCGTGCATTGAATGGGGCAGGGGAGGGTTTTTCCTTTCCCCAGGAGAGTCTACAGCATGTCGGAGAGTGTAAAAATGAAGAGCTGAGCACAAAGTCTGTCAAAAGTACTGTTTACTTCCAGTTTCTGAAATGCTGGTACTTTGTATCATTTGAAAAATAGTTTTTTTAGTACCATTATCCCACTTAACCCAATACATAGCTCAGAAACTGGAGCATCAAAATTCAAAATAATTGTGTCCAGTAGTACAAGTCTGACATTCTGTCTAGCACTAGTTCCACTGAAATAGGCAAAGAATTTAGTACTTGAAGAAACATTTTGACAACTAATAACTTCTTGATATGAAACACTTGCCTTGTGGCTCTGCTCCGTCTCTCAACAGCCGTTTGCCAGAGGATGCAGGTTAAATAAAACAAAAAAAAGTTGATGTAGAATAAGGAACATTTTTGGAATGGTTCATGGTTATGCAGTAGTTACTGTTGCTGTCTGGCGGAGTCTGCATATTCTCTTTCTGTCTACTTAGGTTTTTCTCAATGAAGTCTGATTTTCCTTCAGTATTTCAAAGATGACCATGTTAAGTTAATTGATAGCTTCAAATTGGTCTTGTATTTTTGAGTATGGGTGTGGCGCCCCAGCTGCACTTCGTTCCTACCTTGCACCTGATGCTGCTGGAATATGCTTGATTTCTATGGACTGTGCATAGTATTACTGTGAAGCATTACAGCGTGCAGGTTTACAGTTCTACCGTCATGGGTTCATTACCATACTCATAGACTGTTTGCTGCACGTTCTTCCTGCTACTTTTCTGAGCAGATTTCTTTTAATTTCAAATACTCTTTAGCCATTTGCAGCTCCTTTACTACAAAAATAGGCATTTATTTTTGGTATGTAATTTAGGTCTAATATTGACAAAACCCCTTGGTGCATAAGCAGTTAATAAAGGCTGTTTTTTTTTTTTGGTTTTTTTTTTTGGACACTGTAGTAACCTGTTTTCTTGTGAAGGAAGAAATCATAGCTGATGTTCACATGCAGTTTTAACTTTCATATGGGGACTCCTGCCAGGGTGCTTTCAATGTTGGGCATTATAGTATGTTGAATTCTGTAAAGACAGTAGCATAGTCCTTGTTAATCACCCTTGTTATTCTCACTGTGAGTTACCCCTGCAGAGAGAAAGAAACCAGAGAACCCTTCAGAATGGATCAACATGAGACAGTCAGAAATAGTAGGCTCTCTAAGCAGCAATGAGTTACATGTCATGAACAGAGTTTTACCACAGAGGTTTCTTCAAGCTTCTAGAATTGATTAAGCAGGTTTGAGAATGGTCTATTATGTTATAAACTAAAGTATGTAAATGTGGTTTCTTTGTACAGGAGTGGAGAAATTGTAAATGCATATGATAGTCTGTTGGGCCTACCAACTTTGCAAACCTGGTAGTCCAGGTACACTTTCTGATAGTCCAGCTTTATCTACAGGGCAGTGGATTACTTGCAACTTATTACATCAATGTCTGTTTATAATATTTTGCCATACACAAGTGCATAGCCATTTTTTCCACAATATAAACACAATCTTCATTTTGAAAGAGGCTATTTTAGTAAATGGATGGTTTTTAAAGTATTATGTCATGTTGATAGATAGATAGATAGATAGATAGATAGATACTTTATTAATCCCAAGGGGTAATTCACATACTCCCGCAGCAGCATACTGATAAAGAACAATAAAAAGTGTCCAGGGAACTAGTCCACATAAAAGAAAGTGGTAGGAGTTGACAGTGAAATAGAGAAAAATACAGAAAAAAGGTAAAAAGATAAAGTCATACATGGAGCTGCTGGAAAGGCTGCCACTCGCGGTGGCACGATGCATGGTCTTTTTCAAATGTATCCAAAACTATTTATCAAAAATGAACTGAAATATTGCATTAATATTGTATTCTCAAATTTTGCTCTTGGAACTAATTTAGACTCCACCAGTTAGTTTCTCTATCAATATCATCATCAGTTTGGCTTTCAAGGTTATTCTGAGGTCCTTGTAAAGAGCTGCATAAAAGTTGGTCATTCTTGGACTGTTAAGTAGGACCTCTTGTTAGTAAATTTGAAGTTTAGGCCTGAAAATGTATTTTCACACTCTGCAGTGCTTGTTTTGTAGAATTCCTATACAATTTTGCAATATTCCTCACTAAAGGGTGTGTGCATGTTAGACGGTGGTTACGGTAGTCTGGCAAGCTATAAGCAGCACTTTAAAAGTGACACCCAAATTAAGAACATACTTGAAAAAGTGTGTCTTTTGGCTTTATTAAGTTGTTTTTTATTATTAGGAAAGTATTGCATGGAATAAAAATCTGAAACATCTAGTTGTCTCCTGGGCCTTTTCAGTCTCTAGTTTGTCTGGAATTAAAAACTGGTAGTCCTGGGTGTCTGAGCTACCAATTTCTCTGCCCCCGTGTGCAGTACTTTCCTATTCTTCTCTTTAGTGAATTGTAAAATTAAAATGCTTTTTAATTTTTCCTGTGACCCGTATAGATATTAAAGATTGTTTTTTAAGGATGTTTTTAATTTGCCTTCACTTCTCAAATTAGACAAATTAGACAGGAATTGGAGAGTTTTAGATAGGAATAGATATATGGCAGCTGATGCCCTGTAAGAGGAGCATCTTTATTATGTGTGTCTGTCAAACTGTATACATACTGAATAAAGGACAACAGGCATGGCTGACTTTTTGTAAGCAACAGAATAGGTATTATGGTTCTTAAACACTGTTTTAATTGAATAACCAGCAATTGCATAATATAGTATTTTGTTATTAATTCTTCTTTTCCTACAGTATCTTTTAAAGAATGTTTGAAAGTAGAACCTTAAAGGTTTCTCAAGGTGAAAACAGCATTAGTTTACATTTATTTTTGGTTATATGAAAAAGTAAATGTTGTTTGTTGAAATTTTGTTATCCTGAGCTGTGTGTGTAGAGAGATTTAAAAATATTTCTTTTGCAGACACATGGACTTGCTGCCTTCTGATTTTCTTGTATGATTTTTGTGATTATACTTTTCTGCTCCAGTTTCTTTTTCATTAATTCTTACATTTTTGAGTAGTCTTTTTAGTTACATTATTGTGTGGTATTTTGTTGTGGAGCTGCTTGTTGAAATAAAGTGAGTTTCAAAACTAATATTGACTTTTATGTTCAGTGTGAATGCCTTGTAAGTTTGTGTATCAGTATTGCCTTCTGATTAAAAACTAGTGAAATAGCTCCTTACTTTAAAAGTGACATTAGCTGTGTTGTCTTTTTGTACTGTGATGCTTCAGTCTACTCTGTGTACATTAAATGTAATTTTAATTGACATATGTGTTGCAACCTTAGTGTGCATGTGCTACACTGTATCTATAAAAACACAAACCTGCAAGTAAAGACACTATTATTATTATTATTTTTTATAAGCAGCTGGCATCCTCAGTTTGCAGAATCTATGTCTGAAAAGCTGCATTACTAAAATAATTGCTTTGGCTTTTCTGTGCTCTCTAACGCATGTCAGTGGAAAGCCAGTGCTTTGCAGTGTTCTATGTTAGTGACTACAAGCTTCTGATCTTTTTTTGGCACCAGGCTGAGTTGGAAATGTTGAAGGAGCAACTGGAACAGAAAGAAGTGGAAGTGAAAAGATTGCAAGAGGACTCTGGCTTAAAGAACAACGGATCTGATGGTGGAGAAAAAAATGAAAAGGGTAATGTGCACTCTATTCATCCCAGCCACATTTAATTGTCCTTCTGTAGTACTGATTTCAAGCAAACAATGGAAAGCAATGTTTCATAATGGCTACCACAGGTATGTTGCACCTGTGTGTAGTATGAAAAAATATTTTAATTACTACACCACAAAGATTATAATGAATGAAACATTTTACATCAGTTATACATATTATGTCTAATATAGCTATTAAAGATACCTGCTTTTAAAGTATTTTTATTAACTCATCAACTCATTATTTTACACAGATGAAAATGTAAAAAAGAAGCTGAAAGAGAAATGTAAGGTTTTTCTATTATGTGCACTAGTTTTAGTAGTTCCAGTTTGCTGCTTTTTCACCTTGCATGCAGTTTTACAGTGTATTAAAATACTGCTTTGTTTCCTTTTATTCCAAATTAAAGAATTTAGATTAAAATATATGTAGGATGTTAATGTTCAAAATAATAGAAGTAAAATTAGTCCTGGCGATTTCCATTTTAGTACAGCAAATGTTTACAATTCTGGCAGACAGTTAATATTTGGATTAAAGGTGCTTTTACTTAATGTAAGTTGTGTTTTTCATTTGTAGGGTTTATTTTCATATAAAAGCAAGTTTATTTAATCATTGAAATATTTCTTCTACTCTGCCTTTCCTATGAGGTACAATTTGAGCAAAAGAATTCAGTTCTAGAAACATTTTGCACAGATAAAGAAGACTTACATGATAAGTCACTACATGCAGACATAACTTCATTCAGTAGCCAAGTGTTGGTGTAAAATGCAACAAAATATACTTCCCAAAATCAAAATATCAGAAAATAGTACGTGGCTTCTACCTATCACTTGTGGAATATTAAATATATGAAATCCCTTGACAGTGCAGAACTGCATATTCTTTTGATTCAAAATGACCCCATCTTTTATGCTGAGTTTATACTGTGGCGAGGCAGAGCAAACCTCAATTCCAATTCCAAAAACCTTTTTCTTCTCTATACCTGACTGTTCAAGTGACTAAAATATGAGAAGTACAGTTTATGGACATAAAAGTGAATGTAACCCATATGCACAAAATTAATACATCATTAGACAGATGTGAACTAGTAGACCTCATGAGCCCCAACAACCTGATTGTTGGTGCTGAATAGTAAAATTATTTATAGTGGTGACCATCTCTGAGCAATCTCTGAATTACTTAACTCATGAGGGAAAGGGAGAGAAAAGATTGTACATTTTCTTTGATAGTAGTCGTAACTTCCACCTGTTAGTAGAAGCATGTTGGCATGAAAGAGAAATTGGTACTAATGGGAGTAAGATGTGTAGGGTTTATTGAAAATTTTTTATAGTTTCAGAATGTTAAGGGAACTTGTAAGTACTTGTCTGTCTGGAAGAATTTATCTGAAAAATATGTGCTTGAGATGCACCATTTCTATTAAAAGGAAATAGATATTGAGCAGTTTTGGCTAGCAACAGGCACAAAGTACCACACATTTTCCAACCTTTTTGGCATTGGCAAGTCCAATCACAGTGGAAAGCCTTATACATTATTGTAACGCTGATCTACGTCAGACTTTTTTTTTGATTACAAGAAGATAGTCATATTCCCATATTTATTGCACCAAACCCAGATCCTTCTAGTACTCATGTCAATTATTTTAATTGGAAGGGGTGGAGTTTGGTACATGTGTACTTTTTCAAGATATATGTGTGATTCTGCTAAGAATATATGCATAATACAATTCCAATTTAAGTATTTGGACATGGGTCACCAAGGGTTAAATTCAAGTCGCATAACTGTATTGGATTGTATTGGACCACACACAATGGTGATCTGAATCTGTTCTCTAAAGTTCGAGGTAGATTTTTTTTTGCCTTACATTTTTTCTAAAAAAATACACATATGAGTGAAAATGCAGAATTGAGTACCTTTTAGGTCTTGTGTGAATTCAGCCATAGATCCTGTATAATGTTTTCGCCATTTTTCCCAAACCTGGAAAAATCTAGGAGTTCAGTTCTACAGTAAGAATCATAAAATGGGGTTTTAGAAGTTATTTATTTGTGATTTATTGTTTAGTAAACAGAAATCATCATGTCTTTTTTTTTTTTTTTTAAAATCACTTGCTTCAGAGTTCTAAAGCCAAAGATGACCCTTAAGGGTTCCAGGCCTTAGGACCTAGCACCCTTTTTTAACATTTTATTGAATTTATTAAAATCAAACAACATTCCATATAAGCAAGTCAAATTTTACAAAATTAGGTTCAAATGAAGTCAACCCCCGCCCATGAGAAAAAGAGCTAGGCCAACATAGTGAAACTTCAATAGTAGAAAAGATAAGTAAGTAAATAAATAGAATAAAAAGGGGAAGAGAATCTGCTTCCTCAATTTAAATGCTTATTCTAAAATGTTAATTAAATCCTGCCAGGTTTTAAAAAAGTTTTTCACAGATACTCTTAAGTGAATATTACATTTTATCCAATTTCAAGTAGTATATACAGTAACATCGGTCAACCAATAACTGAAAAGAGGTGAGTTAGGATTCTTCCAGTTGAGCAAGATAACTCTACATGCCAGTAGTATAGTAAAGCCAATTACAGTTTGTCTGTCCTTCTCCACTTTAAGTCCATCTGGAAGTACACCACACATAGCTCTAGATTAGGAGGGATTTAAAGATTTTGGTCCAGAATGATTTTAATTTGGTGCACGCCCAAAACGTATGGCCCAATGAGGATGGAACTTGATTACAATGTTCGCAGGTTGGATCTTGCCCTGGAAACATTTTGGACAATTTTAAATGAGACAGATGTGCTCGATAGATGATTTTAAGTTGAATAATTGTATGCTTGGGCGGCACGGTGGCGCAGTGGGTAGCGCTGCTGCCTCGCAGTTGGGAGACCTGGGGACCTGGGTTCGCTTCCCGGGTCCTCCCTGCGTGGAGTTTGCATGTTCTCCCCGTGTCTGCGTGGGTTTCCTCCGGGCGCGTGGGTTTCCTCCGGGCGCTCCGGTTTCCTCCCACAGTCCAAAGACATGCTGGTTAGGTGGATTGGCGATTCCAAATTGGCCCTATGGTGTGCTTGGTGTGTGGGTGTGTTTGTGTGTGTCCTGCGGTGGGTTGGCACCCTGCCCAGGATTTTTTCCTGCCTTGTGCCCTGTGTTGGCTGGGATTGGCTCCAGCAGACCCCCGTGACCCTGTGTTCGGATTCAGCGGGTTGGAAAATGGATGGATGGATGGATAATTGTATGCTTTGCACATATGGAGGTAGAGTGAATTCTGTGCACCGTTTAATGGTGTGTCTTAACAGGTTTGCGGTGCCTGTTGTATGCGTGTAACCTCTGTACTTTTTGCACCCTCGGTGAAACCACTAGACTGACGCAACTCGGGTCAACCTCTTGAGACCAGAGGAGAAAATAAAAAAGCAAAATTTTTATTATTTAAATACGCTTCTAAATGAGAAGGGCCTGAGCTGCCTAGAAAGCTTGCTTATTGTAATTTTTTTAATTAGCTAATAAAAGGTGTTATTTTGCTT
This sequence comes from Erpetoichthys calabaricus, assembly GCF_900747795.2. Taxonomy (NCBI): domain Eukaryota; kingdom Metazoa; phylum Chordata; class Cladistia; order Polypteriformes; family Polypteridae; genus Erpetoichthys; species Erpetoichthys calabaricus. Next base: position 286,924,761 of record NC_041394.2, on the reverse strand, counting down.
GACTTCTCATTGCATCCATAATGGCTAACACGGTACAACACCCCATATAATATATATCTCTAAATAAAATACAAAACTTTAGATTATATGAAAGTGCTGAACCAAACCAGACAAGAAATGAAAATATGATCACACTTTGAGTTATGGCTTTGTAGAATTGTAATAAGATTGGCTGGGAAATATTTAATTTCTATAGTTGGAGTAAAAAGTACATCTGCTGCTCAGCTTTCTTTGTAGTAGAGTGTTTATGGTAGTTATGCCTAAAATTTGAAGGATTCCACCATCTTAACTATAAAATCCTTCATTTCTAAAGGAAGGGGTTGTAATGCTGCTGTTTGCAAAAGTCATTCACCATTGTGGTATTGAGTACCAAGTTATTTGTAGTGCACCAAGATGCAAGATGAGTCCTCTCCTTCCTATATGCAGCTTTGTTGCCATTAGTAATTAGTACAAGGATGGTGGTGTCTTCGACAAAGTTAATGATACTTTACTGGGGCATCAGTAGACTTACAGTTATTGGTGTACAAAGAATGCAGTAGGGGAGAAAGTGTAACAAAAATATTTGGACAGAGACAACTTTTTTCTAATTTTGGTTCTGTACATTACCACAATGAATTTTAAATGAAACAACTCAGATGCAGTTGAAGTGCAGACTTTCAGCTTTAATTCAGTGGGGTGAACAAAACGATTGCATAAAAATGTGAGGCAACTAAATCATTTTTTAACACAATCCCTTCATTTCAGGGGCTCAAAAGTATTTGGACAATGGGCAGGTGTGGGCAAGTGCATCGTTTTGTCATTATCAATTAAGCAGATAAAAGGCCTGGAGTTGATTTGAGGTGTGGTGGTTGCATGTGGAAGATTTTGCTGTGAACAGACAACATGTGGTCAAAGGAGCTCTCCATGCAGGTGAAAGAAGCCATCCTTAAGCTGCGAAAACAAAAAAAACCCATCTGAGAAATTGCTACAATATTACGAGTGGCAAAATCTACAGTTTGGTACATCCTGAGAAAGAAAGCAAGCACTGATGAACTCAGCAATGCAAAAAGACTTGGACATCCATGGAAGACAACAGTGGTGGATGATCGCAGAATCATTTCCATGGTGAAGAGAAACCCCTTCACAACAGCCAACCAAGTGTAACAACACTGTCCAGGGGGTAGGTGTATTGATATCCAAGTCTACCATAAAGTGAAGACTGCATGAAAGTAAATACAGAGGGTGCACTGCAAGGTGCAAGCCACTCATAAGCCTCAAGAATAGAAAGCTTAGATTGGACTTTGTTAAAGAACATCTAAAAAAGCCAGCACAGTTCTGGAAAAACATTCTTTGGACAGATGAAACCAAGATGAACCTCTACCAGAATGATGGCAAGAAAACAGTATGGAGAAGGTGTGGAACAGCTCATTATCCAAAGCATACCACATCATCTGTAAAACACGGTGGAGGCAGTGTGATGGCTTGAGCGTGCATGGCTGCCAGTGGCACTGGGACACTAGTGTTTATTGATGATGTGACACAGGACAGCAGCAGCTGAATGAATTCTGAGGTGTTCAGAGACATACTGTCTGCTCAAATCCAGCTAAATGCAGTCAAATTGATTGGGCGGCGTTTCATGATACAGATGGACAATGACCCAAAACATACAGCCAAAGCAACCCAGGAGTTTAATAAAGCAAAGAAGTGGAAAATTCTTGAATGGCCAAGTCAGTCACTTGATCTTAACCCAATTGAGCATGCATTTCACTTGTTGAAGACTAAACTTCGGACAGAAAGGCCCACAAACAAACAGCAACTGCAAGCCGCTGCAGTAAAGGCCTGGCAGAGCAATAAAAAGGAGGAAACTCAGCATCTGGTGATGTCCATGAGATCAAGACTTCAGGCTGTCATTGCCAGCAAAGGGTTTTCAACCAAGTATTAGAAATGAACATTTTATTTCCAGTTATTTAATTTGTCCAATTACTTTTGAGCCCCTGAAATGAAGGGATTGTGTTAAAAAAAATGCTTTAGTTGCCTCACATTTTTATGCAATCGTTTTGTTCACCCCACTGAATTAAAGCTGAAAGTCTGCACTTCAACTGCATCTGAGTTGTTTCATTTAAAATTCATTGTGGTAATGTACAGAACCAAAATTAGAAAAAAGTTGTGTCTGTCCAAATATTTATGGACCTAACTGTATAGCCTTAAGGGGCACCTGTTACGATACAGAGTCGGTCTAAGAGGAGGGAGTCCACCTGAACATACTGCTTCCTGTTTCTCAAACAAAGTCCATTTATAAGTGGAAGCATTCAGTTTGGTTGTAGAGGTTTAGTTAAAGTTGAACCGAAGTCTAAAAACAGAATCTGAATCATTAAGTGCAAACAAATCTTGTTCGTTCATGCTTCATGATCCAAAAGTGATACTTTCTACATCCCACCAATTTTGCTTGTCCTTTGATATCTGCCTTGGGAAATGTAGGTACCAAATGTTCCACATTGACATGAATGCATACAGGTTTTTAGGTTCCACTGCGGTGTTTAATTTATACTCATTAAAATGAAACTTTGCTTTATAGACATGTTAAATCTACAGTATATGCTGACTTTCATGCTTGAAAGAATGCAGGTTTTAACTAAAAACTCCTCCCTACTAACCTACAACTCCCAATAAGTGCAATAGGCCATATGCAATGAGTGCTCCATTCAGTTCTGGCTTCTGCCTTATGCCCAGTGCTGCCAGGATAGGCCTTAGTTCCTGGACCCCTGATTTGGTAATGGATGGATGGAGACTATAGACACTAATTTTGCATGCTGTATTCTGAGAAGATTAAAATGTAACATTTTTATTAGAATAAACTTAAACAAAAAAAAAAAAAACTGAATTGGAGCTTAGCTGCTAATGCAAGGAAACTCAAGTATATATCCTACAACCTATTGGTCCATCAGTCATACAAGGCTACTTTAGCATCACTAGTTGACACATGTCCATGGATCTGGTAGGTAAAATGGAGTATCTTGTAGAAAAACAAAACATGAGCATACAAATTCTACACAGACCATGACTAGATACAGAGCTACTGTGCTATGAAGTGGTTAGTGATAGATAGATTTTTTTTTTTTTTTTTGGTCGTAATAATAATAAATGTTGGTTCATCCTTCGTCTATATAAAGTTTGCTTATGCTCCCTGTGTTTGCATGAACTCCCTGGTTTCCCTAGGATCCCACATGCCAAACCAGTCTATAAGATTATTTGGATGACTTAGGAGTGAGTGTCCGTATTTGTGTGATGAACTGTTATCATATCCAAGGTTGGTTCCTACCAGTAATGTAGCCAGGAAAGGCTCTGGCTCCTGAGAGCCTGAACTGGATCAGCTTTATTCGAGGATGCATGGATGGATTTTATATTTAATAAAGCCTTTCTGGACTTGCACATCAGTTTTTTTTGTTTTTTATTGAACCATGACCACAAGTCTCTGCCAAATTTTACACACAGAGTATCTTTACAGAGATGAGATTTACTGATAAAGTTGACCCTTCAAAGTTTTTATCATACTGTATCTGGGATAAAAAAATAAAAATAAAGAGAGGTCATAAAACAGGTAAGCATGTTTTATGAAGTTACCACAAATGGTTTATCACATTGGCTCAGTAGTAATCGGCAGCATATACTGGTGCTGTATATGTGATGCATGTATTGTGTGCTAGTAACTAATAGCGCCATGGTAAATCATCCATTGACTCTCTTCAAAATGTACCAAGTATTAATAGCATAGCCTGATAAAAATCGTATCCTAACAGATGCTGGACAAATTTAAACATCTGTAAATTAAAATAGCAAACGCCAGTGCTTGTAGCATGCGTATTGTTTTGCTGATCTACACTCCTTTCATAATTTTAATAGTCTGCTGTCAGTGGCTCAAATTGACTGATATGTTTGAAGGGTACATCTGAAAAAAGCCTGGATGAAGTTAACCTGTTGTGTCTCATGTCAATCCCAGTTCTTTTGTGTGCCTCTTGGTAGCCTTTTCCTGGCCACCTCGGTTATTTTGCTGTCATCTGAGGCTCCTGTTCTCTTGTATTTTTGCACTGCCCAAACAGACTCCTTTACAAGTGTCTTTTTCTAAAGAATTGCTGTTTTCTTTTTATTGTTAAACCATAGACTGTGATTTTTTTCCATATGTTTAGTGTTGCAGTTTGTTAGTTTATGCCCAATTGTTTTTCCTTATGCACTTTATGAAAAATACCATGTCTTCACCAGTCTCTGGCTTTTTGTTAATTGCTTGATAAACATGTTTACCTTTATTTATGTGGCCTTTTATCTACATCCACCAGTGTACTATTTTTATATGTCGGCCTTCTCATTTCTGTTGTGTTAGCTTCACTGGGATGTTAAAACCTCTTAATAGGAGGTGGATCGCAAAAATAAAAGTAACCCGTGATTTCCTATCTCTCAGTGTCTCTAGTACAGTTAGTGAGGTAGTAGGTGTTTGGGAATGTAGAGGAAAGAAACAGCAGTACAATAATAGAGGAGTGTCATGCACCACATGCATAAGCCCCACAATGAAGAAATTTCTGTCTAATAAAACTTAATACCATAACAAACGTCTGATTCTGGAGTTGTTGTTATTGTGCAGTACACTTTTTTTTTAAACTAAAACATTTTTTTAATTTATAATTGTCTTCATTGCTCTGTACGTAAGATGAACTTCTTGTTTATGTTTCCATGTTGTAGCACTCACGCACACTTGCTGTGCTTTCTGTAACTCTCACTCTTTTATGTCTTTGTGCTCTGCTATTGCACCGTGTATATGGAGCTTTGGCCAAATGCGGCTTTGCTGATATCAGAGTGCTGTATTTTTATTGCTTAATGCGTAGACAGCCAGGCTTTCAGCTTTAATATATAGAATTACTAGCAATAACAAAGATCCAGCAGAAAATCTCTATCATGGTACAATTTAAAAGACTAATGCAGCAATTGTAAAAGCTAATAATCTCTTTGATTTATTTTGCAGACTTTGAGGTACAGAAGATGAAAAGGGCAGTTGAGTCATTAATGGCAGCAAATGAAGAAAAGGTGTGTGTTGGTATTATTTCCCTCTCTTTCTCTGTCTCTCTTTTAAACTTTTATGAGATATGCAATCTTGGCATATTACAAAATATTTTAATATTCAGTTAAAGTAAATCTTGTTTTTTTGCATTTACCAAGTTTCTAATGGTAATTTAATATGAAGAAGTCCATTTTAACTGGCATCTCAACATTGTTCCTGTGTTAATAAATCTGACCTGAAATAGACTTGTGCCATGTTAATGGCTGATTCCTGCTCTTGATCCAGATCCTTGCAACCCTGAACTGGTTATTAAATATAAATAAATATCAAAGCATTAATAGAATTGGTTCAGCCATTCAGTTGTCTATTATCCAAACCCAGATAATTTAGATTGGTAGATTGGGGGGGGGTTTGGGGGTTGGGGGGGATGGGGATGGAGACGGGGGTCAGGCCTGTCATGGAAGCAGTGGGTACAAGGCAGGGACCAACTCTAAGGGTATGTATTTGAATTTGTTTGTAATTAAATTATCATTGAAGAAGCCAGTGATTTTTAAACTATATGCTGTACACTCTTGAAACTTCTTACAGCACTAATGTCTTCTTCAAGCACCCTTATGTCTTACACTTAATGCACTATGGGACGTAATGCTAATGAACCTCTTCACTGCCAACCGGCCCTGTAGCTGCAGCTTTTGCAGAACCCTGCAAAATTGTGCACTTTTGTACTTAGATTACTTTAAAGATCTAAGAAACATGCAGTAGGGAACTTGCTTCCCTGTATTTCAGATTAGCAATAATGGTTAGATGCACCCGTTCATTTTTGTCTTGTGTTTATCATAGGTGCATAGATGAATATTTATGTGACTTGTTTAATTTAATTGTAACACTTCACTGAGTACGGGGTCTCTAAGCACTTGCACAATATTCCAGCTGTAATGAAGGCAGTAACAGAAATAACTAAACCATCCACCATTTATGACAATGAAGAGAAAAGTAAGGTTAAGCATGCTGTACAGCTTAGCCATTTCAATTTGAGAAGCATAAACAAATCATGACAATATAAGTTCATTAATGTTGTAATTGAGATATGTTGACAACAGAGGAAAGGAAAACAGAAACTCTAGTTAATAGTATTCTTGGAGGAAATAAACCCCTGTGGGGGTCCACAGTTGGTTTTGAACAGAAAAGTTGCAGTTCTGGTGACCAACGCTAATATTCCACCTACCCTCTTCTGGATGTTGTCCAATAATATAAGCACGTGCTAGACAGATCCTTTCATCCTTGGATTCCAAGGCTCCCTCTAGCTCTAGTGATCCTTCTCATGGGCAGGAGTAGCAATTTGGCACTTTGACAGTGGCACACAGTATTTATCTGCTATATTTTTATTGCAGCAGTGTGTGATGTTATCTGCTGATATTAATTGCACATATAATTTGCTTCTACGCCCAAGCACTTTTAAGTGTGAATTTCCTCCCAGCTTCAAGGTTGCCTTTATAAAAGTCATATATTAAAGCTTAAGGAGGTGAATGTTTATCTCTATAGACCTGAAGGACACATTTTCTCATATTTTAGTTTACTCTGACCACCACTGTTTCCTTTTGTTAAGGATGTAAAACAGGATCTGCAGTACGCTTGTGTGTACTTCCTTTTGTTCCACATATATCTCCTTTTTGTAAATGTAAATATTAAGAATGACTTTATCTACAAGTGTTTCTGCAACAGGTTTGTGCTTTTCCTTAAATTAATTGTTGAACTTGTAGCCCATTTCCCAAAAACAGATATAAGTGAAATTGTCCATACAGTAATCTTCAACTCTTAACATCTGAATTAATGATTTTTTTGTGTTCTAAGATTTTCTACAGTGTAAATGTTTCCAATATCATGAGCTGATTACTGCAAAATTCATCTTTTGCAAAGGGTGTTTTGTCCTCAGGCCTCTTGGTCTTTGCTGGTTCTGGAACACATTACATTAACAGCTTTATCATTTTAGAATTTTCACCTTATCATAAATTTCATCCAAAATATCTTTCAGAGACACCTCTAAAACTTAAAATATCAATGCACTCAGCATTGATGCCTAAAATGTATTTTAGTAATGCCTTTCGTTGAACGTAAAAAAAAAAATGTGTAATGCTTAGCACACCTAAAGGGCTTGAGAAAGTTTCAAGTTGAGATCTGAAGGTGCATCATTGGTTAATTATGAGAAGAATTGTTTTGTAAAATTGTAAATTTACCTTTCATCATCTTCCTACTTTACCCCATCTCCTCACTAAAGAATGCATTTTAAAATTGTATCTAGCATTTTTCTTCACCACTAATGACATCTTTGTTCGTTGCTAAAGATTCTCATTTCTTCTTAAAATAATTATTACTTCTCCTTCCCTATAGGACTTTAACCAACATTTTTTTGTTTATTGCATTCTCTTAAAATATATAATTGATAACTTGATACAAAATATTTCTACTGTTTCATCTCTGCTTTGTTCTACATTTCATACTTGTTTCTTTTGGAACCCTTTCAAAATAATATCAGAAAAAATTCACATACAAAAGAGTATTTTGGATGCACTCAACATCAGAAAAAGTAGATCTGTATGAAACCCACGTTGCATTTTTTTTAAGAAAGCATTTCTTCATGTTGCATTCCCTACAGACTTCTTGGTTCCTTCTGTTATAATAATATTAATTTCCTATAGTCTCTCCATAATCAGGCCCTTCATAGGACAAAGGTCAAACTCTTACTGTAAAAAAAAGACAATTGTATTTTGCAAAGGGCACATTATCCCTAAAAATTCTTTTGCCTCATGGTCTGATGCCAGCTAAAAATGAACCACCACACATCTGCAGACAGGGAGCAGAGATCGACACTTTTCTTGACTTTTAGTTTGGATTTAACTTTTTTAAACAGCTGTGTAGGCAGCATATTAAAGGATAAGTTTGGTATTCTTCAAGATTTTTCTTCACAATCTATATATTATTTTGCCAAGATGTGTTATAAAGTAAATCATTTTTGATTAATTTAAAAACGTATATGTAGCTTGTTCTCGCATTTTTTTAATGGAAGTGAAGGATACCAGAGTTCCCAATTTGAAAGCAAAAGCATTACAATTTACTAAAAGGTCCTGTGTTCAAGCCAAATGTATTAGAGCATTGCTTCACATCTTGACATTGCACAATTGCAAAACAGCATATCCATATCATTTTATAAATGTTAAAAAGCAAAAAGAAACCCTTTGTTATGAGACATTTTAAAAGGAAACTTGCTCTCTTTTAGTCATCCTCTGTAGCGTCTTTACAGCCTCAGGGGCCAGGTTTCCTCCAGTGTATACTTTTAACTTGAAACCTCCTCTCCAAACTCCATTACTGACTTTATTCAATACCCAGATTTGAATAGCTGCCTCTGTTCTGTAGACCAGTGGTCCCCAACCTTTTTGACAGCAAGGACCACTTTATTAGATGCAAATTTTTCCACGGACCGGTTGGGGGGGCGGGGGCAGTTTTATACACAATTTACATAACATTTCTATTATTATTAAAGTTATTAAGTAGTTCGCATACGTTTGCAATCTGAGATTTTTGTTCTTTTTTTGCATATAACAAAGACATATGCTTTACATTTGCCAATCCAACAGATTGCACATCACAAACATTAACACTGCAATCTTTTTTTCGTGTCTGCTGTTTCTATAGGAGGGTGACAATGAGTTAAATTCCAATGGATGTTTTTCAAATGTTGACAAGCAATAAGCAAAAGGAATCAATGAAAACCACAGACAACAAAAACAGCAAAAAAAAAAAACAGTACGAGGAAAGTTCGAAGAAAGAGATTTTTTTACAATGTTTCTGTTTGGGGATCGTTGTGCAAACGTGCACAACTGAGCTGTGACTACAGATCTAACTGCTATGTGGATGATTCGTTCAAGCATTTCAAGGTCACTTCGTTGTAATGAAAGCATCTGTTGAATGTACTTCGTAGTAACGTGATTTCTATAGACTCAAGTCATATGGGGAAACTGTCGGGACCATAAAAATACTTTGTTGTAATAGTCTCTCACCTCGGTCTCTCACCTCTCTCTGCACCGCTGCAAAGCCCCGCCCGCCAAGCAATCTGAAAAGTCTGAGTGAGTTGCCGTTGCCGGCTGTCAGACGGCTGCGGACTGGTAGTGGGCCGCGGACCGGGGGTTGGGGACCCCTGCTGTAGACAAGTGGATAATAGTCATTGAAAAAGTCACACAATTATTAGCATTTCACTATATGGAATCTTATTTTGTTATTTCACAAAGATATAGCCTGCTGCCACTTAGTCTCATCATACATTGTGGGGAACAGCCCGGACACAGACAGTTAGACTTCGTTAAATGCACCACAACACGTTTATTCACAGGACTATTTACAAATATGACGCACACAACCCAGTGCCGCAGCACCAATCACCCCAAAGTCCAGGCCTCTTTCCTCAATGCTTTTCTTCACCGCCTCCACTCCTCTGAGCTCCGTCCTCCTTCCACCCGACTCCAGCCATTGAATGGAGGGATGCGGCCCCTTTTAAGCTCACCCGGACGTGCTCCAGGTGCCTCCCGATAAGCTTCTGCTGGCCCTTTCTGGTGTGGCAGAAGTACCGGCTATACACCCGGAAGCACTCCAGGTGTCCCTGGTAGTCTCCCAAAGCACTTGCAGGTGTGGCCATAGGCATCAGGGCCCCTATAGGGTTGAGCTTCTAAGCTCTGTTATCGTGGTCCCCAAAGCCACCAGGGCGGTTGCTCCCTCGTGGTCTGGAGGAGGCGTAAGACCTCCTCAGGTCCTTTTAGGTGTCCCGGCTGGGTACCACTCCCAGCTGCTTGCCACAACATGCTTTTGCTTCATTGAACAAACTTGTAAAATTTCAATCCTGTAGCAGGAACTGAAAAGACATTATAGGCATACATTGCATAGCAGTAGCACAGAGATGTCATTCCTGCCTCTCAGTGCACAATTTCACATGGAATTTGTAGATTTTTCCCATGTATTTTTGGGTTAATTGGTATCTGTGTGTGTCAGTGGGTTCACTCACTCATAAACATTGTCCTTAGTTATTACTGTATCTCAGCAGGAGTGACTCAGGATACCCTATAAAATTCAATAATTGGTTTGTGGAGCTTCTATCCATTTCATTGTGGTTCTCTCACACTCTCTGCTTTTTTCACTTTCTCAGTTGTTTTTTTTCTTGTCATTCATGCACACAACACACCACGGAAAGTGTTGATCAGCTCTGTAAACTTAATATTGATGTGCCGGTGGCCTGGCTCTTTCAAAAATCTAAGCATCACATACTTGACTTTGAATTGAGTGCCATCTTTAAAACAGCACCTTCTGAATTTCTTGACGTGTCACATTGTTCTTACATTTAGACGGAAGAAAAATGGCCTACTTGTTCTATCAGAACTATTTGCATTGCCATGACATTTTAAATTGCACAAAACAGAAAAGATTACTTACTTCAAATGTCAGTAATTTAAAATTATTTTTGTAAAGTAAGATTGCTTTTGATGATGTGGGTTTCAGGAGAAAAGCAAATTTTTTGATCTTATTAAGGTAGGTAATGGGGAGTGTTGATGTAATGAAAGGCATCCAGCCATAAGAATTACTCCAAAATCTATAAAAGATCAACCCCACATAGAAATGGAAAAAGATGAAGAGGAGAAAGAACACCCGTTTCTGTAAGCATTAAAAGATTGTACATATCCAGACCAACCCTAATAAGAACTATAATGATCCCAAATATAGAATTGTGGATTTATTCCTTGGATTATGATTGCGTATAACATTGATTTTTCTGTGGTGATCTCCTTCAAGAGCTGCTGGCCCGCTTGCTGGGCTTAAAATCTTCTCTGAAATGTTTACCTAACACCAAAGCACCTCTACTCCTCTGTAAGCCCTCATATAGGAAAATCTCTCCAACTTCTAGACCTCAAGTACTGGCACACACATTTTTGTGTAAACTGTTAGCAACACTCGTCATTGCATACATGCCAAAAGAAATCAAGATGGTATAATGGCAATCAAGAGCCCATGTACAGTATTTGTTTAACACTTAAATACTATATTATGATTTTTGCAAACTTCTGCTGATCTAAAAAATTAACTAACTCTGCTAATATATTTGAAAATATTAGAAATTGTTCAATTAGATCAACAGCATATTTTGCACATCATTTAGTGTTTAAGAATACAACGACAACAACATCATTTATTTATATAGCACATTTTCATACAAATAATGCAGCTCAAAGTGCTTTACATGATGAAGAAAGAGAAAAAAGACAAAATAAATAAAAATTAGAATAAGGGAACACTAATTAACATAGAAAAAAAAAGTAAGGTCCGATGGCCAGGGAGGACAGAAGAAACAAAAAAAAAAAAAAAAAAACAAACTCCAGACGGCTGCAGAAAAAAATAAAATCTGCAGGGCTTCCAGGCCACGAGACCACCCAGCCCCCTCTAGGCATTCTACCTAACATAAATGACCTCAATCAGTCCTCATTGTATTCAGGGTTCTCATTACTCCATCAATGTAGGGACATCACGGTGCTTTGATCAGGTGGTAGTGGCACAGGTTGCCACCCCAGAAACCCGGAAAAAGAACAGAAGAGAAAGTAGGGGTTAGAACGGATTTTGAAGCTACCATGAATAATCATAATTAATTGAATATACAGAGCATGAAGCTATGAGAATGCCATGTTAAAGTAATGTGTTTTCAGCAGTTTTTTAAAGTGCTCTACCGTATTAGCCTGGCGAATTCCTATTGGCAAGCAGTTCCAGATTTTAGGTGCATAACAGCAGAAGGCTGCCTCACCGCTTCTTTTAAGTTTAGCTCTTGGAATTCTAAGCAGACACTCATTTGAAGAACTAAGGTTACGATTTGGAATGTTAGGTGTAAGACATTCCGAAATATAAGATGGAGTGAGATTATTTATAGCTTTGTAAACTATAAGCAGGATTTTAAAGTCAATTCTAAATGACACAGGTAACCAATGAAGTGACATCAAAACTGGAGAGGTGTTCTCGGATTTTCTTTTCCTAGTTAAGATTCTAGCAGCTGCATTCTGCAATAGTTGCAATCGATTTATGTCTTTTTTGGGTAGTCCTGAGAGGAGAGCATTGCAGTAATCTAGTCGACTGAAAACAAAAGCGTAGATTAATTTCTCAACATCTTGCAATGTTATAAGGGGTCTAACTTTTGCTATATTTCTTAAGTGGAAAAATGCTGTCCTAGTAATCTGATTAATATGTGATTTAAAATTCAGGTCAGAGTCAATAGTTACTCCTAAACTCCTTACCTCCGTTTGACTTTTAATCCTAATGCATCAAGTTTATTTCTAATAACCTCATTATATCCATTATTGCCAATCACTAAAATTTCAGTTTTCTCTTTATTTAGTTTGAGCAAAGTACTACTCATCCATTCAGAAACACAAGTAAGACAATGTGTCAGTGAATCAAGTGAGTTGGGGTCGTCGGGCGCTATTGATCAATACAGTTGTGTGTCATCAGCATAGCTGTGGTAGCTCACGTTATGCCCCAAGATAATCTGACCTAATGGAAGCATATAAATCGAAAAGAGCAGTGGACCCAGGATAGAGCCTTGTGGAACACCATATAGAATATCATGTGTCTTTGAAGTATAATTACCACAACTTACAAAGAATTTTCTACCTGCCAGGTAGGATTCAAACCAATTTAAGACCCTGCCAGAGAGGCCCACCCATTGACTAAGGCGATTTCTAAGAATATTGTGATCAATGGTATTGAATGCAGCACTCAGATCTAAGAGGATGAGAACAGATAAACGGCCTCTGTCTGCATTTACCCACAAGTCATTTACTACTTTGAGTGCAGTTTCTGTACTGTGATTTGTTCTGGAACCCGACTGAAACTTATCAAGAATAGCATGTTTATTGAGGTGATCATTAAGCTGCATAATGACTGCCTTCTCTAGAATTTTACTTAAGAAAGGCAGGTTAGAAATAGGTCTAAAATTTTCAAAAGCAGAGGAGTCAAGATTATTTTTCTTGAGCAGGGGTTTAACTACAGCAGTCTTAAGACAGTCTGGGAAGACCCCCGTATCTAATGATGAGTTTACTATGTCAAGAATACTATCAATTAGCACGCCGGATACTTCTTTGAAAAAACTTGTTGGCATTGGGTCGAGGATGCAGGTGGAGGGTCTCAGTTGAGAAATTATTTTATATAAATCAGGTAAATCTATCCTGGTGAAAGAATTTAATTTGTTTAAAATGGAGTACCAGGGTGTTTTGTCTTGGTAGAGTAATATGTTGCTCTACTTTCCCCTATTGTATTATAAATAAGTAGCCTTTGTCAAAATGCCTAATCTCACAGACTTACCACTGTTTATAAGGTATTATAGTATATAACTTATCCCCACCTTCCCTTCTATATCTATAACCTCAGGTAATTAGGTGTAGTTAAAAGACAAGCAGGAGTTAAGTTACGCATAAAATAATGTATTATTGATAATAATCATAAATAATAACAATATGCAAAGTACATTTGAATATTGGCAACCATACAACCTGATTAAATGGTGCTGTGTAGTTTCAGGCGGCACACAGACTTGTTAGTTACTTAATAATGTGTCTAATTAAAGCATCATTCAGCTTTCTTCAGAACAGGCTGCATTGCCTGCCTCAATATGGCTGCCAAGTTGTGCTCACCATTGTGTTGTCGTCTTCAGTTTATGGTGTGATGATCTTCATCAGTTTGGTAGGAGAGATGCTTCTTCATCATATGTTGGTTAGTAAGAGAGAGAGAATGTGGTTGAACAAGCAGATTTATAGATTCTCTGTCCAACCCCTACAGCCAATAGGACATCATGGTACTTAAAAGCTTCTGATAGAAGCCAATTCCAAACAGCCATGCTTCAGACCAATGGGGCAAAGAAAATCTTAACACCTGCCATCCCCCAAAACCACATGTTAAAGTACAGCTTAGCTTCCTTGCGGGGGTTGAAAGACTTTAGCAGAGAAACACTCGTCAAACTGGTTTAAGGCACATTCCCCCCCCATCCCCATCTCTGTCTTAAATTTCAAAAAGACCCATTCCTAAAGGGGGGGGGAGGTAAACACTCACTAATGTAACACTAAATTACATTGCTTTTCCTAAATTACAAATAAAGACATACAAAATATTTATCAAGTTATATGCAAAATCTCACAACACTCCACCCGGATAAATGTTTTGTACAATGTCTTTATAAACAGTCTTAATTGTTTAAAGAGTCTGTTGCATAACTTGTGGTTTGGTTTGCAGTATTTGCTCTCCCAGTTTTAAAAGTTGTGCGTGACCATTTGTCCATTACATATCTTCTTTATTTCAAAGACAATCTGTAGAACGTGGATCTGCTCCTGATGACTTGTATTTGCTCCAGCTTGCTTCAGCTGTTTGTTTAGCTTTCTGCAGTCTTCAAATGTCATCAGATCTGGTGGTTCAAAATGAGACAAATCCACACCTTCCACTAAGCTAACCGTACTATAATTTAAGTCTATTGTGTGAATTCCTAAAACTGATCTTTGTTCTTTTCTGGTTTTTATGTCTAACTGCTAATTAGACCCTTGTCCCAAACTATCTGCTTAAGCATATGCAGCTGTACAATAAACATCAAAATTTGAAAGATAATATACCACAGGTGCCAGTACAACCACTTCTGCCCAAGTGAGAGCACATGTGCCACTGCATAAACTGTTCACAAACCAACATCTGTGGCCCCTCTTCACACATTTGTGGTTGAATTAGTTGCCTCTTCCCATCAGCCTTTACCAGTATAGGCTGGCATCACCACCATGAGACATCACAGCTATGCAACTCATCATTCCCGCTGTAGGCCACCCCTAGAGTTGTTTGCTCACCATGTGCATACTCGTTGTGCTAAACACCTCGGTTCAGAATTGGCCCACTGGTCCTCTGCTTGTATCACAGCTGACAACCTCAGCAGGGCTTCCGTATTTTCCCAATTAGACTATTCCCAATTAGACTATACCTAAATATGGAGCCCATATGACTTGCAAATGTACCAGCTGCACCTACTTTCCTGAAAAGTTCACCAATTTGCTCAGTATACCACTCATTAATAATAGTATTAATTATATTAATTATCCCACTTAATTAATACCCAGAATGTATACTTTATGATTCCAAAATGAATCCCCTTATTTTGGCATTCCTAACTGGTTTGTTCAGTTTCCACCCCTTAGAATATAAATTTGCTGCAGTAATGAACAAACCTTACCTTTTAAACTATAGCTGTTCTGACTAGCCTTATTATTGCATGGCTTGTGGACTTGTTACTCACTTAAACCCCAGAAAGTGTCTTTTTCTTGCTGTCTCTTCAGTTCTTCTCCATGTCTTTGTCTTTAGTCTTTGCTTGTTGTCTTTTCCTCTTTCTTTTTTTCATTCCACTATGTAGGCAGGTCTGCAAAATGGAAGGTGACAAAGCAATTTCTGTCCATCTCATCTTCTTGGTTGTTAACCTGGTGCCAACACTCAAACTTTGCTTCCAGGCGTTCATTGGAACAGCTTGGCCACACTGCCACTCTGCTCCAATGTGTTAATGATAACCTGATCTCCTGCATGGATTTTACTCTGCTAATTGCCTTCACTATTAATTACCTGCACCAACCCAAAGTCCATAAAACCTTACAATAGAAGTAGCACTATTGCAAAAGGCCAGAAAATTGAAACAGAAATAACTGTTTTCCCTTTCCTGTTTTTCTGCACTACCCTTCTATTTTTTTTTCATTGCCTGTGTGTCCTTTTTTATTTTATGGTAACTGCTACCTGAAAGTGTGGGCTAAAACCTCTCCAAAATCCTAGTGCTAGATCCAGCATCTCTCCTAAAACTGACCTCTGTTCTTTACCCAAGACCAGCTCACTTTTCTCCATTTTATTGCCTGGAGATTCATAGGCGGTCTTTTTAAACAACTGGTCATTCAGGTTTCGAATTACTGAACCTAAGTGTGTGTGCTTTTTAATTGCTGACTGGCCTAGCAGAGCTGTTAGGACTTTCACCACACCCCTGTGCATTCAAGACTTGCTGCCCGAGTTTTCAAACCTTCCTGCTGCACCATCCCCCATCCTTTGTCCT
The DNA here is from genome assembly GCF_900747795.2 of Erpetoichthys calabaricus. NCBI lineage: Eukaryota > Metazoa > Chordata > Cladistia > Polypteriformes > Polypteridae > Erpetoichthys > Erpetoichthys calabaricus. Next base: position 286,908,598 of record NC_041394.2, on the reverse strand, counting down.
TTGGCTTGTCCTGATCCATTCAAACCAAATCCTAAACTGGTGCACTTTCTTTCCAACTCAACCATTCTTGCACTAGCACATTCAGACCTTTCACACACAAGCACTCGAATTTCTTTTATTTCCACTGTTGCTTGTTTAAATTCCACACTTTCTTCACTCAATATGCCATTATCCATTTCATGCCCTCTAGTCAACAATTGCCATTCACACTCACCAGCTTCTCTACCTTCTATCTGATTTCTTTGTCCTAAATCAAATTTCAATGCAGCACTGGTTACCTTTCCTAACAGTGGTGAAATATCTATCAGTGTAGCATGTTCTTTAAATAATAGACAGACCTCAGAATCACATGGAGATTGTGGTGCAGTGGAGAATAATGGAAGGTAACACCCTTTCTGTTTTCCCTTCCTTTCATGCCTCTACTTTTCTTCACACTCACATTCCCACTCTTTTTCAGAGCACTCATCTATCTCATGTAAGTCACCTACCCATGTTTTAGGGTTCCAGTCAGATCCGGTTACTACTACCCTAACTTTCACGATGGGTGGTTTTCTCTCCTTGTTTCCCCTGCTTTCTGTGCTTTCCACTTCAGCAGTGGGTGTTCTACATGCTAACACTTCACAATTTTCACACCAACTGTTATGTCTTTCAAAACTTTCACACAACATTCCATTTTCACTTTCATTCACTTTGCTATTTTCTTTCTTATATCGATCTTCCTTATTACCAATAATACAAGCTAGTAAACCTCTTATAATAGCAGCTGTCTTCTTTAAACCAGATTTCTGTTTTACTAATTTTAATCCTTCCAGCCCCCTTCCATTTTGTGGAATGCTCAGCTCAGCTTCTGCTTTCTTTCCTGCACTACAGGTTTCCATTTCCTAGCTTTGGCATGCTTGCTTCTGCCACTCCACTGCAAAATGGCTGACTTTAATATAAATTTAGGCATTTCTGAGTCTACAATTTTACTCTAATACAATTTGTCAACTTCGTTATGGGTTGGCCTACTTTTGCCCCTGTAAGCAAACATACACGTACATACACACAGATCCTAAACGAATAAGTGCCGTATGAATGACACACGCATGTCCCATCACTCCCTAGCACTTTAATTAGAGACTCACTACTACCAGCTCTAACAAACATGCGGGTGTCCTCGTGACACACATAAAGTCTCTACACTTTGTTGGTTATATTCCATTCAGCAACCAAACAATGTTTACTTCCACCGCATTTGTACACTGGATGCCCTAAAATTCACATACATACACACACATATACTGTACATCAACAGTATTTGCAAACAGGGTGCAAAACATGGTTACTCCCAAAATCCTGCCGGACTACGCCAATTGTTTTGTCTTGGTAGAGTAATATATATTGCTCTACTTTTCCATATTGTATTATTAATGAGTAGCCTTTGTCAGAATGCCTAATCTCACAGACTTACCACTGTTTATAAGTTATATACTATAATACCTTATAAACAGTGGTAAGTCTGTGAGAGTAGGCATTCTGACAAAAGCTACTTATTAATAATACAATAGGGGAAAGTAGAGCAATATATATTACTCTACCGAGACAAAACACGGGGTTGAAGTGGTTCAGTATTGGGGAGATGTACTACATTATTTCTAATATCATTAATTTTTTTGATTAAAAAATAAAGCAAAAGCCTCACAAGTTTCACTGGAAGTATTTTGGAGGCACTCCATTGAGTAACCTGGATTTAGCAGACGATCAGTCAATAGAGAATAAGACTCTGGGATTACTAGCATTGTTATTTATAATTGTAGAGAACAAGACGGACTATGTTGTTGTATTCTGTTATAATGAACCTTCAATATTTCATAGTGGATAGTTAGTTTAGTTTTCCTCCATTTACGCTCAGCTCTCCGGCATGTTCTCTTAAGATCAGGCACTCTTTGGGTCTTCCACGGTATAACAGTACTAGAAGATTTTTTTAACTATCTTTTCAGGTGCAACTATGTCAGCAGCAGCTCTCACCTTAATATTAAAATTTTCCACCTTACTATTTACATTATTCTCACAATTGTAGTAAGCACTACAAATAGACTGGTTGCTTAAATTGTTTGTAAATTTTGAAGCTGCTGATGAGTTAAAGAAGCGTTTTTTAACAATATGCTTCTCGTGAATATTTTCTATCATTATTTCTATGTTAAATAGTAACAGAAAATGATCTGATAGACCAATATCAATGATCTGCTTCACATCAACTTTTAGTCCTTTGGTAATTACTAAGTCTAATGTATGACCTGCTTTATGTGTAGGCTGACTAATGTACTGGCTCAAATCAAAGGAGTCCAGGAGGTTCATGAATTCTTTTACTTTCGGGTCACACTGATTATCAATATGAAAGTTAAAGTCACCGACTATTAGGAGTGTGTCATAGTTCGTAATTACAATTGACCCCAAGTCTGAGAATTCCTCAAAGACGCATTGTATTTAGGAGGCCTATACACGGATAATACTAGAAACTGAGAAACTCCATGAATAACAACGGCAAGATACTCAAAGAACTTGAATTTGCCAAAGCCGACATCTTTACACTTTAACCGGCTCGAGTAAGTGTTTGGTAAGCCGCCACCTTTCTTTCCTTGGCGATCCGCATGAGCAAAGCTGCAATTTGGAGGCGCTCATTCGATTAAAACAGCCACACCATCTGAGCTAAACCACGTTTCACTTAGTGCAATAAAATCAATTTTCCTGTCACTAATAAGATCGTTGATGGAAAACGTCTTGTTGGTTAATGCTCTAAAATTTTATAGAGCCATATTTAATGTTTCGGAAGAGCAGAACTGAATTGTATGTGCGTTATGGGTATTTGAGATAGAAATTAAGTTATTTTTATTAGCGCCGCTCTGTGCGTATTTTTTATTTAATCCTATAATCATTTTTAATGCATTGTTCATCTAGAGGTGTAATTATAATTTAATTATTTGTATTTATGCCGCACTGCCTAGATTTTTTATGTGCACTAAAGTTAGTTATTAGAGTGTTAATGTAGTGCACTTTTGAGGAAGATTTTCTTACCGAAATATCACAAGCATAACGGAAGGGGTTAGAAGTAAAAATAGAGAGTCAAGTGAGACGAATTACCTTCGCGATGTTTTTGGAGCGGACCCGGGCACCGAATCTATTTGGATGCAGACCATCCCGCTTAAAGAAACGTGGCCTCTCCCAGAAGAGGTCCCAGTTGTCTGTGAACCCGATGTTTTGACTCTTGCAGAAGACTTCCAAAGAATACTTCCAAAATATAGCAACCAGCGGAGGCAAAGGCACCCAGGATGGCTCAGCAGCATAACCCTTTTTAGTGTCTCTGTGTACTGGATCTTGACATCTCACAGACTTGACACTATAGGCAAGTCCTAGTGATGCTCTCAGAATCTCACTGGCAGCGAGTGTCTTTGCATTGGATGCTGCTAGCTACCCCTACTAAATAAACGCAAAATAGCTCATTATATTTGGTTATATGAATTAAGTCACTTCAAGATTTATGCAAAACAAAAAGACCAGTACTGCTTTCCACTGCACACTACACTGTTGGTCCAAATGATTAATTTTCTCTTGAAAATACTGTATACATATATATCATCATATAATCAATCTGTTTCTTTGTAAATTTACTAGACTTTCTGGCTGTCAGCATCTGCATTGAAAATATTTTGATATTCTGTATATGTGTGTATGTATATCAATCAGAATTTTACAGTTGTATTCAGATTTGTATTCTGCTTGTTTCAGGACCGAAAAATTGAAGATCTTAGGCAATCACTGAACAGGTATAAGAAGGTGCAAGATATGGTAATATCTGCTCAAGTAAAAAAAGGTAAAGTGTTTAGTATAGTTAGCACTTCAATTTATTTTACAACATTTCCAGCATTTGTTTTACAAAATATACTGTCCATATTAGTGCTGCTGACTTACAGCTACACTAAATGGGGATTGAATGCGAATTTGTTCCACGCAGGTGTGTACAGGTCACACATTCACTCTCATTCTCTTTATGCTTGGATTTTCTTCACTTCTCAAAGGTGCACATGTTAGGTTAGCTGGCAACTGTAAATTAGTGCTTCGTGAGCAAGGGAATTTCATGGCCTTTGTTTGGTAAGTGTGCCCTGTGATGGACTTGTGCCCCAACTAGCATTGGTCGTTACCTCAATCCTAATGCTGTTGGCTCTGCCTCATTTTGACTAAAGTTGAATTAAGTGGCTGGAGAATTGGATGGAAGGATAGATGTTATTTAAGTAAGGGAGTAGAACAGCTAACAGTTGGTTAGCTAACCTGGCTGCTCTGCAGCTCTGGGAGACTGGATTCAAATCCTTGCCTTCTCCCAGTCTTTGTAGATTTGCATGATTTGTTAATTGTCATTGTTGAACTGGTTCCAGGCTCCTAATGCAGCGTGCAGCTTCACCCTGATCTTAAAATTTGATTAATCAGTGTCACAAAATTAAATGTAATAATTTTTTATTGAACATATTGTGAGTCATAGACAAAAAAAAAAGTGTGATTCGGGATAAGGACTTATTTTTTAGTCTTTGTTTTCATCTGCCTGTAGACTAGAAAACTTCACACTTTGACTGAAACAGTGTAAGATAGACAGATGTTGTGAAATTAAAATAATGCTAAAGAGTAATATGTAAGAAACAGCCTCGTGTTCTTGAGCCTGATAGGTTTGCCACTGCTCAGAGAAACTTACTTTTAAAGATTACAAATAAACACCAAGCTGGATATAGAACCAGTGATAATGATAATTATTCTGGTAACACAGGCTTCTTAAATATTTGCATTAGTTTTGGTGCACTACAGTTAAAAACCATCAAACACTGTCCTTTAGCATGTATCTTAGCCCAAAAACATCAAGTCTGTTAGTATCCTAATTATTTCTATAGACTAAAAGCTCTCTATTGGTTGAATTGACTACCTACAAGTAAACTGATCATAGGATTAATGACTATTGTCAAAGTGTTTGTGTGTTAATCTCTTACAGAGAAACTTAAAAGTGATAGTGAAGAAAGTCAAAGTGATAGTTCTGCATCAGTTTCTACAGCCATTTCAGTTGCTGTAGAGTCAGAGAAATCTCCCTCACCAGCAAGAACAAATGAAGAAATTTACTTAAAAACAGCTGAAGAGGTATACTGATTTCTCTTTTTCAAGCATTTTTTTTTCAGTTTTACTTTTAATGTTTAGTATCATCTTCGTCAAGTGTAGGTTAATTGCAGCAGTTCAGGGATGTCTGTCCAAACTGTGTGTTTTTTGTTGCACATTTTCAGAATACTAAAGTTCAGTCCCATCATACTTCAGCATTCTAAGACATCACCAGCCTAGTGGTAAAAGTGAACAGTGCACTGCAGCTGGCGGTGTGTGTTTTTCACAATTAAAACATTATAGTTGGGTTAAATTAAGCAACTGGCAGCTACATTTGAAATGGTGAATTCTAAGTAAACAACATGCTATCTTACCTAGTTAAAAAAGGGTGCAAAAGAATTCCTCTTAAGCAAGGTCTTTTTGGTGTTGATAACAAGGAAATGCAAGAGATCCCTGTTTCTGTAGGTACGTAAATGTGACTAACTACACTGACACCATTCCAGCAGACCCACATACATAGTACAGTAGATAAGTAGAACTTTATTTGTCCCTGGGGGAAATTTGGCATAGGCAACAATACTTCTCTAAGTACAACTTGCTGTTGCTATGACATGTAGTGATGGCAATTGTCAAAACGATGACAAGATACAGCAGCTATTTTAGCTTTTTACTTTATCTCACTGTCACATCTTGTATTAAGTTTCTCTCTCTTTCTTCTTGTCATTCCATACCTGAACATATTTATTTTACCTATTTGACTAATACATGAGGAGAAGAAAGACACTGTAACCCGAATATTTAAAGTTCATGTAGTGGAGCAACTAAGGGGGCCAAACTTTAAGGGAGGGGAGACCCTGTTGGTGTAGCCTTCTCAGCGGTAGACTGGAGTGGTAGGTCTAATGCTAAGGATCTCTGGTGTCTGGAAGGTTGCCGGTTTGAATCCTGTTATTGCCAGAAGGGATCCTACACTGTTGGGCCCTTGAGCCAAGGCCCTTAACCTGAAAATTGCTCCAGGGGTGCTGTACAATGGCTGACCCTGCAGTTTGACCCTCCCAAAGGTTATGTGACAAGACAGTTTCCCATCAGGGATTAACAAAGTATATCAAAGTATATCTTTAGGTCTCTTAAATACACAAGCAGCTTTTGTGTCAAACTTTTAGCATTGATTCATTGTCAATATTTCTGGGTATCAGATTTTTTGTTAGTGGTTATTACGTGAAGTATCCAGCAAACCTGTTCTCAGTGAATTTCAGTACGATTTACTGAGAATCATCATGGGAGTTAAAATTTAGATCATTATTTTTCTGGAACTTTTTGGGTTTAGTATTAAAGAATACACAATCATGTTAGTAGCCAAGACAAACCAGGCCAAACATGGAAAATTAGTTGTATTTCTTTACTTTCTGTATCTGGTTCATGTACTCATTAAATGTATTCATTAATAAATTTAGTCTGTTTTTGACATCTGTTTTTATTTTGGGTTTGTCTGTTCACTTTGTCATAAAGGTTGTAAAATTAATTTAGACACTCACCAGTAAAATGGGAAAACAGCCTGTTCACTGACAGAAACAAATATTGAATATATGTGATGTGTACTAATTTATTTTTGACCATCCAGGAAGGGTACCCTAAAATGATATACTACCTTTTGCAGGGTAATATCTAGATTTACACATCTAGCATTTTTTAATTTGTTCTTCCTTCATGTTGCAGTTGGCTAGTTACACAGCTTGACTGGGTTGACATCATTTTTTTTTTGTGCTTGTCATAAGGTTCCTCTTCAGATTCACAGAAGTGTCCTGCAGGTTTCAATACCAGTTTTATCATCCACACCCAAGGCTTCCAGTGAAGATGAATTGAATCAGTCTACAAATAAAGAGCAGGAGTTTAGGTATCATCATTAGCTAACTTTTAAGGTCCTCCTATTATTCAAATGTTATAGCCATCACATTGCACTATTGTGCACTAATTTTTACATTCTTTTGTATGCAGTGAAATAACATCCCCAGATATCATTTCCATAATTCAAGAAACTCGTTTGTGTGATAGTCCTGTGTGAGTATTAAACAGTAATGTTCCTTATTGTTTCCTGTACTTAATATCAGCTTGCAGCAAGCTCTGTGTAATTGTGTATTTTTTGTTTTTGAACTTGGGAAGCCTTGTATTTAGAGTCAGGTGCTGCATGTAATGGAGCTAAACATTGCATTGCATTTATACCTCTAGCTTTTGATGGCAACAATAAAGTAGATGTAAAAATGTGTAGGTATATATATATACAGTAATCCCTCCTCTATCGCAGGGGTTGCGTTCCAGACTCCCCCGCGAAAGGTGAAAATCCGCGAAGTAGAATCCATATGTTTATATGGTTATTTTTATATTCTCATGCTTGGGTCACAGATTTGCACAGAAACACAGGAGGTTGTAGAGAGACAGGAACTTTATTCAAACACTGCAAACAAACATTTGTCTCTTTTTCAAAAGTTTAAACTGTGCTCCATGACAAGACGGAGATGACAGTTCCGTCTCACAATTAAAAGAATGCAAACATATCTTCCTCTTCAAAGGAGTGCGCGTCAGGAGCAGAGAATGTCAGAGAGAGAGAGAAAAAAAGCAAACAAAACTCAATAGGGCTGTTTGGCTTTTAAGTATGCGAAGCACCGCCGGACAAAGCAGCTGCAAGGATGTACAATGTAAAGGTAGTCTTTCAGCATTTTTTAGAGGAGCGTCCGTATCCTCTAGGCCAGTGTGCGAACAGCCCCTCTGCTCACACCCCCTCCATCAGGAGCAGAGAATGTCAGAGAGAGAGAGGGGGAGAGAGAGACAGAGAAAAACCAACAATCAAAAATCAATAAGTGCTGTTTGATCTTTTAAGTATGCGAAGCACCGTGCGGGAAGCATATCGCTTGACAAAGCAGCCATATGTAAGCCCAGCAAGGAAGAGAGCAATGTGAAGATAATCTTTCAGCGTTTTTTGAGGAGCGGCCGTATCCTCTAGGGGTGCGAACAGCCCCCGTGCTCACAATATATTTGAGGAGTTTTATTTAATACGTAATACGCGCTCTGGTTGGGTAGCTTCTCAGCCATCTGCCAATAGCGTCCCTTGTATGAAATCAACTGTGCAAACCAACTGAGGAAGCATGTACGAGAAATTAAAAGACCCATTGTCCGCAGAAATCCGCGAACCAGCAAAAAATCCGCGATATATATTTAAATATGCTTACATATAAAATCCACGATAGAGTGAAGCCACAAAAGTCGAAGCGCGATATAGCGAGGGATTACTGTATATGTATGTGAGTGAGAATTTTTGTGCATGTGACAATACAGCAATACCTCAGTTGATGTACACTACAGCTATTATTAAAAGAAACTTCGTTATTGGAGATAGATGTATCAGTCATAATACAGATGCATATTGTAGCAACCTTGAGTGTGGGGTTTGGGTGTGAAAATTGGGTATTATTTGTTCTACTGCTGAAACTGTCATATTCTTGCTACTCTCAAATGCCGCTGCTCTGATACTTCATTGCTCCTTCTGTGTGGCTTCATGCACTTTCATCTGCCCTGCATATTCACGCTGTCGGCTCCACCTCACTTGGGGTCAGAGGCAACATCATCTGCCTTGTTTTTCTCAACTCTGTGAGCAGAACTAAACCAGGATCCTTAAGTAGAATCGCCAGTGGCTACAAACCAAGGCCAATAAATTTTAACAGAGGAGGAGCTGCTCCAAAATGGTTGCATGTAAGTGCTGTCTATCCACGCAACCTCTTCCATGCTTTGCACCAGCTACTTTAATGGCCAGCTGCTAACCCCGATAATTCATCTGCATGGCATTTCTTTTATCCACAACTATCCCGCTTAGGGAGGTTACTAAATGACTTCCACAGCACTCTGCATTTTTTTTTTTTTTTTTTTTTTTTTTTTTTTTTTTTTTTTTGCAAATTGGGCTCACTTTTCTATTACTTTTCTTGTTCATTTTTATCTTTTCATACTTTTTATGAACTGCTTTCAGTAATGGCATTCTATTTCAGTGTACTAGTTCTTGTTTAGGTTACTTGCACTTGGATTTGGTTTGGTCCGTTTATAGGAGATGGACGTCTGAAGCAGAGCTCCGCTAGCAGCGGCTTTATTTTCCCACGTATTTCATATTATTTAGAGGTATCCTGTATTTAACCCGACCAAGGAACATCCACTACAATATACAAGCATGAGTAACAAGAAGAAAAGTCAGAAAGAACCGGAAAAGAAACTTAAAGCTGCATCGAAGTCCGGACAGACTTCCGGCCTGAGTGCAGGTGTAAGGTATGGCATCACGGAGACTGACCTGGAACAGGCAGAAGAGTGCGCAGAATTCCTGGGGCCCCGCTCCATTGTATCGTCTCCAGTCGAGAGTGAAAATGGGAGCGAAGGCGCAAGTGATACAGGTCGCGAGGGATCGCCGATTACTGAGGATCATTCGAGACTAGAAAGGGCTCTGCAGGACGTGCTCTCATCTACTCATCGCGAGCCTGTAACAGGAGCTGCATTTTCACTTGCGGAGCACGAAAGCAGAAGCGAACTGTCCGAACTGAAAGAGATGATCGCTACACAGATAGCTACACAGAAAGAGATGAACACTACACTGGCCACTGCCATGGTTACGGCCATGAAGGAGCTTAAGAAAGATAACACAAATGATCTTAAGAAGGTGGCCACTGAGCTCAAGAAGGATAACAAAGATAAGGAAACGCGTCTATTTGAACGTTTCGACGTGAACTTTAAAGGCATGTTGGAGAAATTAGTGGAACACATTGAAGAAACTAACTCCAAACTGAAAAGGCTTGATGATCATATTAATGACGTTTCAGACCAGCTGGAAGACGTTAAGCAGGGACTCACGGCTCGAGTGGAAACAGCGGAACAAATGGCATCTAACGCCGATGAAAAAGCCACAGTTGCGAACTCGGAATACAAAAAACTTGGAGACAGACTTGCAGCCCTGGAGGATGGGTGCAGAAGAAATAATATAAGAATTGAGGGTATACCTGAGAAACGAGAAAGCTCAAGCCCAGTGAAATTTGCAGTAGAATTACTGTCTAAAATAATTGGAGATGACTTTAAACTCGACAATGAGATAGCCACGGCTTATCGCACAAAGATACCAAGCGCCTTTAAATCTAGGTCTTTTATTGTCCGCTTCGAACGACTAAGATGTAAGCTTGATGTGATGGCACTTCTCAGACACAAGCAAGAGATTATATTCGAAAATAATCTTATTCGTATTTTTCCCGACTTCTCACCATCAACAGCTGCAAAACGCAGATCCTACAACGACATTAAAAGGATGCTACGGGAAGCCGATATCAAATACAGCCTCTTGTATCCTGCCAAACTGAAAGTGGAAGTTCAAGACGGACATTATATTTTCTTCAGCAAAGAAGAAGCTGAAAAAGAATTAAAGAAGCTGTTTCCGACACTTTTTTTGAAAGTTAATTAAAATTAAAGAGCCGTATTCTATCAAGGCACGGGAAAGACCCATGATCTGATCGCTGGATCCATGTTTAAAGAGACTGGTATTATAATTATACATCTCTAATTCTCTTTTTTTTAATTTTTTTTTTTATCTGGACTTTATATGTTATATGTTTATGTTTTAATCAGAGTTATAGAGTTATAGACGTGAGTGTGAAAATGTGGAAGTGATTAAAGTAGGATTCGTTTTATTTATTTATTTTTTTATTTCTTTTCTTTTTTTTTTATTTTTCTTTTTTTTTTTTTTTAATTTATTTATTTATTTTTTTTATTTTACTATACCTTAAAGTAGACCGTTTAACTTCATACCCTTGGTTTATTGCTTGTTCTACTATTTATATAATTACCATTATACTATTACAGTATGAATTACCAGGTTTATCCTGGACTAGTTTTTAAAATCACTCCCAGGGTTGTTTTTTTTTTTTTTTTTTAACCTTAATATCTTAACTTAAAAGCGCTGAAGATTATTTCAAGATTAAATATTGTTAATGAGAACATTTTCGGCAGATAGTATTAAGGATTTAACTGTAAAAGATATCTCTGTTTTAATTCTGTAACGCCGCTGCAGGGTGGGGTTTGTTTTGTTTTGGACGTGCTCTGTCTCTTCGTATGTCAGAGGACTGGAACATCGCGAAGTGGGGTCTAGCCTCATGTGGGGAGGCAAAATGGGGGGGTGGGGGGATAAAGGGGGGAGAGAAGGAGAGCAGGTTATATCTAATCTATTCTTATAATCCTTATAATTATAAATATCAATGCAGCAACAGGCTAACATGCAACAACTCCTGGGGAATCTTGAAACTAAGATTAAAACTGCCATATTACCAATTAAAACTATAAAATGACATTAAAAACTCAGAATCAATGTCTCCATGATGGGACAGTTAACTTTGTGAGCTGGAATGTTAAAGGCCTGAATCACGAATTAAAGAGAAAGAAAGTATGCTCTCACCTAACAGGCTTAAACGCTAAAATAGTATTTTTACAGGAGACCCACTTACTAACCAAGGATCAGTTCAGATTACAAAAAGTCTGGACTGGCCAAATGTTCCATTCTAGCTTTATAAAGAAAACTAGAGGGGTGGGAATTCTCATACATAGAACAGTTCCATTTGTAGCATCAGAGGTAGTGTCGGACCCTGAAGGGAGATATGTGATGGTCATGGGCAACTTATATAACAGTAAAATGATTTTGATAAATGTTTATGCACCCAATGTTGATGATAAGGAATTCATGCAAAATCTATTTGCATCCATTCCCAGTGTGAACACTCATAAAATTATAATGGCTGGGGACTTTAATTGTGTTTTAAATCCACTCTTAGATAGGACTCCTGTGACAGGGGGGACGACATCTAATACTGCAAAGATAATTACACAGTTTTTAAATGATCACAACTTATCAGACCCCTGGAGGTTTCTTAACCCAAACTCAAGAACATACTCGTTCTACTCACCAGTGCATTATAGCTACTCAAGAATTGATTATTTTTTTATAGATAATAATTTCCTGCCTACAATTAAATCATGCAAATATGACACAATTGTTATCTCTGACCATGCCCCTCTAGTCTTGGAGCTAAAATCAATAAGCCCCTCGTACTCACCTCGCAGATGGCGTCTTAACCCTCTTTTATTGGCAGACGAGAACTGCACAGAATTTATATCCAAACAAATCAGCTTCTTCCTAGAGACAAACACGTCTACAGAGGTTTCTGCAGGAACACTCTGGGAAACTCTAAAGGCCTTCCTAAGAGGCCAGATTATTTCATATCTTTCCCATAGAAATAAATTAGAAACCAAGAAAGTGTCAGAGCTAAGAAATGAAATTACTAGAATAGATGAAGAACAAGCCAGGCGTCCAAGTGAAGCTCTTCACAGGAAAAGGCAGGCCTTGCATACAGAACTTAACATCTTAACAACTAAAGAAACTGAACAACTTATTTATAAGTCTAGACAGCATTACTATGAACACGGAGAAAAAGCTAATAAGCTTTTAGCTCAACAAATTCATAAACAAGAAGTTCACAATGCAATACCAGTAATCACCAACAAGAATGGAGAAGAAATCATCGACCATAATAAAATAATGCACACATTTAGAGATTACTATAAGTCTTTATATTCCACTGAGCCCAAAGAAGACAACACGCAATCTAATGCATTTCTGGATAATTCACAAATACCACAAATAGATGCTTTAAGTGCTGAGGAACTAGATAAACCTCTAACGCTAACAGAATTACTAGACGCTATAAAGTCACTACAAAGCGGGAAATCATCAGGCCCTGATGGTTACCCCGTAGAGTTTTATAAGAAATTCTCCACTCAGCTAGCTCCACTCTTATTGGCAACATTTACAGAAGCTAAAGACCACCAAATACTACCCCAAACATTTCGACAAGCATTAATCACCGTCTTTCCTAAACAAAATAAGGACTTGTTACAATGTGCATCATATAGACCAATTTCACTCCTGAATAATGATGTTAAGATACTCTCAAAAATCCTAGCTAGAAGGATGGAGAAAGTGCTGCCCTCGGTAATATCACAAGATCAAACTGGATTTATTAAAGGCCGACATCTATCTTCAAATCTCCGACGCTTGTTTAATGTTATATATTCACCAGCAAAATCAAACACCCCAGAGATATTACTATCATTAGACGCAGAAAAGGCATTTGACATGATCGAATGGAATTACCTTTTCACTGCATTGGAGAAATTTGGGTTTGGCCCGAATATTTGTGCTTGGATTAAACTACTGTATACCAGTCCAGAAGCTTCAGTTTGTATTAATAAAATTTGCTCAGACTACTTTAAACTAGAACGTGGTACCAGACAAGGATGTCCCTTGTCGCCACTGTTGTTTGCAATCGCTATTGAACCACTGGCGGTTCACTGCCGAAATTCTTATCAGATAAAGGGGATTGTCAGAGAAGGACTGGAACAGAAAATTTCTCTATATGCAGATGATATGGTCTTATATATATCGGACCCAGAAAACACTGTCCCTGCTGTTTTAACAGCACTAACAGAATTTCAAAAGATATCTGGTCTTAGAATTAATCTGAATAAAAGTATACTCTTTCCAGTGAACTCACAAGCATATAATATTAAATTAGACACCCTACCTTTTACCATAGCAGATCAGTTTAAATACCTAGGGGTAAATATCACAAGTAAACATAAAGCTCTTTATCAACAAAATTTTGGCGTCTGTATGGAAAAAATTAAGCAAGACTTGCATAGATGGTCAACCCTTCATCTCACTCTAGCCGGAAGAATTAACAGTGTTAAGATGAATATCCTTCCTAAACTTCTCTTTTTATTTCAAAACATTTCAATATATATCAATAAATCGTTTTTTAAACAGTTAGATTCAATAATAACCTCATTCATTTGGAACTCAAAACACCCACGTATCCGAAGAGCGACCCTACAAAGACCTCAGGCAGAAGGTGGCATGGCTTTACCTAATTTTCAGTTTTATTACTGGGCAGCAAACATACAAGCCATAAAAACCTGGACACAAATAAATGCACATACACAGGCTTGGTCTGCAATAGAAGTAAAATCCTGTAGTACTTCTTTATATTCCCTGCTTTGCTCTCCAATAAATGAAAGTTATCGCAAATATACTAATAACCCAATTGTGCTTTACTCACTCAGAATATGGAACCAAATTAGGAAGCATTTTAAGATGGAAAATCTTTTATCAGTGGCACCTTTGCAAGGGAACCACCTCTTTCAACCTTCGCAAGTATATCCAGTTTTTAATACCTGGAAAAGTTTTGGGATTAAAATGCTCAGAGATCTTTATATAGACAACATATTTACATCTTTTGAACAATTACGTTCAAAATTTAACCTCCCAGCTACACATTTCTTTTACTATCTTCAAATTAGAAATTTTGTTAAACAGAAATTGCCCGATTTCCCCCACCTTGCACCCTCCACAATGCTGGAAAAAATACTGCTCAATTCCGAGGAAACAAACACTATTTCCGCAATATATAAAATCTTATTAGAGTCCCTACCTTTCAAAGATCCAAGAGGACATTGGGAAGAAGATCTCTTAATCAATATATCAGAAAAGGAGTGGAAGGTAGCAAAGCAGAGAATTCACTCGAGTTCTATATGCGCAAAGCATAGAATTATTCAACTAAAAATTATATATCGAGCTCATCTGTCTCGCTTAAAACTGTCCAAAATGTTTCCAGGCCAGGATCCAACCTGCGAGCGCTGCAACCAAGCTCCTGCCTCACTGGGTCACATGTTCTGGGCCTGCACCAAACTAACATCATTTTGGACAAAAATTTTTAAGTGCCTCTCAGACAGCCTTAGTATCACAATCCCTCCTAACCCACTAACAGCTGTGTTTGGTGTCCTTCCAGATGGACTTGAATTGGAGAAGGACAAACAAACGGTGATTGCATTCACTACACTCTTGGCACGCAGACTTATTTTGTTAAATTGGAAGAATCCTAATTCTCCTCTTATAAGTCAGTGGGAAACTGATGTTTTATATTATTTGAAATTGGAAAAAATCAAATTTTCAGTTAGAGGATCTGTACAAAATTTTTTCAAAACTTGGCAGGATTTAATCAATATTATTTTAGAATAAGAGAATTAACTATTATTGTATTTAACTCCCTTCTCCATCTCTTATTTATATAGATATTTACTTCTCCCCTTCTTTTGTCTAATGTTGCCTTATTAAAAAGCTTAAAGAAATTTTCCTTTAGCTAAGCTCTCCTTCTCAGGGATGGGGTTTGATTTGTTTTCAAATTTGTTGGGTTATAAATGGATCTGTTTGTATGGAATGATTACAATGAAAATTAATAAAATAAAAATATATAAGGTTACTTGCATGCACAATTTATAAAAATGTTCAGATCATCAGCGTCAGTTAAGTGTGGTAGCTCCTTCTAAACACTCAGCCCTCAACACTAAGAATCTAAGATAAGAATCGTTCAGGTTAATGGAACAGAAAATACAGTGTCCTTTTTCCTAAAGTTAGCTTATTTTTTAACAGTGAAATGTCTAGCTAAAATGGTCACTGTTTATTTTGATCGGTAAGTGTTTTAAAGAAATATTTAATATTTTTGAACATGGAGTAACCACATTTTAAATTGTTAAGGCTTTCATGATTATTATAGGGGACACAGACCAATGCATAATATACAGCTTCATAAGCAGCTGCTCATGAAGCGTAGTCATTGTAACCAGTAGCCAAAGATAAGGTGCCATTTTAAAATTCGTTAGACACTGAAAAAAATAAAACCAAAATTAGAAGCAGGTCAAATTGTGTTTTGCAGTTTAGATGAAACTAAACTTGCAGCTTTATCTTTAGTCATCAGTTTTACTGTTAACAAAAAGTGAGCTAAACATTTTTACATTCTCCATTGAATCGCTGCAATACAGTGCATCCGGAAAGTATTCACAGCGTATCACTTTTTCCACATTTTGTTATGTTACAGCCTTATTCCAAAATGGATTAAATTAATTTTTTTCCTCAGAATTCTACACACAACACCCCATAATGACAACATGAAAAAAAGTTTACTTGAGGTTTTTGCAAATTTATTAAAAATAAAAAAATTGAGAAAGCACATGTACATAAGTATTCACAGCCTTTGCTGCAAAGCTCGAAATTGAGCTCAGGTGCATCCTGTTTCCCCTGATCATCCTTGAGATGTTTTTGCAGCTTAATTGGAGTCCACCTGTGGTAAATTCAGTTGACTGGACATGATTTGGAAAGGCACACACCTGTCTATATAAGGTCCCACAGTTGACAGTTCATGTCAGAGCACAAACTAAGCATGAAGTCAAAGGAATTGTCTGTAGACCTCCGAGACAGGATTGTTTCGAGGCACATATCTGGGGAAGGTTACAGAAAAATTTCTGCTGCTTTGAAGGTCCCAGTGAGCACAGTGGCCTCCATCATCCTTAAGTGGAAGAAGTTTGAAACCACCAGAGGCCTCATGTATAAATGGTGCGTACGCACAGAAATGTTGCGTGCGAACGTTTCCACGCTCAAATCACGATGTATAAAAACCTAAACTTGGTGTAAAGCCACGCACTTTTCCACTGTAACTCATGCCCTGGCGTACGCAATTTCTCCGCTCGGTTTTGCAGACTGGCAGCACCCAGCGTCAAAGCAGTGCTACTGTTCCTGTGTGGTCACCTTTTCCTTCTTAGACCCACATTCCCGACGCGGCTTTATAAATACACTGAAACTAACTGCATATTGTTTATTAGTGTAATGCATCTGTTTGTAATTAACCTGCAGCAATATAATGGTCCAGGGAATAGCCATAGTATTCCAAATACCATAACTGCTTTAGCATTGTTACTCTCAATGCATCTTCTTCTTCTTTTAGATGCTCCCGTTAGGTGTTGCCACAGCAGATCATCTTTTTCCATATTACTGTCATTGCACCACTCGGAGTATTTATATCACTGTATCTGAGTGGGGAATCACAGCAGCAGCTGATCGGAAAAAGAATTATCGGTATACAGCATGAAGCAGACGCTGACTCAGCCACGGCAAAACGTTTCCGAGACTTCCCTGTACGGACTTCGCGGTTTAGAAAAAGTTTCATCCCAAGAACTATAAACGCACTCAATCAGTCCATCAAGTGCTCCTTGTAGAACTGTTTGGACTTAAGTACAATCACCTCACTGTAAACTTGGGATACAGTTATAATATTGCACAACCTGCGCCACTTTATAAAGCGCGTATTTACATATGATGACGATATAATTTTTAAGATGAAATGCAGTAAAATATGTTGATTATATTATACAGATAAACTTTAACTTCATTTAAATAATCTGTATTGTTGATAATTAAACATGTGAGGACATGGTTCCGCTGCGCTAGCTAGTTCATGGATTGTTCCTGCATTGCGTTGTATTCTTGCTCGTGCTGACGCGACACTGGAAGGATAGACGGATAGAATAATTAAACATGTACTACAATGATATTTCAGTGTTCCTTAAAAGTTTTGAAGAATCGGCGTTCTAAGCTACAAATGGCTTCACGTCTATTACAGAGCTGATTGTGTGGTGATTGGGTATTTGGAGAAAGAAAAGTAAGGACAGGAATTGGAGGTTAGTACGTTTGAAAGAGACAGTACTGCTGCAATAAATTATTTCATCGAAGGTCGCGCATGGCGCAGCAAGCCTCTTGCGTGAGACATGAACAAGCACTGCACCACCATGTTCCCATGTTTAATAACATGCTTTAACTCCTATCATCATGAAAAAGATATCACGTATACATCTCAGTATTTTAATTATTCAGAGAGCTGTAATATCACAAATGTAATGGATTCTGTGTCCTGTCGGAGAAAAAGAAAGCCCGTTTAAGAAGCAGGTAGTGATTCACACACAGAGCACATAGAAGATCAAATACAGAACAAAGCATTTAATGTGCCACTTTAGTTACAATGGGATTTGAGAAACTAGTAAATTAAACGATTTTAAGATGAAGTTTATAATGTTCTACTTTAATGGCAAAATAAACTATGTGATTAAAGTGGAAATTTCGAGATTAAAGTTGACATTTCGTGCTTTTTTCCCCCACTGTGTGCCTTTTTTTTTTTTTTTTTTTGTCTGTACCCTAATAAGCTTTCATATGACACTCAGACGGTGGGCTACGACTTGCCTTTCCGCGGCGACTTTGATATGTGATTTCTTTTTTATTTCGGGTACTGTGCGACTTTGTGAACTTGAGCTTTCGAGTTTCTCCAACACTCTGTCACTTGATCAACTTCATTTTGTTGATTATACCACTGTTTAAACAAACAAATAGTACGTTTTTCCTTTGCTTCCATTCGGTATTCTCTAAAATTCTTATATTTTCCCCTGTGCTTTTCCCATTGTCTTTTCACAGAAGGCTGAGCTTAAGGGCTATTTATATTGATTTGCATATTCAAAGAGGCGTAATTCTGGGAGGAGTTGGGGCGGGACAGAAGGTGCGTGCACGTGCGTTACTTTTCACGCTGATCGAAATTTATGTAGCGGAAGAACGTGGAAGTTTGCGTACATACAGATTCCTGCATCTGGATTTTTCTGTGCGTACGCACATTCCTGCTTTTGTGCTTACGTCATGTTATAGTGTAAGTACTACGCACGGCATTATGCATGAGGCCCCAGGACTCTTCCTAGAGCTGGCCGGCCATCTAAACTGAGCGATCGGGGGAGAAGGGCCTTAGTCAGGGAGGTGACCAAGAACCCGATGGTCACTCTGTCAGAGCTCCAGAGGTCCTCTGTGGATAGAGGAGAACCTTCCAGAAGGACAAACATCTCTGCAGCAATCCACCAATCAGGCCTGTATGGTAGAGTGGCCAGATGGAAGCCACTCCTTAGTAAAAGGCACATGGCAGCCCGCCTGCAGTTTGCCAAAAGGCACCTGAAGGACTCTCAGACCATGAGAAAGAAAATTCTCTGGTCTGATGAGACATAGATTGAACTCTTTGGTGTGAATTCCAGGCGTCACATTTGGAGGAAACCTGGCACCATCCCTACAGTGAAGCATGGTGGTGGCAGCATCATGCTCTGGGGATGTTTTTCAGCGGCAGGGACTGGGAGACTAGTCAGGATAAAGGGAAAGATGACTGCAGCAATGTACAGAGACATCCTGGATGAAAACCTGCTCCAGAGCGCTCTTGACCTCAGACTGGGGCGACGGTTCATCTTTCAGCAGGACAACGACCCTAAGTACACAGCCAAGATATCAAAAGAGTGGCTTCGGGACAACTCTGTGAATGTCCTTGAGTGGCCCAGCCAGAGCCCCAGACTTGAATCCGATTGAACATCTCTGGAGAGATCTTAACATGGCTGTGCACAGACGCTTCCCATCCAACCTGATGGAGCTTGAAAGGTGCTGCAAAGAGGAATGGGCGAAACTGGCCAAGGATAGGTGTGCCAAGCTTTGTGGCATCATATTCAAACAAGACTTGAGGCTGTAATTGCTGCCAAAGGTGCATC
The DNA here is from genome assembly GCF_900747795.2 of Erpetoichthys calabaricus. Taxonomy (NCBI): domain Eukaryota; kingdom Metazoa; phylum Chordata; class Cladistia; order Polypteriformes; family Polypteridae; genus Erpetoichthys; species Erpetoichthys calabaricus. The sequence continues at coordinate 286,888,978 of NC_041394.2, read as the reverse complement.
GACAAAGTATTGAGCAAAGGCTGTGAATACTTATGTACATGTGATTTCTCAGTTTTTTTATTTGTAATAAATTTGCAAAAACCTCAAGTAAACTTTTTTTCACGTTGTCATTATGGGGTGTTGTGTGCAGAATTCTGAGGAAAAAATGAATTTAATCCATTTTGGAATAAGGCTGTAACATAATAAAAGGTGGAAAAAAGTGATGCGCTGTGAATACTTTCTGGATGCACTGTATATAACTGTTGCATTCCATTACAAAAGGAAAAAGTGCAAGATGTTTTCAGACTGTTCACTTTGGTAATACTACTTGAATATAGTATAGGACATTTTTAATCACAACCAAAAAAATGTACTGTAAACTGGCAGATGAGCAAGCATATCAGGCCTTCTACATCTAATTGGAATCATGAGCATTGAAAAATTCATTACTCATGCCTCCATAGCTTTTACCATAGTTGGCAGTACATCCAAATGACTGCAAAACAAAAAGGTTTCATTCCTGCGCTTGCTCCAGTGTGTGATTCTGAGCTTACAATGAAATAGCCATCATAAAACTTCCATGTCAAAAATGTAGAGATTATGCAACTATAAGTCAGGATTGTCACAAGACATTGCAATTAACATTAAACCTAAGGCAAGAAATACAGCTTTGAATTATATTCATTCTAAGCTGTTTATTCCTAAAGATTTTGACCATATTAGCCATGTTTAATAGTGGGCTTTCTTATGAATTGTAGCAAGAGCCTGCACTTTAGCAATTAAAAAAATTTCATAGTGCATTCATGTCATGTCTAGTTAATTGAGCAGAAGCTCAAATATGAAACAAACGCACGTTTACTGTATTTTTAGGCAACAAGCAGCCCAATCAGAGTCCTTCTGTAAGGATGACCAAAGATGAGAATTCCATAAACCCGCATTCACACTTCCCAGTACAGACCAACAGAAGTCTGTGCTCAGTCTTCAAACCAAAGGCAGAGAATCCCTTGGAGAGTTACATGTGTTTTTCTGCAATCAGAGAGTCTTTTACAACTAAAAGTGAAAGTTGACAAGCTATTTACTTATGTATTGTGCCAAACTTAAGCCTGGTTAACCCACATTTTTATTTTATGCATATTTAATACCAGTTCTCAAGGAGTTCCATATCAGGACAAATTACAAAGTCGATAATAGTACAAATAAATGATAAAAACTGAATGAAGGATAAATCAGTAAGGCCGGAGTTATACTTCACGCGACGCATGCTGCAGCGGATGCTCCTGCTACGCAAGTGTTGAAGTGTTTATACTTGCGTGCGTACTTTACGTAAATCTGGAGGAATCCGCCAGGTGGTAATGCGAGATATTATCATGGTGAGAACATGTTCGGCTTCTCTGTGTTGTGAATTGCCTAGAACACCCATTAAATTCCGATGACACCTCACCGCAATATCTCTGAAAAGGATGTTTATTGATTAAATCCAGGGATGTGTCCATTCCAGCAAGCATTGGGCACGAGTGAGAAACAATCCCTGGATGAGGCCTCGGCTCATCGCAAGGTGAATACAAGCACACACATACACTAGCGTCATTTTAGCGGCACCAAATCCCCAAATCTACATATGTTTAGAAGGAAACTGAAGCACACTGAGGACCCCTAGCAGGAAAACGTGTAAACTCCAGGCAGGGAATATCAGCGACGTGACTCCCTGCAAGACAGCAGTACTAACGCTCCGCCACTGTGTCACCCCATGTGTGTAATTATTAACAGTATTCATTATTTAAACAAAATTACCGATTTATGTGTAAAATGTAATATACATTAATGCTTTTCATCATGAAAGTGATATCAACTATAAATCTAAGGATTCTAAATGTGCAGAGAGTTGGAATATCATACATTTAATGTGCTCAGTGTGGCGATCTATTGCTGGCGATTCGCTGCTGTCAGGAGCAGAGGAAGCCCTAGAAAAAAAGATAGCACAGAAGACGGTATGTGAGAATTTTAAAACGTATCGTGTCATTACAATCGGGAATATGTGACGCTTGAATATAAAAGCACCACGAATGCATCTGTATGTCGGCATTTTGCTTCACCACATAGAACCATTTATCAAATATCGAAGCGAGCACACCGATCTCGTAGGATCCGCAAAGCGGCTTTCTGTCACATGTAGATAGTAAACAGAGACTCTGACGTCACATTCCAACTTTTAGCACACTGCGCCCCCCTGACTTTTTGCTGGTACTGCAACTCGCGCACGCATCGCATTAATTTCTGAGGACCTGCTCAGAGGACGCATCAAATGAACGCTCAGAACGCGTGGTGGCCATGATGCGGGCGCATACGCGTTCTGAGCGTGAAGTATAAATGAGCCCTAAGGGTGGAGTTAATTAAAACTGTAAACAAAATCTTCAGTATGTCTTCACTCCAAATTCCAAAAAAAAAAGTGTATCCTTGGGAGTCTGTGTGATAGCTATAACAGTCAGATAATGACGAGAGCAAGCAAGCATTGCCACCTTCCAGTTGTCCACTAGCACTCTCAAGAATGTAATATATTTCAGTTCATAAAAAAGCACAGCTAGAATTACATGTTGTTACTTATAATGTACCGTCCTTAAGTAAGAGGTAAGATCTATGTTGATTATTATTAATTTTACTTTCATAATGGCAATTGTACTGGACCAGATTTTAAAAGCACCTCTTTACGCTAATTTACAAAACTTTAAACTATTTTAAATATAAAAACACTTGTTTGCCTTAAAGAGCGACTTCTCTCTTATACTGGTTGCTACTGGGATAGGCTTAGGCTCTGCATGACTTTGAACAGCTAATTATTTCATTGTATTATTTGTACACAATGAGTGAGTATATCTGTGGGCTTTGGCGTGTCCTGGTAGGATTGGTTCCTGCCATGCACCTCATGTGCCCAGAGAGGCCCTGGCACTTACATTTACATTTATCCAAGGCACCTTACATCATTTAAGATGCAATTGGTTACATTTCTTGTTTTTTTTTCCTATTGGAGCAGGCAGAGTGACTTGCTTGTGATCGCACACCGTCAGTAGCGAGATTTGAACCCACAATCTCCAGGCCTGAAGTCCAAAGACTTAACCATTAAAGCACACTGCCTTTCTACTCCAGGCTACTACTATAGCCCCCCCATTGCCTGGATTATACAGTATTGTTTGCTGTTTGGGGTTGCCAGTTTCTCTTTCCATACTTTTATCTCACTAGTTTTCCCATTTGAGTCATAATTTGACCCCCAAATGTTATGCAAAAAGACAGTTTCCCCTCGGGGATTAACAAAGTATATCAAAATTATTGTGCAGTGCAACCATATCATAACATGGGTCAGCTGAAGTTATTATGCCAGTATTATTGTACGTACACATGGAGATTGTGACTCTCTGACATGTAACTTGTTTCAGTTAGAATGTTCAGCTTTTGCTTTACAATACAGCACAGTTTTAAATTATAATTGCAATTGTACAAGGGGGGACCCAAAAATAACTGGAAATATTTTTAAAACGTGTTTAATTTAATTTTCTGTACAAACTACAATTAGTCTCCTTCAAAGTGCTCTCCATTGGCTGAAATACACTTATCTAACCGTTTGTTCCATTGTTCGAAACATTTTTTAAATTCGTCTGAAGTAATGCCCATTAATGCTCTGGTCGTTTCTTGTTTTACCTCTTCGACGTCAGCAAAAACGCCTTCCTTTCAAGTCTTTTTTCATCCGAGGAACAAAAAGAAATCACACGGAGCTAAATCCGGTGAGTAGGGTGGGTGTTTCAGGGTTGTCATACAGTTTCTTGCCAAAAATTGGCGAATGCTGAGAGCAGTGTGAGATGGAGCGTTGTCATGATGAAAGAACCAATCGCCCGACTCCCACAAATCAGGGCGTTTCCTTCTCACACTGTTGCGCAACCTACTTTTACAAAAAAAATTCACTGAACACAAGCACAACCTTCCAGACTGATGGCACTTGGCAGACTGACTTGTGAGGAGTATAACTAGATCGCCCTAGTGGCCCAACCACGTACTACAAGTACCAACCTAACAACAACAAAATTCCAGTTATTTTTGGGTCCCCCCTCGTATTCTCTTTTGTTAAGTTGTGTTAAATAATCTGACTGCAGTCACACATTGAGCAAAAATCTAAAGGGAAAAAGCAGTGCCAGCCATATACTGGCATTCATTTTAGGCTTGTGTCACACCACATTTTTTAGCAATGTTTCTTTCAGCTGTAGCTTTCATTTAAAAAATCATACCAAGTGGTGGAAAGTTGCAGTGCATGCCCATGACCATCAGTCATGCACTATTACATTTTAGGGTCTCAGTTACAGTGGTAAGTGATAAGTCGCATCAAAAATCAAACAGGTTTGATTTTACTTTGTAGGAATGGGCTGTTGTGTGTGTAGGAGCTGATAACTCATGAAAGGTCTGCTGGAAGTACAGTGCAGCCACAAAAAAGAAAGAAAGCAGGCATTTTGAACCACACAAACAGAAGAGAAACCTTCTCTCGCATTTATGTTTGTCATACCATGTCAGGATGGAAAAGGAAAAGAACAGGCTGAGACTGTACTGACTGAAATCGACATACCTGTAAAACATTTGTCAGTTACCAGCGAACTCAGGCAGTATGGTAATTGGCTGTCAAAATGGGGCAAGCTCACAATGCTTTCAAAATCTGAAACTCTACTAAAACTTTTGAGATGGAGTTACATAATCTGTCATCCCCTGTAAACTCTAATTAAGTAATCTAAAGTCGGCAGCAAGCCCAGCAAATGTAATCATTAATTGTAACACATACTGCAGCTCAAAGTCTTGTAGTGTGACACCAGCCTTCTCCTACATTGTATTTTTAAACATCCATTGTAATTTTTACTGTTGAGTCTTGGTTTGAACACGGCACAATTTCAACACTTTCATGAAGCAAGTAAACCTGCTTTCATAAAGTACATGGTGAAAAACAACCTGCTTAGCTTGTACTCCGAAAAAAGGCAAATTATACTAGTCCATGCTATGGTGTAAGTAGGGGCTTTAAGACTTCTGTGTCATTTAATTAACTATTGCAGTTTGTTTTCGCATTGTAAAGATAATTTGCTAGGATCCCATGTCATTGTTGAATGTATACAGGCCTTTCAGTCCTGAGCTGGGAATAGATAGATAGATACTTTATTAATCCCGATGGGAAATTCACATTCTTCAGCAGCAGCATCTGCCAGTCATGCTCAAGTTGAACCATGATAGACTGCTTCTCAGTAGTTTGAAGACTTGATAGCAGGAATAACTATTTCTGCACCTTGATTTAATTTTTTCTGTAAATGTGATTGTTGTAAAACATTCTTTCTGTAAATGCATTAGATAATTTTTATTAAGAAATTTCATTATAAAGTTATAACATTTTCTTTACTTTAACAGCTCTCAAAATATCCTGAAATCAAGCAGTCTGGATAATCTGAAGAGCAATGATAATGAAAAGGTACCATTTTTAAATTAAAATTTAAAAAAAATCAGGGCTTAGAAATATAATTTAGTTAATTATAATGTCCCATGTTTATTCAGACATCTACACAAGGCCGTCAGAAGCCGATGGAGGTAATTATTCATGTTTTTCATGAATTTCGGGGAATGGAGTTAAATTAACTTACTGTGTAGGTTCACTTAATGCTTTTGAGGTTTTATTTTAAATTTCTTTTTGGTCTCTCCTTTTATGTTTCTTTTTATTCATGTCATGTATTGTTAGATGGCTGAAAACTTACTCGTCTTCATTAAGGTCAGCTTAGATCTGCATTATGCACAGCCACCTTTGCATGGAACAAAGGCAAAAGCATGTGTTTGTATTTGTTTTTGTTTGTTTCCTTTTCAATTTACTAATCATTTGGATAAGGTCTGCAGTAAAAGTGGAAGCGGTACATTGTCATACCACGAGGATATCTAATTTTCAAAGCTATGTATTACACTCAAACTCTTTGCCACCTTTAACACAAGTGAATATTGTAGATCTGTTATTATTTAGCTGGCAGCCCATCCACTTCAGATCTCATTTAAAAAATAAAATAAATAAATAAACATGTTCGCCTGTTGATATGCTTATTTGAGCAATGGCAGGACATCTGTTTGAACTTGCAAATAATATGCAGCACAGAAAAGAAGTTTACACTAGAATTAGATTTGTGGCCCATGTGATCTAAAATGGAAAAAGTAAATGCAGACAAATTCTACAAGGAGTGTAAACTAATCAGAATGCATAAAAATACATATACAGATACAAACAGATGTATGAATGGCAGTTAGATTAGACTCGAAATCCACAGTGACATGTTGATTTTTAATTAATAATTCACAATATGTCTGTGTGTGCATGTTTGCATATACGTGTGTGTGTGTGTGTGTGTGTATTTATTATAATACAACATTAAATCACAGTGGATTTAATTTTGATTTTTTGACATTTATCAACAGAAAAAGACCCTTTAATGTCAAACTGATAACAGAACTATGAAAAGTGATCTAAATTAAACACAAATATAAAACACTAAATTGTTCTCATAAGTATTAACACACTTTCAGGAGTCTTTTTTTTCTGTTAATTGGTGTCAAAAAAAGACAAATCCACTCTGAACCAATTTAGTATAATAATAAAATATGAAAACTTAAAAGCGTAAATACACCGATCAGCCACAACATTAAAAGCACTGACAAGTGAAGTGACTAACATTTATTATCTCATTACAATGGCACTTGTCAAGGGGTGGGGTATATTAGACGGCAAGAGAAAAGTCATTTCTTGAAGGTGATTTGTTGCAAGAAGGAAAAATGGGCAAGCTTAAGAATCTGAGCAACATTGACAAGGGCCTAATTGTGATGGCTAGACGACTGGGTGACAGCATCTCCAGTATGGCACATTTTGTGAGGTGTTGCCAGTATGCAGTGAGTGGTTAGCACTTATCAATAATGGTCCAAGGAAGGACAACTGGTGAACCAGTGACGGGGTCATGGGAGCTCAAGGCACATTGATGTGTGTGGGGAGTGAAGGCTAGCCTGCCTGCTCTTATCCCAAAGAAGAGTCAATATAGCACAAATCCTTTAAAAATGTAATGCTAGCCATGAGAGAGAGGTATCTGAACACACAGTTCATCACTGCTTACTGTCTGTGAGGCCTGCTTTGGGGAGGGTGGGCATAGCTGCAGACTGGTCAGAGTGCCCACGCTGACCTCTGTCCACTGTAGAAAGTGCCTGCAATGGGTAAGCGAACTTCAGAACTGCACCATGAAGCAATGGAAGAAGATGGCCTGGTCAGAGGAATCATGTTTTCTTTTACATCATTTGGACAACTGAGTGCGTGGGCACCATTTACCTGGGAAAGAGATGGCAGCAGGATGCAATATGGGAAGATTACAAGCCAACACAGGCCATATGATGCTCTGCTGGGAAGCCTTGGGTTCTAGCATACATGTGGATGTTACTTTTAAGCATACCACCTACCTAAAGATTGTTGGAGACCACATACACCCCTTCATGGCAATGGTATTCCCTGGCAACAATTACCCCAGTACAGGTCAATACTACAGGGTATGTTCATAGGTCTTGTGGAGTCCATACCTTAATGGGTCAGAACTATTTTAATGGTATAAAGAGGACCTACAGAATATTAGGCAGGTGGTTTTAATGTTGTGGCTTAATGATGTTATCTGCAGTAGTTACTGTGTAAGTGGAACTGCCAAAAAAAATGAAATACAAAAAAGTGTGAATGTGTAGTATATGCTGTATTTTTCTGAGTGGCCACTTTGATGGACAGGGACAGTTTAATGTCGGATGCTTCCTGTTGGCTGTACTGAACGAATACACTTGCAGATCAGATAAGAGTACAGTAAACTTTTATTTGTATGCAGAAATATTGGACTAGTATTTGTGAAGCCAGTTGGTGTATTGTTTGATTTAATATAGTCATTAAAAAAGTCACTTGCCAAGACCAGTTTCTTGAAGCCGACTATTAAAAATTGTAGTGGTGCAATAGCTGGTGGTGCCGTTTCAGAGCTGTAGTTTCACATGGGGCTGCTACAATGTGCTGTTGGCATCTCTTGTGTTCTAGTGTGCGTCCTCTGACTACTGTGGTTACCCAAAACCAACCCACATAACAGTATAAAGGATTTTAAGTTAAATGGCAATTTATAACCAGCCTGTTGTATGCAAGTAGGAGGGTGTGTATGAGTGTGCATTGCAATGGACTTGCATATTAAGGTTGTTTCCTGCCTTGTGCCCAATGTTGTGAAAATGTGTACTATTTTCCCTTGACCCAACATCTGGGATATGTGTGCGTTTTGTGGATGCATTTATTAAGTTGCAGAGAGCTTTGCAAGGTTATAAGCCTGTTTAATTGTTATTCAAGCTTATTCTGTTTGACTTGCAAAGCAGGGATGCCATTTCTGAATAGTTGCCAGGATTGCTGCTGAAAATTTCAAATTCATTTCAAACACATCACTCATTTAGTCTGATTAGGAAAATGACCTACCTGCACACAAAACAAATGAACACACTGTTCATGATGACAATTCATTCCTTTAAAATATGCTCATGTTCCATGGTTGAACTTGTGGCAGATAACTGGATGTGCTGCAGAATTGCCAATGATCGGTCAAAAGAATTAATGCACAGAACTGTGTGCTAAGGTAGAGAAGTCTCTTATAGGTGGAAATAATTTCTGTTCTGCTTGGAAAATGAATGGCTGTCTGTGCTTTCATGATTCTACCATTGCTGGGTATATGGATACAATCCGTAAGACCTTAAAAGTAAGATATTTATAGTAACTATTTCCAGACCCAAACCCCACAAAGTCACTTTAACAGAGCAAAAGGCTGGTTGTTACTAAGGAGTAATTTGAACAATGACTGATAATTACCTTGATAAACTAGTTTTTCTTGTGTAGTTAAACAGGATTAAAATGAGACATTATTTATTTTAAAAGCACACACTTGACTCTTTATTGTGGCAGTAAAGAAAGGCATTTGTAATCTATGTTTATATTATTTTTCATTAAAACCTCCACCTCGGACCGCTCCAGTGTAAACAAGGACATTTATCCTTTACAGCTGTTTTCAAAAATTGCTTGTGTAAAAGCTAGCTGCTCTAATCATGCCATGTACCGTGCTGTCCATTAGACTCAGAGCCATTAGATTTCATGGTTTGGTCTTTAAATAATGACAAAGTAATACAGTGACTGAGGAAAAATTTAACAAATTTTTACTGGCAGAGGCGGAGACACATAATACAAAGTAACTTAACATTGTTTCACCCAAAACAGAAGTCCCTGAACACATCAACATACCAAATAGAATAAAATATTTACACAATGATACAATAGTTCTCAAGTTCTGTTCTGGAGTCTCACTGTGACTGCAGATTTTAGTTTTAACTAGTTTCCCAATCAGCCATTAACTGATCTTGGATGCATTTCCCAAATGTTTTGTACCACCAGGTACTACTTTTTCTCGTCCTTAAGTACATTTGGTTATTGGTGAGCATTTCTCAAAACCTTTCATAACTAAAGTAGTACTTAATCTTGTATATTAACAAGGGAATCAACTCGCTCGTTATTTTTAACAACTTTCTTTATTTGAACCTTTGCTTATGATTCTGTCACGGAGGCACAGAGGTCGCCCTAAGTAGATCACAAAAAACACACACACACTCTTAACTTGGACAACATTATAACAACAGCAACAGTAATAAAAATAACAACGATAAGAATATTTTGATGTTGCAATATAATTATAAAGTCACAATGTAGGCTATAAGTTAACACAAGCAGCTCTTTGTAAGTTTTCACACCTGTAGATAATTTGAGTAAATAATGAGTTAACTAAATCAAACTCACTATCAGTCACATCCTTTAAAGTCAGAAGGTGAATCGCCCCTTATTGCCAGCAATGACAAAGGCATCTGTCCAGAGAATTGTGCAACTCAATTGGAGATACCATTTGAGACAGCGCTGTCCAGAAAGCCAACTTGCCCATCTAAATGCTCTTTTGTAAGTGGACATGAACCCCTTTGGACCATCTCAGTAATCAACAATTAATAGAGAAATATAAGCTGCCCTGGGGTGAAATAATAATCCTCTTTTTTCCGGTGCAGTATGAATTGGAAAGAGGAACACACTGGAATTTTGCCCTGAGATAAACTGTGCCACTTTTGACAGCTCCCTCTTTCTCGGCCTCCTGTGGATTTATGCAGACCAACAGTAATGCACATGGCCTCAGCAAGACTGCTGTGTGCAAATCTGTGTGTGAAGTGAGCAGATTACTGTTGAGCGATGCACACAACAACCCTCTGTGTGACCATGAACAAGTCAACTTCACCTGCACATGCTTCAATTGTGAAAACAAAAGAAATGTAACCAATTGTATCTCAGATGTAGCCATGAATAAAGATGTCAGCCAAATAAGTAAATAACAATAGTAATAGTACAATGCTTTGCATTACCCTACATTGGTATTCATGCCGTTGCAGGTATACATGGCATGCAGTGGATGGAAAGATTATCCCTGTTCAAACTCCAGGGCTCTTGAATCCCATCCACACCTCCAAAAAAAGGTTTTTCGGCTCTAAATGTCCAGGTGATATGCAATAGGTCATCATGACAGCATCTTACAGACCAAGCGGCTTGGGAATACACATGATGATTATAGCTTGTCCAACTCTGAAGTGTGTTGGATGGCAAGGGATGCTGTGTTTGCTAGTGGCTAGATGCTGGGAGACAGTGGGCATCCTCTTCACGAATACTTGCTTACTCCATTTTTGAATCCACAAATTGTGTCTGATAAGAGGTAGTGCAATGCACACCAAAGCAGACCCACTGTTGTCTTGATTTGGGCATGAGGAAAATGTGATTCAAGAGTCTGCAAAATTCCATCGGGGGCTTTCACAAGCCCAAGAAAAGAACACTTCTTAATTTTTTGCTACTACCTGTGTAAGATGTTTTTAATTCCTTTTTTTTTTTTTTTGGTAACAATTTGAGCCGAAATATAGGATTTTTGACAAACAGGTTAAATTAATTTTACCTTTTAGTTAAAATTTGAATTTCTTTATTCTGTGCTTTTTTACTTTCTCATATATGAAATATAGGGAAAGTATTGGAATCGTCTAAAGATTCCATTTCGAGATTTTGATGAATCTCTATGTTGTAGACCTCCCTGAGTCCGAAAATACCATTTTTGGAATTATGTCTGTGTGTGTGTATGTAAACACAATAACTTGAGTACGCTTTCACTTAGGTGAACCAAATTTTCCATACAAGTATTAGGTACAAAACATAGATTTCTATCAACTTTTGGGATATTTCCGTTAACCGGAAGTGGTACTTTACCTTTTATTCATGCAGTTCCAGAGTCTGATTTATTCAACTTTACTTTTATAATAATTGTTCAATATATTATTAATTTTTTGATTTGTTGTTGATGGTTCTTTAATGTGCATAATATAAAAATATAATCATTGTCTTGCAGCTTACTCCTCAAATATCCATCCTCGTATCTGAGTATACGAGAAAGTCTAGGGGAGACCAAGCCAGATTTTTTCTTTGTGTCAGTTGACTTTTTTTTGTCATTTATTTTTCTTTCATTTGTACATAAGTGTCTGCTTTTCTGATGTGGATGCTGGGGAAGAGCCCAACAAAGAAGTACTTTAATCTAATGAAAGGCTTCAGAAAACACTTGTTCTTTATCCACATCATTTGTTATGTTGTTCATTTTTAATTTTTTTCAAGAAGCACACCTCTCATTTTTTTCCTTTTTTTTCCCTTTCTCTGCATTGAGAAAATGTCTGTAGCTTGAGATTTACATTTATAAGTACCCTAAGTTCTTGTCAATAAGCCGCGGCTTATCTAAGGAAAAAAGTTGTGAAAATGAAAAAATAGAATATCGGCTTATACATAAGTCCGGCTTATACATCCATCGCGGGGGTTGCGTTCCAGAGCCACCCGCGAAATAAGAATATCCGCGAAGTAGAAACCATATGTTTATATGGTTATTTTTATATTGTCATGCTTGGGTCACAGATTTGCGCAGAAACACAGGAGGTTGTAGAGAGACAGGAACGTTATTCAAACACTGCAAACAAACATTTGTCTCTTTTTCAAAGTTTAAACTGTGCTCCATGACAAGACAGAGATGACAGTTCAGTCTCACAATTAAAAGAATGCAAACATATCTTCCTCTTCAAAGCAGTGAAGCAAACAAATCAATATGTCTGTTTGGCTTTTAAGTATGCGAAGCACCGCGGCACAAAGCTGTTGAAGGCGGCAGCTCACACCCCCTCCGTCAGGAGCAGACAAAGAGAGAGAGGGACAGAGTTTGTTTTTCAGTCAAAAATCAATACGTGCCCTTCGAGCTTTTAAGTATGCGAAGCACTGTGCAGCATGTCTTTTCAGGAATCAGCTTTACAAAAGATAGCAACGTGAAGATAATCTTTCAGCATTTTTAGACGAGCGTCCGTATCGTCTAGGTGTGCAAACAGCCCCCCTGCTCAATCCCCATACGTCAGGATCACAGATAGTCAGCGCAAGAGAGAGAGAACAGTAAGCCGGGTAGCTTCTCAGCCATCTGCCAATAGCGTCCCTTGTATGAAATCAACTGGGCAAACCAACTGAGGAAGCATGTACCAGAAATTAAAAGACCCATTGTCCGCAGAAATCCGCGATATATATTTAAATATGCTTACATATAAAATCACAATTTAAATGCCCGCTACGCGCTCGTGTTGACTCGGCGACGCCCAGAGCAGAAAGAACGCGCTCCGGCCGCTCCAACCGCGCATGCGGGGAGTGAGAGAGACGGCAGTATCTCACACTCTCTCCCCCCTTAAAGAAATTAAATGGGCGCGAGTGAGACCACTGACCTCCCTCCCTTCTATTAGTTATAGGTTATAGTACGTTCGGCTTATCCATGAGTCCGGCTTATCTATGATACGATTTTATTTTAAAAATTCGTATGATTTTTGGTCTCCGGCTAATACATGAGTCCGGCTTATAGACAAGAACTTAGGGTAATTTAGAAATTATTGGTTTTGCTGTGTTTGTATATAATCTGTGTGTGTATACGGTTACAGGAAAACGTCTGTGAACCCTTTGAAATTACCTGGATTTCAGCATTACTCACTCATAAAAATGTGGTCTCATCTTAAGTCACAATAAAAGTACCAGTACAATCTGTTTTAACTAATAACATAAAGAATTGTTTTACTACTGTACTTGTCATTACTGAACACATTGCTTTAACAATCCCAGTCCAGGCTGAAGTTGTATGCGAAAGCATGTGAAGCTGTTTTAGTTTATTGCTGTTTCTGGGATTCCTTACATGAACAGCTCTCTTCAGGTAATACCACAGCATTAGAATTAGCTTGAGGTCAGGACTTGGAGCTGCCTATTCCTGAACACAAAATTTTTTTTTTTTCTGTATTTGGTCAATCTTTTCACAGTTTATTCCAGTAGTTTGGGTCAATTTGTTGCTGCATCACCCATTACGCTGACATTCACCTATGAAATTCTTAATACACTTTTAAATATCTTCTTCCCTGTATGGTTGAAGTGTGTCCAGGCCTTGAAGCTGCAAAATATCCCCAAACTATGGTGTTCCCTTTGCCATATTTCATGGTTGGGATTGGGATGAGGTCTTAGCAATGTTTTCAGTTGCGTTTTTTCCCCTCCAAGTGTAGTGTTTTGCATTGTAGAGTTTAGCATTTTGCCATACAACATTGTTCCTAAGCATTGTGGACACGTTCAGGTGGTATTTGCAAACTTTAGATGTACAGAGGTGTTTTGTTTTGGGGAATAGATATTTCCTCCATGGTATCCTTCCATGAACACCATTTTTGTTCAGTGTATTTCTAAGGCTACATTTTCACTTCTTTGGCTCTCTGTTATTTCAGCATCTGTATACAAGTTATATTCTTCATTTCCTATTCATATCGTTGTAGAGTAGTGTAGTGACATGATATATATTATCTGTGCATCTGCACGATGAAAAGGCCCATTGAAATTAATGTAGATGTATGTAAACTACATGATTGAGAGAACTAGCCCAATATTTTGGAATTAATTATGGCAGAATGTGAGGTTCAGATTTAAAAAAAAAAATTTCCCATTTTTGGACAAAATGGTTGGTACAGCCTTAAACAACTAGTTATTCATTCTACTCTCCTGCACATTTACACAGTGTTTAAAATATATATTTCATTTCTCTTGATTGTTGATAACACTTCAGAATAAAGCTTATGAAGAAATCACAAAACTGGGTGGACTTCCTCCAAAGTCTCCAAATCAGACTGGATCTGTAGAAGACGACAGCTTTGGGAGCCGAAAAGCCCGGGCTTCTTTTGGGCGTGGATTCTTCAAGATCAAAGGGAACAAGCGGACAGCAAGTGCCCCTAATCTAGGTAAGCTCCTTAAAGTGGTTAGTCTGCAGTGGTAACGGGGGGGCCTTGTTTCTAAATAAGAGACTGCTTTGCAAAGGTGCATTTTGTCCAGCTATATTTGGAAGTAAATTGTAACTAAGTAAAAACTTTTTGATGAAGGAAATATTCTTGTATTGCCTAAAGTAAAGTTTAATTGTATATCTTATTATCATTATTATGGGTAGCATATTTTCAACAGAAAATACAAATACAATGTGTTGTTCCTGAGTATAAAATCTTTTAAAACTACCAGATATCAAGGTGTTAATTTATTTTAGTAAGCTAGGTTGTTCATATCATTTCACATTAATTATACCAGAGAAATTGTAAAGGTATGTTTGTGTTATCAGATTGAAAGGATTTTAGCTGTTAATGTTTCATACCTTGTTCAAGTTAGCAAGAAATAACTGCACACATAGTGAATGGTGATAAAGCCTTTTTTTTCCCTCTCTGCAAAGGCGTCTCTGTCATCTTCCACCTGTGCTGTCTGGTAACACTTCTAAAACACCTTTGTTTAGCTGTGCTCCTTACAATATCAGCCTTTGTGCCTCCCCTATACTTCTAAAGTTATCCTTCTTTTGTGTAACTTCTGTGCTTTACCTTGTCATCCTGCATATTCTCATCTGTGGTTCTACGTGTGATCATATACATTTTGTGGATTTGTGAAGATCGCAGTCGAAGTGCCAGTGCACCTACATTAGGTACAGTATGTAATTTCATGAGAGGCAAGCAAAGATGCATTATGTCATGTCATGGTTAACATAAATACCAAGCATCACATCATGTCGTGGATAAAAAAGACAACTGGATGTCCTGAATTTAGATGTAAAAGAGAATAGAATTTTCAAATGGAATTTAGTATTCACTATCTTCCTGAAATATCTTTTAATATTTGTAACTTCGGCAGTTTGCATGCATAATTCAAACATCTACGTACAGGTTGAATTGTTTACTAACAGATGCAAATAATAAAGCTAATTTAGGTAACATTCAACAGTGCTAGAATATTCTTAGATGTGAAAAAAATCTAGAATGAATGTTAAGTAAAGGGATGTTGTAACCAGACAATTGGGAAAGAAAGTCACTTTCAAGGATTTTCAAAGTGTGATGGTTTAATTTCTTGTAAAACAGGAACCACCAATCCCCTAGCTTACATTTATACGCATGACTTCAGAGCACACAAATAGTAAAAAGCTTCATACAAAGATCAGTGTCATAGTGTGTTCTCCCAAACTGCCTGTACTGAGAGAGCAAAAAGAGAATGTACATTGCTGTTAATACACAAGAGTTGTACTGCAAGGTGTTCCTAAAACTTGTAGAATGGATGCAAAAATGAATCCATAGCGATATAAATTTGAAGAGAAATATACAAAGGCTTTTAGATTGCTGCTTTGGAGTAATTTAAGTATGCCTTTGAGTTTTAAAATCAATGCGCTCATTACATTTTGTAAACCCTTGTAAATTAGTCTCTTTCATGAGTCATCTTCTTCCACGGCCATTCCTATTTTTACATGGGGTGGCTATTTTTTTGCCTAGATTTCTCCAATAGAGGTTGCACTATGATTTTTTCGGACAGATGTTTTTTTCTTTGTTGCCAACACTCCCCATATATCCGGGCTTGGGACCAGTTCCAAAATAGAGGCTTGGGTAGAGACTCGGAGGTATGATGTTGCTCTATAAGCAGCATGCAACTCATTATCTATAATTAATACATTCTGTGAAATACAGGGACTGAGTGAAGCAAATTTACTGCTTTCTGTTTCGACAGAAGCTTGCCCTCTTCGGTGTATCATACCATTTTTACATCAGTTGCTTGTATGAAAAGATACACTTTTAAAAGTTTTAAGCTAATGCTCTCCTACAGACGCTAGGGTGAGAATGAATTTTCTTCCAAATTATTTTAGTAGTTTAACATTAAATAATTGTGAATGGAATGTTTGTAAAGTGACAAACCTGCTAGTTTATACTGTAGTAGTCATCTTTTTATTTCAAGTCTCAAAGGCCAACAGTACAAAATACTGTATCATATAGTCTCATGCAAGTTTAAAATTAAATTTATAAAGTAGTTACAGTTTACTAGTGCTTCCAAGTATTTTTTGATTACGCCATTGGCATTTAAGAAATACTTTTTTGGAAATCCATCCCTTCATATTTCTGTTTACTGAATCAGCATTTTAGGAGGTAAAGCTTACCCAAGGAACATGTGGCACAGGGCACTCTTCAGCCTGGGCTGCACATCTTTAGGGCAGGAGGTGCAAAACATCAGTAGTGGGATTAACACACTAAAAAAACATGAGAAGAAACATAAGCATTTTAGAAAGAAAGAAAGTCAAATGACAGATATAAACATACAGTTTTGGGTTATCCACTCAGGATTTTTTAGTTAAAATAACATTACTAGTGCCTTCACAGAAAAACACCCTCATTTCCTCATATATTGCTGTAAATTGTACCTTTCAATTAGATTCTCAAAATCCAAAGAAAATCAGGCCTTGATAAAATGTATTCTTTTTTGGGGCTGTGCCAGAAATGGGTAATTTAATTCTAAATTGTACACTGTGTACATCTCTATCCACCTTGTGCACCCACAACATGCTGTGGCTGTGTCCTCAGTTTTTACTGTACCTTCCCGGACCACTGTTTTTGCCTCTTTATCAAGTGCCATTTGAGTTATCCCTTTCAGAGTAATGAATGCCACACCCATCAGACAAAGTGAGGAATTATGAAGGAGAATTCTGATGAAGGTAGCCTAGGTTTCAAAGAGGGCAGTGCCTTCTATGTGTAACTGATGCGTATTCTACAATGCGTATGGCTGGTACTGGTGACACACAATGATTGCAGTTACTTGTTAAGTTTAGGAATGGTAATAATGCAAGGGACCAAGCATCAGCACCTACATGGCATAAAGACATTTAAAAGTATCACTCTTAACGAAAATAATAACCTAAGACTTAAAGCCTAGTCCATGTTTAGATATGATTTCAGTAAAGTGTGTCTATGCACGCTCACCTTCCATGCCTTATTCTAGAAACTGACAGAAATCCAGTTGTTGTTGGTTATCCATTGTAAACAGTGACATTTACTATTATATTGCGTCCATTTAACTGCATTATCCCTAACTAACATTCTGCTTTTTCTGTATGAACAGTAACTATCATTTTCACATGTTGTTGGGTATTTATGTATTCCTTGTTACTTGTGTTCATTCTCTTAACCATAAAAATCTAACAGAATATATATTTAGTATTTAATCATTACAGTAATTGTGCCATGAACAGCATTCAGTGTCTGGAGTAATAGTAATCAAGAATATAATTTACTTCTAATGCTAGAATGCCATAGATATTCACATATGGGTTTGCTTCACACATATGGTAGGTTGCACCCTATAGTGTATAATGAAAATTTGTATTCAAATTTCCAATTGATTTGAAATTATTGTACACACCCCAAAAAAAAACTAAGGTAGAAAATCCTAAAATGTGCTTACTGTTTTTTGATAACATTTTAGACAGTTTTTCCTTGTTACTGCTTAAACATTTTAGACAGTTTTTCCTTGTTACTGCTTAAATTCTGTGTTCTACGTCAGTCTAATAATATGTTCCAATATCGATACTTTTTCTCTGTAATGAAATGTTAATATTTTCATAATATAAACTGATAAGTGGTATCATCAGAATATTAATGACGAGGAAGTATTTTTGCAATGGAACTTTCTTACCTTACAACAGGGCCCACCATTAGTGCATCTTGCATCAATAAACATCTGTTTTGTTGCAGGCCATCTTTTATAATTGTACTGACTTCTTTGTGCAGTAATCTCAGGCCTAATGGTGGTTAGTCTTAGTTGAAAGTAACCTGTTTTCTCTCATTGTGATGTGCAGATCCCTTTAGAATCCACAAAGCTAAAAGCGTCATGAATTCTGCTTATACATAGTCTTGTCGTACTAAAACTTGCAAGATGGAGTTTGGCTGGTGGTGCACACACAGACATTATCTTTGCAGGGACATGAATTATTGGTAACTGCACATCTATGGGTGGAAGCATGACAAATTTTAAAAGATGCTACACAAAATTTTATGCATAGCATCTTTTAAAATGTGTCATGCTTCCACCCATAGATGAGCAGTTAGCCAATAAAAGGTGTCATTTTGCTTGGCTTTTCTCTACATTCACAATGGCTAACATGGTACAGCACCCTAGTACTACAGTTTAGTATTTAAAATTCAAAATGAACAGAGTGATTTGGATTTCATAAGCACCCTCAGTAGCTTCTTGAAGCAAAATAAACTTTAGCATGTCTGAGTGGTATCCAAATAAGTATCCTCATGTGTCTAAATCTTTAAAGTTCTTTAAAGTTTTTTGAGTTCATCACCGTTTCTCAGGAAGGAGTCAAAACTAAGAAGGCAGTTCAGGTTAAGCAGGCTGTTTTATTCTGTTGTCCTGTTTCATGCAATGTAAAATGAAAACTATTCATTTCAAACAGCATACATGAAGCACACTTTAAATTCAGTCAATTATCAGCCATATAACACTGTGTAGCGGCATCAATGGGCTGCTTGCAGCTTCACATTCTTTAACTTGTGCTTTTTACCACATGATTGTGATTATCTATGGTAATTCTCTAGCTTAGAAGTTGAATGACACCATGACAAAAATACCTGTTATTGAGTTACACACAATTAAAACTCCTAAATATTTGTAATAATTCTTTAATCTGACAATTTCCTGCAGCAGAGACAGAGAAAGATGTGAGTGATCGTCTTGATCTGGCAGGACTTCCTCAAAGATCTGCAGAGTCTGATAACTCAAACTTTTCACCTTCATCTCCGGAGTCAAAGAAGAAAACCAGTGGATTCAAGAGGTTTTTTGGAAAGTAAGTTTAATTTATGGCAAGATCTTTGGTGTTTTCCATTTGAGGATTATTTATGCACTTTCCTGGCAGCTGTAAACAAGTTTTCCAAAATGGCTATAAAAAAATGATATTTTACAAAAAAAAAAAAACACAAATGCACAAAGGATTAAAAATGTTTGTATTATGTTTGCATCACATTTTTGTTTATAATAAAGCCATTTCTGAAGCTTATTTTAATTTTTGTGGTCTCAGGTTTGGCCATGTTTCATTAAAGGAGTCGAATGAGGAAGCTTCTGAACAAAGTTTATTATTTACCACTGGCTCTAGTAATAAATCGCACATTTGGAGCATTGACAAAGATGTTCATGTTTTGCGATGCCTGTCCATCAGATTTGGATTATAAAGCATTGTGACTACAAAATGTATGTCTACATAAATGCAAAAAGTAGCTATATAGTAAGTGTTACTTGTATTAAAATGCAGATGTAAGATATAATACTCGATTCATTGTTTTGCAAGAGATGACTACAGAAGAGAGTTATCTTCATTTTCTGCAGATATAGCAATGACAAACTTCTCAAAGCACATTGAATATATAATAAATACATTCTTTAATAAAACAAAGTAATTTATAGGACTAAAGAATGATGCTTCCATTTATCAGACCTAAATATGCATGGCAAGTAAAATGGCCTGGTCATTAATACAGCAGCCTTTCCAAAGTCTGTTGTAGGGTTTGCTCCATCTCCTTGTGTCTCTATGGATCTTTTGGTAGATGACCTGTTTACCTTCCACATCCCACAGATGTGTGTTAGGTTAACTGGCATCCCAACCAATGATAGGAACCACATTCAGGCTTAATTCTTACTTGTGCCTCAAGCCACCAACATGGGCTCCAGATACCAGTGACCATGTAATTTGGACAGTGTGAACAATAAACCAGATCTTAGTAAAGTCTGTTGTTGAATTCTAATCCTCATTGCTATCTATGTTAGTCCAGCTTCAGTTGTGTGTTATTATTTTGTTTGCTACTGCCCAAAATTTATAAGACTGACTTTCATCACATTATGTCTACATATAAGCATTTTCCACCTTTGCAACTACATGGACATACATAACAAAAAATGTATTACATTGTTGTTTTAATATCACCTTTCTTGTGCTAAATTAGTAGCACAATTAAATTTTTCTAAATAGTGCTCTCATCTGGTTCCTTAAATTTATCTGCATCTAAATAACAGCATCAATGCATTTTCTGTAATTGCTTTTAGACTTAAAAGGAGTCAGTCTACTACATTTAACCCTGACGAGATGTCTGAAACTGAGTTTAAAAGAGGAGGTGTTAGAGCAACTGCTGGACCAAGATTGGGCTGGTCTCGTGATCTACAGAATGCTAACAAGTAAGTCATTCAGCATTTGTTTTGCCCATTATCAGTCACTACAGATCTGTTAATAGTAAAATTGTAATATTAGGCAGGCATTTTACTGTTGTTACTAGGGCTGCAAGGTCAGTTCCTGCTCTGTTTTGTCTATGTGATCCTGAAAAAGGCAGCTAACTTGTGCCCTAATGGGAAAAAGAAATCTGCAAATATACAAAATGTATTTGTGTATGAGAGAACATGACAATAAATATGAACTTGAGCTTGACTGCTGTACTATGCAACATTTCATGCACACAGACAAAATAACCTATGAAACACAGCTCCTCTTCTTCTTCTTTCAGCTGCTCCCATTAGGGGTTGCCACAGTGGATCATCAGTCTCCATAGCTTTCTGTCCACTGCATCTTGCTCTGTTACACCCATCACCTGCATGTCCTCTCTCACCACATCCATAAACCTTCTCTTAGGCCTTCCTCTTTTCTTCTTCCCTGGCAGCTCTATCCTTAGCATCCTTCTCCCAATATACTCAGCATCTCTCTGCACATGTCCAAATCAACACAATCTCACCTCTCTGACTTTGTCTCCCAACTGTCCAACTTGAGCTGATCCTCTAATGTATTCATTTCTAATCCTATCCATCCTCGTCACACCCAGTGCAAATCTTAACTTCTTTAACTATGCTACCTCCAGCTGTCTCCTGCTTTCTGGTCAGTGCCACCGTCTCCAACCCATATAACATAGCTGGTCTCACTACTGTTATGTAGACCTTCCCTTTCACTCTTGCTGATACCCATCTGTCACAAATTACTCCTGATACTCTTCTCCACCCATTCCACCCTGCCTACACTCTCTTTTTCACCTCTCATCCACAGTCCCCATTACTCTGTACTGTTGATCCCAAGTATTTAAACTCATCCACCTTCACCAACTCTACCCCTTACATCCTCACCATTCCACTGACCTCCCTCTTATTTACACACATTTATTATGTCTTGTTCCTACTGACCTTCGTTCCTCTCCTCTCTAGAGTATATCTCCACCTCTCCAGGGTCTCCTTAACCTGCTCCCTACTATCGCAACAGATCACAATGTCATCAGCAAACATCATAGTCCACGGGGACTCCTGTCTAATCTTGTCTGTCATCCTGTGATCACCACTGCAAATAAGAAAGGGCTCAGTGCCGATCCTTGATGTAATCCCACCTCCACCTTGAATGCATTTGTCACTCATACCGCAGACCTCACCACAGTCACACTTCCCTCGTACATATCCTGTACAACTCTTACATACTTCTCTGTCACTCCCAACTTCCTCATACAATACCACAACTCCTCTCAAGGCACCCTGTCATATGCTTTCTCCAGGTCCACAACTCCTTGTGGCCTACTCTATACTTCTCCATCAATATCCTCAGAGCAAACATCACATCTGTGGTGCTCTTTCTTGGCATGAAACCATACTGCTGCTCACTAATCATCACCTCACTTCTTAATCTCGCTTCCACTACTCTTTCCCATAACTTCATGCTGTGGCTCATCAGTTTTTTCCCCCATTAGTTAATACAGCTCTGCACATCCCCCTTATTCTTAAATATTGGCACCAATACACTTCTTCTCCATTCATCAGGCATCCTCTCATTTTCCAAGATTCCATTAAACAATCTGGTTAAAAATTCCACTGTCATCTCTCCTAAACATCTCCATGCTTCCACAGGTATGTCATCTGGACCAACGGCCTTTCCATTTTTCATCCTCTTCGTAGCTGTCCTTACATCCTCCTTGCTAATCCGTTGCACTTCCTGATTCACTATCTCCACATCATCCAACCTCTTCTCTCTCTCTCGTTCTCTTCATTCATCAACCTCTCAAAGTACTCTTTCCATCTGCTCAACACACTCTCCTTGCTTATGAGTACGTTCATCACCCTAACCTGCCGCACATCTTTTCCAGCTCAGTCCCTCTGTCTAGCCAATCGGTACAGGTCCTTTTCTCCCTCCTTAGTGTCCAACCTTTCTTACAACTAATCATACGCCTTTTCTTTAGCCTTCGCCACCTCTCTCTCCACCTTACGCCTTATCTCTTTGTACTCTTGTCTACTTTCTGCATCTCTCTGACTATCCCACTTCTTCTTTGCCATCCTCTTCCTCTGTACACTCTCCTGTATTTCCCCACCAGGTTTTCGTTTCCTCCTCGTGGTGTAGCGGGTCCACAGCTCAAGTCAATAGGGCCACTTTTTAAATAAATAATCGCTGCACTCGCGGCTCAGAGAGGGGGCGTGGTAGTGTGGCCAGAAGCGGTTCCCGGGGGAATTTGTGATGCAGGAGGTCCTCGCTTAAGTGCACAGGTGAGGAGTCGTCCGCATTCGTAATTGGTGACGGGAGCTGCTAATTGCCACACCTGATCCACATCCCCGTGATAAATAGAAGTGCAAGGTGGCTAGCAGGAGAGGAGAGAAAAGGTAGAAAGCGGACGGAGGTTAAAGAAGGAGAGAAGGCAGGGAGCTGGTCCAAGAGATGAGAACAAGCGAGCACAGGCTCGCGGGCAGCTGAGCAGTGAGCCTGGGTGTTTGGCCGGCACCCTGGGAGCAGTCGATTGTGGTCGCTCCCACTGAGCATTTTGTGAGGAGCAGGAGTGACCGGAAGGAGGATGGCTTGCCGCATAAGGCCGAGAAGGCAGCAGGAGTCGGGACTTGGGCTCCCCAGCAACCAGGGCGCTCACACTGGGGCTTTCACGTCCCAAGTCACGGTCTGGTTAAGCCTACCGGAACTAGGGATCGGCAAGGCAAACAGACCAGCAGAAGAAGGTAGAATGAAGGTCAGCTGTAGGTAGGGTGGCTCCCTTGGTGCATAGCCTGGACGGGAGAAGCAGGGGAGTCACAAGTAGAAATGCATCGGGTTGTGTTTTAAAAGACTGCTTCCAGCCATTGTTTTAAACTCGTTTTTTTAAGGATTTTTTCTATTGGATTTTAACCTCCACCCTTTCACTTGTCTTTATGGATTATTTATTTGAAGATTTCTAAAGCACACTGCACTATTTATTTGGGCACTGTTTTGTTTGTTGATTTTAAATATAAGCACTTTGCACTTTTTGCACCATCCCCTTGCATTGTTGTGCCTAGCTGCCTAGCTCATCAGTGACATTACTGATGATGTCGGATTCAAGAGCTCCCAAAAGGCAGATGGGAGTAAAGGAGCGGAACTTGCATTGTCACACTCCTTCCTCTTTTCAGATGTCACGCCAAGTACCCTTCTTGCTGTCACCCTTACTACTTCTGCTGTCGTTGCCCAGCTGTCTGGTAATTATTCACTGCCACCCAGTGCCTGTCTCACCTCCTCACTAAACTCAACCTTGCAGTCTTCCTTTTTCAACTTCCACCATTTGATCCTTGGGTCTGCCCTCACTCTCTTCCTCTTCTTGATCTCCAGCGTAATCCTACAGACCACCATCCTATGCTGCTTAACTACACTTTCCCCTGCCACCATTTTGCAGTCTTCAATCTCCTTCAGATCAACTCTTCTGCATAGGATGTAATCTACCTGTGTGCATCTTCCTCCACTCTTGTACGTCACCCTATGTTCCTCCCTCTTCTTAAAATACGTATTCACCACAGCCATGTCCGTCTTTTTGGCAAAATCCACTATCATCTGACCCTCTTCATTCCTGTCCTTGACAACATACCTACCCATCACCTCCTCGTCTCCTCTGTTCCCTTCACCAACATGTCCATTGAAATCCGCTCCAATCACCACTTTCTGTCCCTTGGGTACACTGTTCATCACTTCATCTAACTCACTCCAAAAACTTCTTTCTCATCCATCGCACACCCACCTTGTGGGGCATATGCACTAACAACATTCATCATCACACCTCCAATTTCCAGCTTCATAATCATTACTCTGTCTGGCACTCTTTTCACCTCCAAAACACTCTTGACATACTGTTCCTTCAGAATAACTTCTACCCCATTTCTCATGCCATCCACACTATGATAAAATAATTTGAATCCACCTCTGATCTACCTGGCCTTACTCCCCTTCCATTTATTCTCTTGCACGCACAATATATCAACCTTCCTTCTCTCCATCATATCTGCTAACTCCCTCCCCTTACTAGTCATACTGCCAACATTCAAAGTTCCTTCCCTCAGTTCCACTCTCTTTACCTTCTTCCTCTCCTCCTGCCTCTGGACACATCTCCCCCCTCTTCTTCTTCTTCTTCTTCTTCAGCTAACAGTAGCCCAATTTCCGCCAGCACCCTGTTGGCTAACAGTACTGGTGGCGGTTGTTGTTAACCCAGGGCTCGACCGATCCGGTATGGAAATTTGTATTGTTGTCAGCATATTGATTTGGCAAAAGTTTACACCGGATGCCCTTCCTTACGTAACCCTCCCCATTTTTCTGAGCTTGGGACTGGCACGAAGAAACACACTGGTTTGTGCATTCCCTGTGGCTGGGTTGAAACACAGCTGTTCTTAAGTGATATAAATAGTGACAATATACCTCAACTGTGTCATTCATTCAACTTTGTGTACACATTCTTAAACATAGATTCTGAAAAATTACTACAGATACCTGTGTTATATGTTAATGTAGAATTATTTGAATTGTATTGATCTAATTTGAGAGTGTTTTCTGGGATTTTGAACATCCTGAATTAGGTCTAGAGGGTCTGTTTATTGTGTTTCTTAAAGCAAAAAAAAATTATGTAATTCTGTCATCATCAGATGACGTGAGTTCAGACAAAAGACTTTTAGTTGTGCAACCTGTGCTTACAGCTCCATTCTAAACTCCTAAAATCTGTTATCCTATCTGTTGTCCTATATCTAAAATATTATGTTAATTAGACTTCACAGTGGCATGTTTTTTTTTGGTTTAATCAAGGAGATTAATTTGTTTTACTGCATGTGAAACACCACGTGAAAAAGAATGTGTTAGTACTTTAATAATATTAAAAAAGTTAAAATCAAATGCAGCACATCTAATTTAGTAGATTATTTAGCCACTGCTAATGGCTGCAATATTAACATTTCCATTAGCCTATAATTTTAAAGGAAACATTCAAATATAATCCTTTTTTTCCTTTTGTATTTTATAATAAGCTGCATACATGGCATTATTTACAGAACATGTCCAATACTATTTAAACAAGATTACAAATACAGCATAATTCCAACTCTATAATTTGAAGAGTTTAATCATTAAAAGGCAGGAAGTTTCTAAAACAATGGGACCACTTGAAAGGATTATTAGCACTGTAAATGCTGAAGAAATAAACCTCATTAAAAGACTTGTCTAAAGGGAAAAAAAAAAGGCAATGAGATCCATCTACTTTACAAATCCTTCACTGCTGTAGATTTTCCTGGTATGATGGACAGGATGCAAGATGAAAGAAAGCAATACTACTGTGTGTATGTGTGTGTGTGTGTGTGTGTGTGTGTGTGTGTATATATATATATATATATATATATATATATATATATATATATATATATATATATATATATACATAAACTGATCAGTGTCACATTTATTGCAGCTGGGACGGACAGGCTGGCCTTGTCTGGTCTCATAGTAGATTGTTGATATACTATGATCATTTCCCAGGAGAGAAAAAAAGTGTTCACTTCAAACGGTACACAGTGTTTTGTGAAATTTAGACCACAAAACAAATTTATTAAAAAAAAAAAAGTCATGCAAGAAAGATGCTAATGCTGGGAAAGTTTTCCAGCATAAGAAACATGTATCTACAAGAGCTGATTATACTCTCACAGAACATCCTATTATTTTGAATTTATTTATTTGCTATTCTGCCAAATATAGAAGTAGGAGATTTGGGCTTTCTCTCTCTCTACCTCCTCACAGTTTGTATGCGTTTTATTTTCCATTGCATTCTCAAGTTTTCCTACCAGTTATTATTTTAATGTAGTTTTTCTATTCCTTTTAAACATGTATCATCTTAGACACTTCTAGGGCTACTCATCCATTTTTCCCATCTGGAAAAATGTTTCCACATCGTCAATCATTTGTCCTTTGTGTAAGTAATCTGCATTAACTATGGGTCAAAGATGAAAAAAATGCATTTTTATAATGTAGTCATTTCTACTCAGATTTGTGCAATATTTGTTTTTCCTAAAATAATCCATTCCTAAAGTGTTCTTTTCTTTTCATTATTCACGTTCAAAAGAGGGCTCTCCAAAAGTCCAAGCATTTTAATCCTGACCACATGGCTGTTGCCTCTCCAAATTGCTTATGACTTCTATTTAGTTTTTTGCTGTTCTCTACTCATATGGTTGTAAAGTTGAAACTTTATCCACTAACATTAACAGCCCTGTGTGTACATCTTCAGATTACCAATGAATCTATAAATGACAACTGCTTTGAATTCCAAATACTAAACTAAACTGAAGATTTGGCTGCACATTGTGGTCTTTGACTTCGAACTCGCTGTCTACCTTTTGCTGTAAATTTTGGAGGGTACACAGCCCCAACATCGGTGCCTTTGCCTTTTCTCCTTGTGAAAAGCACATGATATCATATACCTGCAAAATGTTGTAACAGAATACATAAGGCAGCCATCAGTTTTACAGTAAGAGCTGAAGTTCAGTTTCTTGATTTTATTGCCTTTGGACTGTGCCAGAAAATGAGTTCTAAAAATGATAGTTGAAATCATTAGTAGGGATTTACAGTTACCTGTTAATTTTAGCTTTTAGGTGTTCAGGAATCAGAATTGTTAATAATTTGTCTTATTTGGTGTGCGACCCCCCCAAACCCTTGAAACCTAGGATGTTGTAGACATTCAAATAACAAATTATTTTGGAGGATTTAAGT
This sequence comes from Erpetoichthys calabaricus, assembly GCF_900747795.2. Classification (NCBI taxonomy): domain Eukaryota; kingdom Metazoa; phylum Chordata; class Cladistia; order Polypteriformes; family Polypteridae; genus Erpetoichthys; species Erpetoichthys calabaricus. Next base: position 286,861,484 of record NC_041394.2, on the reverse strand, counting down.
GGACAGGATTGACAAACTTTATTTGGCTGAATGGCTCGTTCTTGTCAAAGCTGTTCTGATGTTCTAAAGTCAATTTAGCATGACTGTTTTTGTGCAGTCCTGAATAAAGTATAAACCAAGCTTTTTAAATGTATAAAGTATGCTATCAGAATTAATAGGGAAGAAAAAAGTTTTAATTATTTTAAATATTTCATTGTGTTCGTAATTTGCTAACAATGTTTTTTTCCTTAGAAGTGTGACAACTTCTGGAAAATGAAAAGAAATAAGACTTTGGGTATGCATTAACTTTATACAGTATGGGTTTTCTGTGAAATCTTTGCAATTCTATTTTACATGTCTGACTACAGACAATTGAGTTTCATCATAAAATCACTGAGGTTCAAAGTAACTTAAAAATAAAAATCACTGAACAGAAAAGTGCAGATTCCTTTTTCAGGAAAAAATTATTTGGAAACTGTGAGGATAAAGTAAGTGTACAATGTAATAAATGCCTCTGAAAATCTGAGACACAAATTATGTAAAGAACAAGATATTTACTTTTTGTCATATGTTCTTTCATTTAATGTAAACCAGTTTGTATTATTTTATGAATTCTTCATATGATCATTTTTATATTCTCTCCTTTGTACTAGCTACCTGTATCCTGTATAAACTCATGCCATTATGTGAGTTATTTTACATGAATTTAATCTTTAATAATTTACACATGATGTATTGGTAAAACTAAAAGACTGAAATTAGATATTACAATATATTTCCAGAAATTCACAAGGATTTTTTTGGGACTCCTCAATTGTGACATGATGCGAGGTTCATTGGTTTGTAAAAGTGCTGTGAGACTGGACCGACAGTGTTCCATTTGTAATTAGACTCATTATGAAATACAACAAAATTCTTTACTTTTTTATGGTTACATACAAAGCTTTTTCCAGAGTAAAAGCCTATAATTATGTGATGTGTATATGTAGGAAATTGCAGCAAGTTAATTTCATTGCTGTTTTACATGGTGACAACCTTGAGTAAATTTTGCATAAAACTGGGTTGGGTCAGTTAGACAACTTTATATAAACTTTATAAAGGGGTTGTCCACAGACATGAACACTCATTTGAGAATCATGTCTGGCCCCGTGAGACTACTTGCTTCACAAATATTTTGAGAATTTTTTACAATGGCTACCTCTTATGGCCACTTTCATATGGGAGCAGTTGCTCATTTCTGCCACCAGAGACCAGTGCAGCAGTATGACAAGATTACTGATTAACTTCTTTTGCCCTCCAACGTGCATTTGCTGGCTTTAACTTGGTAGTGTTCAGTTCTTCAGTTACTCAGTTTCAAGGCACTAGAGCTTGCTTACTTAGACTTAGATCCTGCCATGCTAATTGGCATATCGGGCAGCAGGGGTTCTCTAGTAGTTTCGAACTTGGGCGAGTGCTTTGGTGTCATCCCATGTTGTGTTCAGTGCCTTCAGGTCTTGCTTGAAAATTCTTCTCCAAGTAATTCAGAGGGTCCTCATGGTCATTTGGCACCAGAAGATGTCCATCTCATTGCCACCCTAGGGATCAGATTGTTCTCCATGTGAAGGATGTGGCCAGGCAGTCAGAGTCTTTGGTGTGTGACGATGTTATTGAACTTGCATGAACCACTCCTTCGAAGCACCTCTTTGTTGGTGATGTGGCCAAAATATTGGAGCCTAGTTAAGCAACTATAAAAGCCTAATACAGTCATATGAAAAATTTTGGGAACCCCTCTTAATTCTTTGGGTTTTTGTTTATCATTGGCTGAACTTTCAAAGTAGCAACTTCCTTTTAATATATGACATGCCTTTTGGAAACAGTAGTATTTCAGCAGTGACATTCAGTTTATTGGATTAACAGAAAATATGCAATATGCATCATAACAAAATTAGACAGGTGCATAAATTTGGGCACCCCAACAGAGATATTACGTCAGTACTTAGTTGAGCCTCCTTTTGCAAATATAACAGCCTCTAGACGCCTCCTATAGCCTTTGATGAGTGTCTGGATTCTGGATGGAGGTATTTTTGACCATTCTGCCATACAAAATGTCTCCAGTTCAGTTAAATTTGATGGCAGCCTAGCATGGACAGCCTGCTTCAAATCATCCCATAGATTTTTGATGATATTCAAGTCAGGGGACTGTGATGGCCATTCCAGAACATTGTACTTCTCCTTCTGCATGAATGCCTTTGTAGATTTCGAACTGTGTTTTGGGTCATTGTCTTGTTGGAATATCCAACCCCTGCGTAACTTCAACTTTGTGACTGATGCTTGAACATTATCCTGAAGAATTTGTTGATACTGGGTTGAATTCATCCGACCCTCAACTTTAACAAGGGCCTCAGTCCCTGAACTAGCCACACAGCACCACAGCATGATGGAACCTCCACCAAATTTGACAGTAGGTAGCAGGTGTTTTTCTTGGAATGCGGTGTTGTTCTTCTGGCATGCAAAGCGCTTTTTGTTAGACCAAATAACTCAATTTTTGTCTCATCAGTCCAAAGTACTTTGTTCCAAAATGAATCTGGCTTGTCTTAATGAGTATTTGCATACAAGAAGCGACTCTGTTTGTGGCATGAGTGTAGAAAGAGCTACTTTCTCATCATCCTGCCATACAGATGTTCTTTGTGCAAATTGTGCTGAATTGTAGAACGATGTACAGATACACCATCTGCAGCAAGATGTTCTTGCAGGTCTTTAGAGGTGATCTATGTGCTGTCTGTAACCATTCTCACAATCGGGCGCATATGCCGCTCCTGTGTTTTTCTTGGCCTGCCAGACCTGGGTTTAACAGCAACTGTGGCCTTCCATTTCCTGATTACATTCCTTACAGTTGAAACTGACAGTTTACACCTCTGAGATAGCTTTTTGTAAACTATGATACTAAACAATCTTTGTTTTCAGATCTTTTAAGAGTTGCTTTGAGGATCCCATGCTGTCACAATTCAGAGGAGAGTCAAAGGGAAGCACAACTTGCAGTTGACCACCTTAAATACCTTTTCTCATGATTGGACACACCTGTCTATGAAGTTCAAGGCTTAACAAGCTAATCCAACCAATTTGGTGTTGCAAGTAATCAGTATTGAGCAGTTACATGCAATCAAATCAGCAAAATTACAAGGGGACCCAAATTTTTGCACAGCCAGTTTTTCACATTTTATTTAATTCCATACAACTAAATACAGCTTCACTAAAAATCTTTGTTTGGAAAACACCCCAGTACTCAGATGTTCCTAGGAAATGAAAGACGTACCACTGTTATCTTTTTTGTTGAAAGTAAATTATTATGCAGGCTGAGAGGGGTTCCCAAACTTTTTCATATGATTGTATATGTTTTAGCACTTTTTTGAATTCCTATTATGTTTGGCAGCCTGGTGGGTGTACATTGCAGTTACTGGCATCTTTCACCATGTTTGATGGACATGTAGTCATCTGGTTAAGTGGCTTGTTTAATCACATTTGTGGATTATGCCTTATGCAACAGACATCAGCGTCAGTCTGAACCAGTACTAATATTTAAATTTATTTATATTCTTCTATTCTGAAGTGTGCTGCATCTCTGAGTTCTTTTGCAAGATATTAGGCTGCATTAAATGTCTGGTTTATTGTAAAAGTATTAACTCTGTCACTCCTTTGTGCATTCTGTTTTAACAGACAGCCTGTAAACCTGTCTAAAGTTGCAGGACAGAAGGTGCTGTATTGCTGATGTGGAATGAACTTGGCACCTCCAGTCCTCTTGTATACCCAAAGAGAACCAACTTAGTTCTTTTCCATGCCTGATGTAATTTTGGAGCTTTGGACAGGATTTGTCAGACATTGCTTAAAGCAGCTTCCACTAATATTGCAGATGAGTGAGATTAGTACAAACCTGTGTGTTGGAGGAAGCAGATAAGAGTGTAGCTTGACATAACTACAATATGTTGGGTTTTCCTTTAATTTCCCATTACTGAGGAAGAGAAAGGAAAGCACCTGTTGAAATTAGGTGTTTAAGGGTTTTACCTAATGTCAAATTTACACTTTGATAATGGTATTCTAGATGACAGCTAAAGTGACCTAAATAATAGAATTTTCTTTTTTATTTGTACTGCATAATATTGTGCATGATAGTTTAAAATTACAAACACAGAATTTCTGAAATCGAAGAATATTAACCTCAGGTTAATAATGAGTTCTACATTCTACAAAAAAGCTGTTAATGTAGTCCTGCAAAGCAATCAGTACTTAATTTAATTGAGTTTTAAGAAAAATTTAAAACTTTTTGCATGTTTTTATCCAATGCAGTCTTTCTAATTCGTTCTTTGCTTTGAGTGTCAATGGCTGATCGTCATCCTTGTAATAACCTTGAATACGTCAGGAGGATTGAAGAGAAATGTGGCGACTTTGTTTGTCAGTAACGAGGCTCTCATTGGAGTAATAATTAGATTCATTTTTGAAAACCCAGGTTTGAACTTACTTGATAAAATGAGAATACAATTAAGAATACTGCACACAATTGATTAGAGAATTATTTAATACTAGACAAAGAGCCCGTTTCGACAACGTAAGATGAAACGTGCACGAGTTTGTGTCAGCAGTGTATGAAGAACAAATTATAAGTAACGAAGAAGTTGTTTTGTAATGATTGTAGTCAGCTTTACTCATTACTGTACAGGCTTGTACTGTTAGTTGATGAATTTTCCAGGCCTATAGTATAATATTGAATGATGACTGTTCCAGTACAATATGGAATAGTAATAAGTATAAGCACCACAAACCTGATATAGGTGTATTGAATGAATGCGTAATTGAATCAGAATGCGTAATTAGGCCTCGTGCTGTAGTCGAAATCACCTTTCAGGCCTCTAGAGCTTTAATCGAAGTCGTCTTTCTCTTTGAATTTTTGCGGGCGTAAATCCGCCGCCTGCCACGATGTTGGGGTTGGATGTCGGTCTCGTAAGGTTTTTCGGGCAGCTGCGCAGAAGGCGACTGTGCATTCGGCTTCAGACAGATGTGAGTGAGTGAGTGAGGAGGCAGGCGAATTATGTATTAAGATGTAGACGATGCAACAACTAGCTGTCGTGGCCAAGTTGCCATTGTAACATACTGGTGCTTACCCTCAAAAAAAAAAAAAATCACTATATCACAGACTACTACCACCACTTCAAGACACACAATGCGCTGCATTGTGCGCTGAATGTTGCTAGGCTTCGCAGAGTATTGCAATCACGTTCTGTACTACTCTAGGAGTTTATGTAGGAATTTCTGAGGTTTTCTCAGTTTTTGTTATGTTCCAGCAGGACCACAGGCTGGGCTGCTCAGAGGTTGCTTCTGGGCTACATGTGGCCTATGGGTCGCCATTTGAATAGACCGGTATTGAGTACTTAACATCTGTTATAGCAACATGTCAGATCATTCACTTAATAAACAACATGCAAAACCTGGGGAGGTCCCTGTGAGCCTAAACTAGGAGGATGTCATTTAGCAAAACATGTAGGAATAAACAGATTCTGCCAATTGAGGGTGCCTAATGCCACACTTCTAATATCCAACTATAAAACAATACAAGGGTGTATCCAAAAATAACCAGAATTGGAAAAAAAATTGTTTTAATAATTTTTATTTACTTAAACTACATGCACATAGGGAGAACAACTAAAACTCCATACATTCACAGATCATGCTAGCAATCAAACCTGAATGCCTGGCAATGTGCAATAATAATACATTTTATTTATGTAGCACTTTCTGAGTACTCAAATTGCTTAATAAATAACAAAAAGGATACAATAAAAATAAAGGTAAAGATGGCATTAATAAATATGTGAAAGTCAAAGGTCTGAATTAGTTTAAGAAACAAGCAAAAAAAAAAAAAAAATGAAGAAAGCCACAAAAAAAATGCCAAGTTTTGTGCATTTACATCTAGGGCTATAAATGTACTGTAGATATTACAATCGCCCAAAGTGATAAGGAGCACTTAAAAGGATAAGAGCAGATTTAATCAGTTTTACAGCCTAGCACTGGACAACATTGACAATTTAATGGCTAATCATTTGTGATTTATTTCAGATCTAACAACCTCACCCAGAGCTCTGCGGTGCTGCAGAGTAAACTGACCAGTTGGAGTCACATCAGTTGCAGATGCAAAATCCTGAAGTTTTTTTCATTTTTTGCAGGACTAATGAATCATTTACAATATATAAAGGTTACTGCAGTCTGTCCATCTGCTGCTGATGAAGCTCTCCAACACCGCACACCCACAATGAAACATCAGTATTAATAACCTGAATAAAGCTAAAAGTATGTGTGTAATGCTGACTTGGTTGATAACGTTGACTGCTTGCTACACATTTGTTTAATCTGTAACTGCAAAGGTACCACCAATACACAAGCAGTATTTGTGGGAAGAAAGGTTACATTTACTTCCTCATTTTTTTGTCTTTAGAAGTCTAAATCAATATTCGTCTAGGCATACTATAGGCAACATGTACCAGATAATGCGGGAATGACATGGTGGTAGAGAGGTTAGTGCTGCTGGCCAATACCTATAGGGATAACATATATAATATAAAGTTCTGCCTTGGACTCTTATCTATGCAGTGTTTGCATACTCACCTCCTGTCTATACACACTACCTTGGGTACTCTGGTTTCTTCCCAAAGCCCGGAAGTATGTGCACTGTGGTGGATAGGCATCCTGCCTTGCACCTGATGTAGCAAGGAAAGGCTCCTGGACCCATTTAGTCCTGTAATGGAATTTGAAGATATGACAAAATAACAATTTTCAATATTCAAAAGTTTCAGTTTAAACATAATGGATTTTGTTTTTGTTTTTTTTTCCTTCAGTGAACTGGATATGCCTTTTGCAAGATGGTCTAAAGATCAAGTGTGTAACTGGCTGCAGGAGCAGGGCTTGGGAATGCATGTAAATTTTTCCAAACAGTGGATTGTTTCAGGACAGACTCTTCTACAGGCTTCACAACCAGATCTTGAACGGGTAAGTGACAGAATGCTAGCTTTCTTTATGTGATTGAGTAGTTGGAACTTCCTCCAATGGGCTCTCAAAGATGTTGTTAGACTTGTTTTACTAGAGTCCTAAATAATTCCCTTTGATTTACCTTCAAGACCTAAAGCAGGCAAGTCTTGTACAGGTGGTTGATATGAAAACAGTAGGCTGCTGGGACTCATTTCTGCTGCTACACTAGATTAAGAAATTACTTGATAATCTGCATAAATATGTGAATAACTATACAAGTAAAGACTAATTTAAAAGCTAAGCCCAAGGGGAATGCTTTACTTAAAGCACTCTTCACTAAAAATGTTAAATGGGTTTCTTTTTTTGTTGTTGTGAAAAAGTGAGATTTTATCTGTATATTTTGGCTTTGTTACAACTGATGTGACAGTCTAATTGTAATTAGCAGACTAAATGGTTATGTATTCTGAAGCTCTTCTGAGGATCATAAAGCAAATTAAGTTAAGTGATAAGGGCTCAAATTAGCAACATAAAAGTAATCTTGCTTTTGAAGAGTGACTCTGTCCTTTTCCAATAAGTATTCCTCTTACACACTTTGTACACATTGGCTGTCACACTGATGAAGATTAAGATTGTAAAATGCAGCTTTTCTGTGAGTATATTTCTCTAGCATAGACACTAGGAAAAGCAGATGGAAAGTGACATGGTAATTTTTCATGATTTGAAACGTCATTTAAAAATAGCTGATAGACTATTAAAACTTGGGGAGATTGTATATTGAAGGCAAGAAGCTGTTCTATGATGCTGCACTTAGTGGGAGATATGGCTTTAGTAATCATAAGAATATACGTCAGTCATTTAAAAAAGATAAGAAATTACTGGCATGTGTTTGATTAGGATTGAAAATAGTTTGGGATTCCTTGTGACTAGAATGAACCCCTAATGCCTGGACCCTGATAACTTACAGTCTGTAGCTGTAGCTCCCTTAGTTAGCCATGTATTGTATTACACAGTGAGCTCTACTGTGGCATTGTAACCACAACGTAACATTACATCGCACATCTTGCTTCCCCGTATTATGTGGCAGGTTATTATTATTTGTTTTTTTTAATACATGGGGTTATCTATACCAGCTAATACCGTTGAATCAGAAACATTCCTTTAACACACAACAAATACAGTTTTCAAGTTAATTATAAAAACATAAAGACACCTCATAAGGAAGACCTTCTGTCTTTATTTGTACAGTTCCACACCATGTCACTAAAAAGAATGATCAAAATGAGCTTTTCAACCAGTCTGTTTTCTCCCTGCAGTTTTAGGGGCTTATTTCCAATTTCCAAAATGCATTAAACGTTAGATTTGATTGTGCTTTACATAAAAGGATTTTTTTTTTATTATTTTCACTGTGATTGTTTGTGACAACCTCTGCGTGTTGTAGGGCGTTTCAATAATCACTGAGACACTAAAATTAGTGGGAAAGTTGGAAGATGAGGGTTTAATAATTTATTTGTAATTTAACACAGTTTACTATGTCAGATATGGCCGGCCATTCATCCCGGCCAATACCCCCAGGCTGCCAGATGGAGCCCTCCTTGCAGCATGGAGATGCCCCGAATGCCAGCAGGGAATCATGGACAGTGGAGTTATAATGCACAGCCCTGCTGGATACCATGGGGGCCGCCAGGAGTCGCTGCAGGGAGGCCCAGAGATTTATATTTTCCTCATAGCCCGGAAGTATTTCCAAGTCATGGGAACGGAAGAAATTATATACTTCCAGGCTGAAGAAAAAAGTTTTTACCTGACCCGGAAGTGCTGGATAATCACATGGACTGAGGGCTCAGAAGCACTTCCGGGTCAAGGACTATAAAAGGACTGTGGGAAGTCCCAGACGTCAAGCTGAGGTGGGTGGAAGGGTGGCAACGCGTCTGGGAGAGTGGAGGATTGATTCTTGTTTATTGTGATTGTTTAGGAGTATAGTGGAGTGGAGGGTGCTTTGTGCACTGTATTGTCTGAATAAAATAAGTATTTGGACTTTTATCTGGTGTCTGGCGTCTGATCTGAGGGTTCAAGGGAGTGAGAGCACCCATATCTGTCACAACTATTATGTGTCAATTTTGTCAATATTTTAAGCACTACTTTTATGACCCTTTATTAATCTGTATGTATACAAGGTCATTAGGAGTTGTACTGTGATTTTATGGTCTCATTTAGTTATTACTATTATGTGTAACAGTTTTGGGACTTATTTTTTTACCACACATAAGTGGACAGTAGTTGTAAGGTGATTAGCTTTTTATGTGTTAACCCATTTGTGTTCACAGTGGCCTCACAGCTACATAATCACAGAGTTGTGCACACACACATTTGCTGTCGAGCATTGTGCCAGTCACATTTTAATACCATACCAGTCCTTTTTAAATGAAATTGTCAGCAAACCATATATCTTCGGCTATACTACCTCAGACCACTGAGGGCATGCAGTCACTGTACATTCATGTTGAAAGCAGTTTCTTAAGCCAATGTCACATGATGTGACTTTTTGTCATTGAGTCTGTCAGATTTACCAGACGCAGTCACTGACCTCCTTGCTGCACCATGTCAAATTACACAACTGAAAATCATAGTCCATGTCACATTTACCGGCTGAGCACCAATCTTCACTACAGTCGTGCTTGCCCCTTTTTTCTGACAGCCAATACGGCACTATCTTCTGTTTGCAAGGTCCACAGTCCCTATGCTGCCTAACAGAGCTATGAGAAATGTCAATAGCTTTCATGCATTCAGCTGCAGTCTCTGCCCTTTTTTCATTTTTTCCATTCTTTCCATTAAACACAAGACATCAAACAGACGTGCTTCTCTTCTATTTTAAAACACACATGTTCCTTATTCCTCATCACTATATTCTATACATTGTATTGCCCAGTGAACACTCATTGGTTCTGAACTCTCACACTCGAAGAGCCCTGCTTGATTTTATTACAGCCAGTCACAGACTAGTTGGTCTCAGTCATTCGGTATGTCAAATTAGACAATCCGCTTCACATGAGAGTGCCACCAACTGCCTAAGATTTTGGAAATGAAGGCTATGACTGGAAATTGCTGACAGATCAGATTACTCTCTCCCAGGATCTTTAACAATTTCCCATTTTTCTAAATAAGAAGGCATTTTTCATGTCATTAAAACAAATGTGCTCCCCTTTTTGTTAAATGCTTCTATATCAGATCATGGGAGATGATCTTATTCTGTAGCTATAGTCATAAATGAGTAAGTTCAATACATTAAAGAAGTAGAGGAAAGTAAAATTCTCAAGTAATGTTCTAATATTGTAAAGGTCAAAGCAAAGCCCAGAATGAGTATACCTGAGAATTGCCACTATGATCTCAAATTGGCAAAACAAGAAGTTGAACTAAACACTGAATTCAAGAAGACACATTTTGCAAGCATAATTCTGTAGCCCACCACTAACTGAATATTTAGCAAAGCTCACTGTACTTCACATTTCTACAGTATTAGGCATTTTACTATCTTGGAGACCAATCGTTTGAAATGCAAATGATTTTTATTTCATCTGTTGAACTGAAATTCATGAATAGCCAACTTTGTGTTCTTTTGCTCTGAAGCACCTCGTTCATAGTTTGTTCCTGCCTTGCATTTGATGCAGTCATGTAGACTCTCTTTTAGCCTATATGATGACATAAGTTGGTTTGGAAAGTGAATGGAAGGAGGCGTCACTCCCACAAAGAGAACCTGTTAGAAATTACCACTAAAATCCCATAAGCAATCGGTGTATATCAACATTTGCCATTTTATATGGATGTTCATTAATACAGAGTCTACATAGAGATTGTTCATTAAATGCTGGTCAACATGGGCTTGAAATATAATGCACTAACCTGTAGACCACAGAAAGTTCTGTCCTGTCAGAACAATAAATCAGCACCAAAGTTGAAAGAGCAGGGCACCTCAGCTGGGTAAGGGTAGCTGTGCCCTCCATCCATTGCTGACAAAAAACATGTTAGATAAATGACAGCAGTTAAAAATCATGTGTTTTTTATTTATATAAGTATTTAATTTTTGAATGTTTATTTTTTAACCTGATTGTACAGTGACCTTGAGTTTTTTGAAAGGCGCTTCAAATAAAATGTATTATTATTATTAATTTTGTCTGCCTGATTATTTGACAAAGATGGGTGGCTTACAGTATCTAGGTTTTTGGAGGAAGAAGATTCTAATTTTTAGATTATACCTGTCTAGGTGAGAAGAGATGGGCTGGCAAATGATTGTCGGTGCTTGACTACTACTTGTTTTTGGTTTGATGTTTCTGTTCACCTTTCAAGCCAGCAGTACATTACTTGTTCATACTATGAGGTCAAATAATGTAGAGATGCAAATGCAATTTTCAGAAATGACTTAATATTGCACTGTCATGCTTATATTGTTTAAACATTTAGATAACCTCTGGTGTTGAAAGTTTTTGAAGTATGTGGTTATTGCTTTGTAATTCTGTACATTGTGTAGTGGTTGCTATTGTGTACTGAGACTATAGTTTTATCCCAGTTGAGCTGTTTGAATTTGGTTTGGAACATGCACAATTAAGGAAGATTATCAATTTGTTCATCAGTTATGTCCTTGAATCCAGTGTACTAAATTCCACGGCATCCCTTTTTCTACAGGAGCTTGGAATTAAACATCCTTTACATCGGAAAAAATTACAGCTGGCTTTACAAGCACTTGGCTCAGAGGAGGACGACGACAAAGGAAAGCTCGATTACCACTGGGTGACTCGTAAGTGTGTACAGTTCTAGAGATTCAAAATCATAAAGTGAACAGGAAAATCAAGTAACTAGAAGTCGTGAAAAAGGAGGTACTTGGTGATCAGATGTGCTCTGTGCTCATTTTTAGGATGGCTTGATGACATTGGACTTTCCCAGTACAAAACTCAGTTTGATGAAGCAAGGATAGATGGGAGAATGCTCCATTATATGACTGTTGTAAGTGTCTCTTCAAAATAACTGCTCATTTCACTGTTGAACAGTAAAATTCTCGTAGACATGGCCTGTTCTGTAAACTTTTTAAAGTCTTTTTCACGTCACAAACAACACTATATATTCCATACAATACTTTCTTTTTTTCCTTTCCTGAAACAACTGCACTACACAAAATTATTTGGAACATTTCAGTGTTAGTTTTTTTGGGATTTTTTTTTGGAGAGTCATGAATATGTGGGGTTGACCAAATTTTGATTTTCAAAAATCAAGAGTGGGAGTGAAAAGGGGTAATTCACATGCCTCCAAAATGCTGATTTTTATTACTTTTTCGAATATATATAACAAATTTATCAATGTAAAGTTCTTGGTGTATATGTTTTAAGTGTTGTTTTAACACTGGTAGTTTTTGCTTAGAAGATGAAAAGCAAACATAGCCTGATTTTAAATTTAAAGGGTCAATATTTTGACAGCCCCAAAGTTGCAATCAGTGGCAGTGTCACCATATTTTATATCTCAAGTGCTCACAGAGCAGTTTCACCAGAAATTGGTGCAATCACAGCATTAATTATTGCAAGCAAAGGTACAAGTGAGCATCAGCTTCTAAATGGCGAATGCTTTTATTTACTACTAACACATACAGATAATACAGTAGGATTTACAGTTGTTATGTCCAGCTCAGAATCACAGGTATTTCTAATTCTTCATTTTCATTTGGCCATATTTTGTAATTACACTCTAGTGTTCAATTGTTAAACAGCTATGCCAGGTCCACATGTCTGTTAATGGAATCAAACTGCCACACGTTCTTTTCTTTAAACAACCCACATCACATTTGATACCAACATCTGGTATACTGTATGCACAGCACAAAGTTATACTGTGTGCAGATTCAAAACATTGCAACAAACAAGAATATTGGCCTATGTTTTTATTCACACCCAAAGTAACAAGAAAAATGAAATCCCAGACAAGTTTAGGAATCTTGTAAATTTAGGCATCAAAATGGTGGATGTGTCAAGGAAAAAACAGGATCTCCCTGGTCGCCCTATGGATGGGTTTTGGCCAAGATCTTTTTATATTTTTGAAAAATGTTCTTCAGAGCTAGTAGAATTAAAGACATTTTACGTAGCTCTTTTAACATCTGGCACTGTTCCAAAGTAAAGTGACAACACGGAGTGGTTGGCTGAATTTCACTTCATTTCCACAGGTGTGTTATTTCTTACTCAACAGAAAAGTACAAAATATATTTATTCTGGATTTTTCCATCAAGGAAAAGAAGTGCATTTCTCTAGTGCTGGACAATAACACTGTTAGTTTAATCTAATGTATGCTGTAGCTTGTTCTGAATGTTTGGCCTTGAATCTAATTGTAATGTTCTGCATGTGGCAGCTCTTCTTAATTTACTGGCCTGCTGTCCAGTCCACTCATAACTGGAGCACACGCCTGCTTATGCTGGGGTGTTTGGCATTCTGTAAAAAAAGGACCTTGTTCAGGGGTTGAGGTAGAGGAAAAGTGGTTTTGAACGGGGCAAGATATGAAGAGATACAATATTGTGTAAAAGCCATTTTATCTTTAGGTTGTAATCAAGACATAGTAATAGCCATACGTTGCCTTTCAAGAGTGCTTAAAATGTTATTAAAACACTAGATTAGATGTGTGTGCTTAAATGTGCCTTTATGTTTGGTCACTCGGTTTATTTAGAGGAGTTGGTGCACGGAAGACTTTGGAGCTACTGCTTCCTCCTACCTTCTGTTTGGGAGCTTTTTTGGTAAATGGTTAATTGCACTTAAAAGAATACATCTATGTGATCCCATCTATAGCATGTAACAATTACATTGTTTATATGTATATGGACTTTCTGTCCTGAAATACAGCTGTATGCATAAGAGGAACTCCTTATATCCTATTCTGTTAAGTGATGATAAAGTATTTTGACAGCTAATTCACTCCATCAAGAGAAGATGAACTTGTACAGTGATTGGCAGTTTAGTTTATATCCATCCATCCATTATCCAACCCGCTATATCCTAACTACAGGGTCACGGGGGTCTGCTGGAGCCAATCCCAGCCAACACAGGGCACAAGGCAGGAAACAAACCCCGGGCAGGGCGTCAGCCCACTGCAGGGCACACACACACACACACCAAGCACACACTAGGAACAATTTAGAATCGCCAGTGCACCTAACCTGCATGTCTTTGGGCTGTGGGAGGAAACCGGAGCGCCCGGAGGTAACCCACACAGACACGGGGAGAACATGCAAACTCCACGCAGGGAGGACCCGGGAATCAAACCCAGGTCTCCTAACTGTGAGGCAGCAGTGCTACCTCTGCGACACCGTGCCTCCCGTTTAGTTTATATTAATACAAAATTTGAAATAACTTCTTTTGCACAATTGTTTCATTGAAAAATCTATGTATCCCAATTTTGTTAGAACATACATAATCTGTATTCTGTCGGTTTGCCGTACACCTATTTAAACAGTATTATGAAAAGTGCATCTTTTTCACCTTGTTGGCCTTTTCGGGTTGAGTTGAAGAAATTTAAAAATCAGCATTTTCGTTGTCCCGTTATTTTTTCTACAAATCTCCCAGAAGAATGTTCAGTTGTCATAGACATTATTGTCTGTTGTAAAGCCTAGTTGACAAAAGATTAATTGACCGTGGCTGCAGATTGAGATTGTGGGTTGGCTATTGAAGCAGAGTAGTCTTTAGAAGAGCACACCCAATGTAAAGCTTGGTTTTCCCTGCAGTGGGTTTGTGGGCGGTGTGTTTATCATTACTGACACACCCTTGAGGCATATGGTTGTCCAAGTCAGAAAATAATTACAGCAGCACACCTAGCTAGAAAAACAGGTACTTATCAATAAAATGGAGCATTTCCTTAATCTTCTATGTGACGATATTCAAACAGTTGATAAGCATGACAAGCTGTACACCACATTGTGCCACCATTACAGCAGTGCTTTTTAAGACCTGTGCATTAAAGAAATGTGATTAGGTGAAGGAGAATTTGTATACTAAATACACAGTTCTCATAGGAATATGTGCATGTTTTACTAAGGACACTATCTGAGGTGTTAACATACAGTAAGTAGGGTTAGCGAGAATAGGTTAAGAGGAACCTTAAAGTCTGTTTGGAAAATATATTTCAAGTAAACAGGTAAAAGAATTACTGCAAGATGCAAGTATTTGTCCATTCTTTTATGCAAGTAGAAACTTGTAAATACAAACAG
This sequence comes from Erpetoichthys calabaricus, assembly GCF_900747795.2. Taxonomy (NCBI): domain Eukaryota; kingdom Metazoa; phylum Chordata; class Cladistia; order Polypteriformes; family Polypteridae; genus Erpetoichthys; species Erpetoichthys calabaricus. Next base: position 286,846,291 of record NC_041394.2, on the reverse strand, counting down.
TACATAGTAGGAGTATATTTTAATGTGCCACGTGAACTTTATATTAGAAATACTAGCTTGTAACCTAGTTTCTAAAGCATTGTTTTTTAAACCATGAGCTGCTTCTCCTTCTGTTTCTCTTCTCATTTTTATATGGACTAAAAATTCACGTCATTTAAACTACCTGTGCTGTATATCAGAAAATGTACATGTGTAAAAGCTGTTCTATACAACTAATTCATTTATTACTATTATTAGTTTGTACATGCAAAATATCTTCTGTTCATCCTAGGGCAACACTTGGATCTTCTTCATGTTTCTACCGTTTTGACACAAGTTTTGAAATGACATACTTAAGCACTGAGAAACTCTTTTTAAAAAGCTTGCTGGCACATCACTTCGTAGGTGTGTACTTAGACAGATCATGAAACAGGCACGAATCTTAATGTCTTCATCCACTGAAAAATAGGCAGTTCCTACTGGTATTTTGAGTTACTGTACAGCCATGTGAAAAGAATGTCTGACAAGGCAGCTTTCAATTCTATAGAGCTGGAGTCATCATTTTTTTTTGGTATAAATAACCATTTAAAGTCTCCACCTTACAGTACAGCACATTTGATGTGCAGAACCTGGTAACTTGCTTAATATGTTACATGAAGTAGAAGCAAAAATGTATTTCTTGCAGATTTCTGATTTTCCTCGGGACATCTTTTATAAGTCTTTTCATAGACAAGTAACCATCCTGTCAATTTGCCATGGCATATTTGATTCAGCCATCATCCACATAACTGAGAAGGCTGCTTTAGGACAAATCATAGTCGTCACACAAAATTATGGTAACAAAACTTTAAGAATATAGATATCTTACTACAGTTTTTGTTATTGTTGATTAAATGCTTCATAAAGAAGACTTTGTATGAATTTGATTTGAGATTTGTTCCATTATTTGGCTGAAATTTTCTGTTATGAAACTTTTTTGCTATGAACCAATTTAATACATTATGGATTCTCGGGAAAACAAAATATTTTTTTGCCCACAACATTCACCTTAGATACAATATTTGAAAAAAATGCTTTATTTTATTAATTCTTGGAAAATTTCTGATCCTTACTATGTTGCTTGAGCAAAAACTCCGCTCTCGGCACACCCCATTATAATGTATCTCAGAAGAGAAGAGGACAGACCAGTGCCCCTTCTGGCTAAACCAGAGTAATGCAGTGAGATGTAAAGGTTTAAGAGTTGGTCGTCACCCACTAAGATGAACTTGTCTGGTCAGCCTTAGGAATAACAAATGCAGAATGAAGGCAGATGCATTGATGACATTGTTTTATGTGGGATCTTCATGTTATGAAAATAAATATTCAAGTCATGTACAGTACATTAATCATTATTTATTTGTTTACATTTGTTTATCCTTCTGAACAGAGTTTATGTACAGTTGGGTTTCTTTCTGCTTCCTAATACACATTCACAGAATGTTGAGTGACTTAATGTTTCATCAGAATCTGTGTGAGAGTGTACCCCCGTTAGACTTGTACTTCATCCAGTGTTGATATCCACCTTGCACACAGTACTGCCAGGATGGACACTAGCTTTCTGTGACCATGAACTTGATAAATGGGTGAGAAAACAGATCGGTAGAGCAAGTGTGGGTCTGCAGCTGAATGGGAACTCAAGTTTTCCTGCTTTTTGCTGCTGGGATAATTTTTAGGTCACCTAGACTTTGAGCATCAGAAAGGATGGTTGGATGTCCAACATTGGTCACAATGCACAACATTATAGTCTACTTTTAGTATTGATAATTATAATACACAATGTGCATCATATACCATAAATAAAATTCACTGTCCTCCGGTGTCTTCAACTTGCAAACTTGCAAAGCTTTTTCTGACCTTGCACCAGAAGAGCTCAGTAACATTCTGTATCATCACACTCCTGTGTGCCAGATTTGATGCACTGACACTGGAGCCTTGGCAGTACTCTTAATTAATCTTTATGTTCCATGAATGTTTGTATCCCCCTTAGACTTTAGAAAGGACACCTAAAGGTATTGAATCTGAGGACTGTGCAGCTTAGAAGCCATCTGCACTTCAGGTCATTTAACTTACGATTGACTCCTTGGCCTCACTTTCATTATTACTATGACTGTGTTGTTGTTACCACAGTTCTCCTCATACAATTGCATAATGTATTTTTTCTGTTTGTTTTGTTTTCTCTTTCTTATTTTTGCTTTGACTTTACCCGTGTTATTATTTAATTTAGTTTGTAATACTTCTGATATAAGCACTATGTAAGCAATAATTTTTAGACTTCTGTTTCCATTATTCATGTCTGAAAATGTTTGTTCTTTGCATATGGGAAAGGCATTCTAAAAAGGCTTTCTAAAAACAGGCATTATAGAAAGAAGGATAAATCCAATTTGTGTAGTTTGTGTGTGTGTATATGGCTTTTGTAAAGCTTACATCTCATTTCAGGATGATTTGCTGTCCTTAAAAGTTGGAAGTGTGCTTCATCACTTGAGCATTAAGAGAGCGATTCAAGTTCTACGCCTTAATAACTACGAGCCCAACTGCTTGCGAAGGCGTCCTTCAGATGAGGTAAAAGGAACATCTGGCTTTTGAAGTAACTTTGGGGGAAGGTGTATTTATATTGATATTTTAGTGTGCTATTAGGCAAGCATAAAAAGACTATGGTTGAAATCCAGATGTGCTTCTTAGAGACCATAAATTGGCTTCCTCCCTGCTTATTGTTTAACAAAAACAAATTTGTTTGAATTGGTATTTACAACTTGTTGGCATGTTGTAGCAAATGTCAAATTTATAGTTTGTTGCTTAACCCGAGTGTTTTCCTCTTTAATTGCATAGCCCGGCTTTTAAAATTTTATCAGGACCATTTAATTGTAGTGTGTGTCTGTTCTTTCATACATTTTTTAATGATTTTTACAGAATTGTAAGGTCTAGTAGTTCTAGTCACGACTTCACTCTTAGCAGGACTGTATAGTGCCGTTTTAGTATATGAAGACACAAGAAGTAAGCAGCCCATGAGTAAGCAGTTTCCATTACTTCAGCACTGAGTTATTTGGATGTCTTCATTTGTACATTTATTGTATCAGCGTTACAATATACTATATATTATTTATTGTTGGGCTTACACAATTTCTACATTTTAAAATAAATCAGAGATGGTATATTAACATCTTCCACATGCTTGGCAAGGCTGCTATCTGCAAACGCAGATGCAGAATGCGATCACAAGCAGGTAACGCTATCATAAACTGCAAAGCAAAACACACCAGGAAGGTGACCACCACAGTCACTTTACACTGCTTACATGCCATGAGCCATTAAATTACCCTTGTGATGCATTTCTAATATTCATATTGTGATTTGGAGAACCACACTAGACTTTAATATTTCTTCTCTTTGTGAATTCTTTAGAACAATATCACTCCAGCAGAAATCTCACAGTGGACAAATCACCGTGTAATGGAGTGGTTGCGGTCAGTGGATTTGGCTGAATATGCCCCAAATTTAAGAGGAAGTGGAGTACATGGAGGATTAATGGTAAGACCTGGTAGTGTATCATCTGTAGGCAAAGCTGGGAGAAAACTGACAATTATAACATTTATACATCATTCATTTATTTATTTTTTTTAAGGGTATTACCTCATAAAGATTTACATTTCACCTGTTCTTTAGTGACAAATCAAGTAAAATGACACTTTTTTTATTGGTTAACTAAAAAAGATTACAATATGCAAGCTTTCGAGACAACTCAGGCCCCTTCTTCAGGCAAGATATTGTAATCTTTTTAGTTTAGCCAATAAAAAAAGGTGTCATTTTACTTGACTTGTCACTACATTCATAATGGCTGACATGGTACAACACCCTAGTACTACATCTGTTCTTTGTAATGGATCATTCATACATGTCTTAATTTCTAAATGTAAATTACATGAATTCTCATAGTTATTAGTGACTGTTATAATAATGAATTGCTTTACCCTTTTTATCTTGTGGTACCACCCACAAGGTAAACTTTTTATTACATTAAAACTTTGCAAATACAAAACATCAATGGTATTGAATGTGTTGTGTAATCAGCATTTGTAATATGTTCTTTGCTTAAGGAAGGAGTGGTAAAATAAAAAATCTTTTAAAGCAGTTTGCTTTTGAATTTGAAAATGTGTCAGAGTTGAAGAGTTTTTTTTTGTACAAACAATTCAATAAGTTGTGCTTTTATCCCCTTTAGGTGCTGGAGCCTCGATTCAATGTTGAAACTTTGGCTCTGCTCTTAAACATTCCACCTACCAAAACTCTGCTTAGACGTCACCTGGCCACTCATTTCAATTTGCTTATTGGCACTGAAGCCCAAAAACAGAAACAGGAGTGCATGGAGTCTCCTGATTACACTCTGCTCACAGCTACTGCAAAGGTTAAGGTAAGAACTACAGTCTTAGAAGTGGAACATTTCACAAACCTTCAGTACTACACAGTATGGCTTGTCATTTAAATTCCATGCATTTATTCCATACTTTTTTGGGCATAGAATATTGCCATAATTAATGTGAATCTGAGCGCCTATTTGTTGTTCCCTTTGCTCTTGTCTGAAATCTAAATATGACTTATTTGATACAGCAAATGTTTATAATGTTGTCAGTAGCACTGGCTTTCCTGCCTCTATGCAGTTGTGCCCTAGAAGGTGTATGGTAGGTCTTTTATGCGCCCCCCACCCCAGTTTTCTCTCTATCCTTTTCTTAAATGGCTAAGGACTCCCTAAGAACAGGATTGCCAGACTTCATAACAGCTGTCACCGCCAAATTGTAATATATCTGAACTTGACATCTTGACCTTAGTGTTTTTTGCAGTGATTTAATAAATATGTTAGCGTTTTTCCCATATGTTTTATATATGAATTGTTTTTTCATTTTTTTTATGGGCTTCATCAAATGCACCTGGTGTCATTACAACTAAAGTAAAACTAGTTTAAAGACTTGACTATGCTTGCTGGAGGGCAAAGATAATAGTGTGCAGCAGGTGAAAATGTAGAAATGAGTCAAAAATATGTGGCATCATTCAAAGCAACCGGTTCCTAAACTTGTGTGAAAATCCTTTGTTTTCCTTCTTTTAGCCCAGAAAGCTTGCATTTGGAACATTTGGGAGTCTCCGGAAAAAGAAGCAAGATGATGGTGAAGAGTATGTTTGCCCAATGGATTTGGCCTCACCTGTACAAAGTAGTTTTCATAAAGGATATAAGCGTGGCATGGAGGTTCGTTTATATGATGACGACCTAGACCGTCTGGAACAGGTAACAAAAAGAAAAAGGTTTTCCATCCCATTTCAAATGTAGAAAATGAAAAAAGAAAAATTTAAAGTGTTGATTTGGACTTACTACAAGTCAGGTCAGTGGAACGAACCCAAGCAAGGAGTGATTTAAAGAAAACCCCAGTGGTAGAGTGATCATGGTCTTGTATGGCTATATCAAAACAGCTGAATGGGTGGGACCAATAAGAGACCCAGGCATCTTAGGACTCCTTGCGGCAAACAACTACAATTTTCTTTGTCATAGTCGTCATTGCTGAAAGTATGTAAAGTTCAGTTTACTTTTGATTCTTTTGTAACAGCAATAACACATTAACAGTTTGGTTAAAATTCACATTTTCTCATTTAGATGGAAGACTCGGAAGGTACAGTCAGACAAATTGGAGCATTTTCTGAAGGCATTAATAACTTGACAGTAAGTTTTTTTTTTTTTTTTTTTTTTTTTAATTTGCTTTTGCTGCCAAATAAATCCAAACTGTATGACAAGCTGCAAGTACCTGTACATATCTGGTGAACATGGTTACGTTTCATTGCTATATGCTATATATTTGTATTTCTGCTGGCAGTGGTTATATGTCTGTTGATTAGTAGATCATACACATGCACATTTTTGACTCCTTCCTACTCATGTACTTCTTAAAAGGACTCTTCCTTTTACAAATATGCAGCTTATTCAGTAGGGCCTGTCTAGTAACAGGTTTTACTTTTTATAGTACTAGCAATGGTTCCATCTTACCTGCCAAGCAGAATTTATAATGATTTTTGTCTTAGTCAGAAAATGAAATACTTATTTAGGAGTATCTTTCAGCATTAGAGTTGGTTTTTTTTTTTGGTTTTTTTTTAAATAAATAAAAATCAAGGTAGAGGTTAAGTGGAGAAGTAAAATATGTTGAAATGGAAATAGCAGATTCTCTCAGTTTATATTTTCTGTCATTTTTAACCATAAAGAAGACAAGTACTTACCCATGTAAACAAGGAATTCAGATACTAAAGAAAGAAGTTAAATTAATTAAATCACTTGAATCACTGGGCCAGGATAACTTTTATCCAACTTTTATTAGAAGTAGATGGAAATAGAAAGTGCTTGGAGAAACAAATGTCTTAACTCCACATAAACCATGACCAAGTCCAAGATTCAAACCTAGAAATCTGGATCTATAAAGCTGTTGTATGCCACCTTTTAACCTATAAGATGAAAGCCTCTTAAATCCCCCTTACTGATCTGGAACGTTCCTTTGTTATTCTTGATTCCTATTTCTTTAATGTTCTCTCTTCTTGATTTTCCTACACTACATTTGTTATCTAGGTGCTGTATATTGTTAATTGGACATGTCCCTGTGATAATTTTTATTATTAACGTATAATTTACAGTAAAAAATTGATGTTTATTTGAGCACAGAAAGTTTTACACCATGGATTTATTCTTATTTTAGAGTATGCTGAAAGAAGATGAGTTTTTCAAAGAGCTTTCTACGTGTTCTCCAAGTTCCAGTGTAATGGATGAAGACTCAAATGTGTGACAAAGAAATTCAGTGAATTGCAATTACTAATAAAAAAACAAAAATGGCTGTGAATGAAAATTATTTAAATGTAATTAGTCCTCATTATTATAGTGCCCCCTGTACAGACTGTAAAAAAACAGGCATTGCACGTTACAAATACTGGTTTGTATTTAAAAGTCGAGCATCTAATGTCTTTATTCTCATTTGTAATATGGTTAAGATGTTTTTCCTGGTGGGGAAATATATATGCAAGAAGGAATTTTGACCTGCTTAAATACTTATTTGCTGTATTGACTTGCTACAAGGATAAAATGGGATATTATTTTTTAATAACAACACCATAAACCAACAAGTAAAATGGATGAATGCTTGGTAAACAACAAAACCAAGATTTTAATACAGCAAGATCTGTTTATGTGCCAGCTGGTTTCTGGATATACAACTTTTTATACTTTTTTTTATATATATATATATATATATATATATATATATTATATATACTGTATGTATATATATATATATATATATATATACTGTATATATAAGACTATGAAGAAAACTACTTACTTAACCAGCTAGTGTCAGCCAATGCACCTGCACTTAAGTGTAACCGGAGCAACAACGGAATCATTTTGAACAAAAAAGTACATTTTAGATGCTGTGTATATCGTAATTGAGGCTGTCATCTTTTTTTTTTTTTTCCTTCTGTTGTCATAATAAAGTATTCAACTACAAGATGTCTGTTTAGTTTGCAAAATGATCATTTCGGGGGTCAAATGTGCAGAATGGAAGTTGTGTGCCAAATTTCAAGTATGACTATTCTTGATGAATATTTGGACTAATAAACATTGACATATAGACTTAAAGGAAAAGTGATCCTTGGAATTTACTACAGAATGCAGTCTTTCAAAGTAAATCACCGCATTATATGTGAGGATAGAATTGTCAATAAGCCACATTCTCTATAATGGTCTGCTTTGCATATTACAGATTTTTATAAGTATTTTGTTGTATTGAAGTAAAATTTGTTTTTTGTTAACAAAAGGCCCTTTCACCCGCAGAGCTTTAAACTTTCTGCTGTATCTGTGCATGTATTTATTACTAAAAACATCAACACTTTTTTTTCAAGTGCACCACCATGCAGATGTAATGTCTGAGCAGACATATTTGTATTTTATTTTTGCATGTTATTTATACTTTCTTATTACAGTGCCTGACTGTAGCTGTTCTGTAAAAACCTTAAGAAACAGAACTCCTGTTGTATTTTCACTGTGATGTCTTAATAAAGCAAAATATTTACAAATTCTTATTTATAAAACTACAGACAGATTTGTATTTATTGCTTTCTTAACTACCTTAACAAAGAAATTATTGTTTATATTAAACTTTAAGAAATGAATACTTCTGTTTAATAATGTTAGGTAAATTTCAAGTTTAAAAGTAAAGTAGCCTATGTACTAAAATATTAAAACTTTTTTTATGTGAGGCTTTTTATGTACTACATTGTTACATTTTATTTATTTTTAAGTTTTTTTTATTTATGTTTAATCACGCTTGCCTTTTCTACCTCAAGCTGCATTATGAATGAATAGATTATGGACTTTCAACTATGGTTGACACATCTGAGTTAACAATCAGTGTTTGAAGACTTGTAATGTGGTACCATTGTGCAAATATCAATAATCACTTGTGCAGTTCATATAATTTTTAAAGTAGGATAGAGCAGTCATTCTCAAACTGTAGCTACATGTTTTTGTACAAACTGGTTTCATGATAAGTCAAGCATTTTACCTTTGTTTAATCTAATTTAATTAGCATGTCTTTTTTCTCTTATTCTGCATTCATAAAAACACAGCAGTGTGATATTTATATTTACAGAACATTTTCTTTTTTTTGGCATAGTTTGCTCCCTTAATTGTATCCTAATAGTTGAAATTGAGCAGACATCAGAGCAAATCACACTGAACACAGAAAGGCTACATCAAGATCAGGCCCACTAATGTAATAATAATTAATAATAATAATGCTTTGCATTTATATAGCGCTTTTCTCACTACTCTTTAGATTTTTCTCCCCCTTATGGCAAAGACAGGTCATTAGTAATTAATGGATTAAATAACCACAACACATGGAAAACAGAATAAACATCTTAAGAACTAAAGTTAAAGAAACCATTCAATAACCCACATGTAAAATACATAAATGTTTGGCACATCTGGATAATTTAGCAAACTCAGTTTTGAAATTTTACATCAACCCCAAGTCACAGAAACGGGGCTCCAACTAGAAACAGAAGCTGGCTGGAACAGAACCTGCAGCCACATCCCATGGCAGAGTTTGAGAAACACTGGTGTAGTCAATGTAGTAGATCTTCATTTTCCAACAATCTACCATTTCACAGCCTGATTAAATATGTTGCATATTAGAGGGTTCTTCTATGACATTTTGTCTTGCTGTTATTTATATTACTTGCCTTTTTTCTGTGTGTTCATTATGTATTTGCTTCTACCGTGCAGTTAAGTGATACGTTTCAAGTAATACAGTGGAGGAACAAAACTAGCACGTGGAATTCATGGTTGGGTGCTGCAGCCACTAAGCTACACTGCCTAATGCACATAAAAAATAGTCCAAGCTTTATGTTGACTAAATACAGACACTTCATAAAAATTAGTCTGAACAAATATAAGCACCCAAGCTGTTATCCACCATTTTTTAGTATGCTAGAGTACAGGACTTTAAATTCATTTTATTTATTTATTTTTTTAACTATATGACTAATGAAAAGCTTGGAGCACTTCACATTTTACAATCTTCTAATAGTAACAATAAATAGTATAGACTAAGTAAACAAGGAATACAAATTTTGTTAAGTGTGTGATTCTGCATAGTCATTAATGCCCCATTGTGCTTGGGTCATTAAAAAAATAATGAGGAGACCTATTGTAGCTGCTAATTATTTTGGATGGCATGACTCAGAGAGGACTGAGTGTTGGATACGCTTCACCAAGAGCTTCAGGGGAAGGACTGACGCACTTACTGATGTTTTGAATGGAACAGTAAGTATTCTGAACGTTTAAGGGAAAGGCAGCATCATCTAGGGGTAACTGCTGTAAAAATAAAAAATACCAACCCCTTGAGCATGATGTACAGTACTTCAAGAAGCTCTGGATCACCTGATCACAACTGTGAATATAAAGTGCAAACAGGAATTTTCAGAGCCCCTACTGCCTCCAGCTTAACAGAGCTGAATTGTGCAACCAGGAATTCTACACATGACCACCACTAACGTTAGTTTTAGAGAAAAAGTCCCCTGTATATCCGTTAATCTTCCCATAAGATGTGAGTACTGCATATGCACATGCAGGGCTTGTAATGGTGCAGTGGAGTGTGAAAAAATTGAGTAATATCTAGCATATTGAATGAAAAACATTTTGTGTATTTTAACTTTTAAAATTAGTGTTATACTTGTAACATGTTTAATGGGAAGGAAGCTGTGTAGCCAGTTATAGCTTAAGCACATTTATGACCCTACTAGATTAGATAACATTTTTGTTGAGCCATCTGCAGTGCGGATGGATGTGTTAACCAAAGTGAACACTTTAATTTTTTATTTATTTGTATGACCTTACAAGTCTATATTCCCAGGAAGAAAGTCGAAACTGGAGGGCAAGTTTGTACCATGGCAATCGCCTTGTACCCATTGTTTCAAGTCATGGTAAAAAGATGAACCAAGGGAGCTACCTTGAACTCATTATTTTTGGGCATATCATATAATACAAAAAATGTGTAAATAACATAACTCCTGCCTGTTGTCCAACTCTATCTAGTTACCTGATGTTACAGATAGGGAGGAGTACCTGACAGTACGGTAAGAGTGTGGGATTTAAGACAGTCTGGTAAAGTCTACATATTAATGAGTATAAAAGGGGAAAATAGGGTAAGCTATGATTATTGAAAACAAAAAAGAGAAATATGAGAGAATGACATTCCCAATGTATCTTCATCATCCGGTCCAAAAATCAATCCAACAACCTAACTTACTTGTAGTTTTGATTGTGCTGTGTGGACGTACAAGGCATGAAATCAAACAATTTTTATTGCTGTAGGTAATTTTCATAGTAAGGTTTTAGCTCAAAGTACTTTACAACATCCCAAAGAAATAGTTACATGCAAAGACAGCATGCAAGAAACTGCAAATCTGCACTGACCCATCGTTGAAAGCCATACCCCTAATTAAAAAAAAATGGCTAAGGAAGGGTATAAAACATGGGCACTCGTCCATGCTAGGAACACACTGGTATTGTCATCAGGCAGTAAAGTAAATGGATACTCAAACTGAGGCCCCAGATAATGACAAGAATGACTTGCAGCAAGTCTCAGGAGGAAAAAAAACAGCCATGATAACATGAAACTAGACATCGAGAATCCAAGGCAGTGAAGCTGTGCAATTAGTTGTTTGATCTAAATCAAAAAATCCATGATTCAAATCAGCAGCAGAAATCTTTGTTAGCTGATCTCCTACCTCTCAGTGCCCAATCCTACAAATCCTATTATGTAGACAGATAAAAAGTTTACACTTACGAATTTTTTGTATTATCTGTCACTTTATGTAGTACTAGATAATGAACCTTTAGATAAGTTGTCCCTACAGGTCATTGAGGGATCTTAATAATGAGCTCTAAAAGGAAGGAGTATCATCGAGCAATGCTCTAGATGAGTTATGTCTTCTTTTCCTTGTATACAAATACTGTAGATTAGTTAAGGCCAAAACTGAAATCTTCCACAGTTCTTTCCTATGGACACCTGTCTCCCCATCAAGTGTTCTAGATGTTTACTTCCTCCAAAGATCATAGTTCAAACCTTGAATCTGATTTAGAGCAGGGAGAGGTTGCATGTGACTCTGGAACAAGGATAGCATTTCACTGCACATGGATGACTCTGCTGTGAAATATTATGGGTACAAATCAAGTAAATTATTTCCTTCACCCACAGTTATCAGCTCAAGTAGAGAGCACAAAACAATCTAAGCACAAGAAAGTATGACAACCCCTCCTATAATAGTAACGGAGACTTCAGTTTCTTCCCAGTATGGATGGCAATCAGAGCAAATCCAAATTACTTCAAAAACGTCATCTCTTTGAGGTAACAGTCTAAGTTTACAGTTACAAAAGATATTTGCTCCCCCAACCCCCCCGAACACCCAACATACACAGTAAAAAGTGCAGTGTAGACAAAACCTATAAGATGGTTGCTGCACGGTACATAAAGCAGAAAGTGGTCAAAGAAGGTAAATCAGGAGTGAATTATAGGAGAGAGAAATGGATGAAGAAAAACAAAAATGGCACCTGTGTAAGGATTAATTTGAAATATGGGGAAATTTTGATCAATAAAGATAGATGGGAGATACAGAGTATTACATTGGAATGGGAGGATGAGTGGGATGCAGGTTTCACTTGTGGTACATCTCTATAGGTGGATTTTGCAAAGGCTGCTGCTCCTTCTGGCATGGTTGAGGGTCTTAGTCACAATATGAGAAGGGTATCCTCTGTCAATGAAGAGTATTGGAAGTGTGCTTCATCACTGCAGGGGTGCAAGAGTCTGAGGAATTGTGAAAAAGAAAAAGGGGTTATTTAGTGTTCCAAGTGTGGAAGGAGCTGTACAGAATGTAAAAGTTGGCTTGTAATAAGCAAAGATATTAAGTCCTGGAAAGCTGACAGAAAGACAGATACCAAGGAATGACAGAATTGTGGCCTATATGTTGACAGTGAACCAAAGTGAGGTACAGACACTGGTAAAATGGCTAATAAATTCCAGAAGGTGGCTTCTGGAGCAGGAGGCAGCACCAACAGAATCAGAAAAAGTTACTAATCCACCGAACAGTTTGTCAATAAGAATTTGACACAAACCTAGTGGTAAAAAAGTAACATTTGATGTGGTAAAGCTTTTTTTTTTTTAAAACAAATGTTGTTAGACAGACTAGAAGAAGTACACAAAAAAATTTGCATGAACTGGCTATTCCAGCTAAAAATGATAAAAAGTCCTCCATTGATGAAATTCTCTATGCAGTGCAAATTAAGGCCGAAAGAAGGCAGTGTTATTTGGTATAACTAACTGTAGATAGGGGTGGTTCTGCATTAATTGTGCCAGAAAACTAGAACCACCATTATTTTATGCATGCCACTTTACTCAGCCAAGCGTGAAACTAGTCATCTATTCAAAAGAGAGCATTCCAATTTTTGGGTGGCTGCATACAAATATCTCTAGTGATGGTACTGCTAGTTCTGCCACATACCATGTACCTAATGTTGGGCTTTATTTGCTGAGAATTGTTTAAATGTAAGTGTACCTTCACGTTATTGAGGGTGATACTGTTACTGCTCACACTCTAAATCTTCTTTCGCAAAGTACTGATCCAGCAACACTACCAGTTTGTGCCATATGTAGTGTACTCTTAAAGTAAAAAAGGAACTGCAAATACTTCTACTAGCAGACCGATGTCTCATATGAGCTGAAGTCTTTGTTGGAGCAGAGAATTAGCAGATGTACCCTCATGAGATTCACCAAACACAGGTAACAGTACCATTCAAAGTTTGGGGTCACTTTGACGATGCAGGTTCTGCTCCATGCTCCCATCTGGCTTCTGGGAGTTCTGAACCCGACACCGTTGGTAATGTCACCGATGAGCTAGGCAGTGAGACACAACAAAGCAAGGGGATGGTGCAAAAAGTACAAAGTGCTTTTATTAAAACCAACAAAATCAAAGTGTCCAAATTAAATAAAGTGCAGTGTATCAAAATAAGTCATTAAATAAATAATTCATACAACAGGTGAAAGGTGAAGGTTAAAATCCAATACAAAAAAAATCCTTTAAAACCCGAGGTTAAAATAACGGCTGGAAACAGTCTTTCTTTAAAAATCCGGTGCCTTCTTCTTTAATTGACAACTCCCCTGCTTCTGCCTTCCAGGCCTCGCAACAGGGGAGTCGCCCTACCAGCATATGCAGCTCCTTCAACCCTCGTCCGGTAGCCCTCCGATCACTGGCTACGTTGGGCTCCAGCCGGACCGAGACTTGAGTTTCTTCCCCCAGCGACCACGGTGCTCACACTGGGGCTCAACACGCCCAAAACCTCCATGACTACCACTGCCTTCTTGGCCTTACACGGCAAGCCGTCCATGATCCTGGTCACTCCTGCTCCTCTGAGAAGCTCAGCAGGAGTGACCTAATCCATCCATCCACCCTGAGTGTCGGCCAAACATTCTCTCAGGGCTCTCCTTCCAGGTGCCTGCCTTTGCTCAAGTGAGCCTGCTGTCGCTCGCTTGTTCGCTCACTCGCACCGGCTCCCCACTTCTCCAGCCTTCCACTCCCTTAACCTCCATCCTTCTCTCTTAACTTTTCTCTCCCCTCCTAGCCACCTCGTACTTCTATTTATTACGGGGACGTGGATCAGATGTGGCAAGTGAGGACTGTCCGCATCACACATTCATCTGGGAACCAATCCGCCACACTACCACACCCCCTCGCTAAGCCGCAAGTGCAGCGATTATTTATTTAAAAAGTGGCCTTTTTGATGTGAGCTGTGGACCTGCTACTCCACAGTCACCCAGAAATTTTCATGTTTTTGATAGAATTGCATACCTTTTATTATCAAGATACAACTAAATTAATTCAAAATATTGCCAAGACATTACTAGTGTTTTTAATGGCTATTACTGCTTGAAATTACTAATTTTTAAACTATTATTCACATATGACTGCAAAGACCCATTTTCAACAACAATTCCTTTAGGGTCTTAATGGTAAACGACCTTAGGTTATCCTTAATTAGTAATGTGTTCATGCTAATTGGTTATTACAGAAACATTTGTAATTGCATTAACACCACTTAAACCTGTTATTCTGTTAACTTGTGTTGCAAGGTCTTGACATTCCTAAAGTTCAGTTCTGGGTTCAAAATGGACAAAATGGAACTGCTTTCTCAAGAAACATGTCAGTTTATTTATTGATTTATTTATTTTGCAGAATGAAGGCTATTCCATGTGACACAGCAGGGGAAACATATAACAGAGATTACCGCTATTTAGTTAGGCCCTGGGAGAAGAGGTGTTTATTATTTTCTGTTTTTTTTATGTACTTTGCTGTTCACCTATATTGCTTATTTTGGTTTTGTTATTAAAGCCTTATTCTTTGTTAATTAGTATTGCCTAATTATTACATTTTTCTTTTCTCTTCTTCATCTTGTAAAGCACTTTGAGCTACATCATTTGTATGAAAATGTGCTATACAAATAAATGTTGTTGTTGTTTATTTTGTTTTTGCCATTTTGGACACCTGGGGGGTATTTTTCGTACGTGGATTACTCGTTTAGCCGGATGTAATTGTTGACGATTTGGCCTGATCCTGGATCTGTCGGTTTTTTGAAACTCTTGCTGGAAGTGTTGTCATAGCAACACATCCAAATCCGCAAACCTGCTCGGAGCAGGTTTGTTCTGCGTAAACAAGGATTAGTTTACACACGTGATCAGTGACGATGTGGAAGTCATCCAGTCAGGGCTTCGCCGTTCATGAATGAGCGACCAATTGATATTGATGTGCAAATTATAGGAAGAGAATTTCATATAAAGAGGGTTTTGCGCGATCGGTAAGATCCTTTATTGCCCCAGGAGGAAATTCTGTACGAAAGATACCGCTTTAGCCGAGGGGGAATATTGTACCTCAAAGATTTATTAGCTCCGTATATTTGAAGTCAAACTCGGCGAAGTCGGGCTCTCACAACCACACAGACAGTAGGCATTGCTTTGAGGTTTCTTGCAAGCGGCACTTTTTTTATATACTGTAGGCGATGCGGAACAGCGATCGAAAAGTGCAGTTTTCCAGGCAATTCGTAAAGTCTGTTTGGCTCTGAAACATTTCCTTCAGGTGTTCATTGTGTTTCCTGGACACCTGCGTGTGCAGACAATAAAAGAGGTGTTTCATGCCATTGCAGGTAGGTAATACACAGGTAAAAACACCCACAGTTCCACGAAGAATCCCACAATCAGCCTAACATTCTCATTACCAGGATTTCCAAATGTGATTGGGGCACATGGGACTGATCAGAGTGGAGTTTGATCAAACATTATTTGGAAAGTGTACCTCTCCTCCTGATGAATAATCAGACACAGTGTCTTCATCAAATATTTGACCTTAGTTAATATCTCGTTGGTCAGACACAGGTTCAAAGGATATGACATTCCCTGCAACTGACCCAACGAAAAAGAGGGCTATATGGAACATACCTATAGCACACATGGAGGACAAATATGCAATGACCATCCTTTACCTGAAATTAAGTGACCACTGCATCCTGCCACTGGTTCTGAGGAGGAGCTTCCCCCTGGAATGCCCTCAGAAACAGGGCGATGGGCATTTTGCTGGAGAGCCAACTCTTCTGCAGGGGTTAGGTCTGGACCGCGTGGACCTCCACCTGTTTTTTGCTTGTCTGCCTCCTTATTAGCTTTAAAATTAATGTTTTTTATATTATATATGATTCTTTATGTCAACAATTCTTTAAATAGTTATATACCAATATTTACCAGTTTGAAGTATATTCATGTACTTCACTTTAACCTGTTCCCATGTTCTCCTTGTGCTCACATTTGATCTGGAATTATGACATATTAAATAATAATTAATCTGACACACAGGAAATGAAACGTTGCATTCACTAAGTACAATGTACACTACTTAGCGTTTAATTTTTTTGGCCACTTTTTGCCAGCCGTCTTTTCTGGTCTGGGCTGCTTTTGCAGTGTTACCGCTTGTGTAAATTAAATCTTGAAATTCTTCATGTCCTTCGAATAAAAGGTCTTGCGCCGCGTGTGTGAAAAAAAATGCGCCCGTTCTTTCGTCATTTTGTTACAGCCTATCAAAGACTTGCTGATCATGTTTTCTAGACTCAATATATATGGGCTTTTCACTCAGCGCGGGCGCGCGCATTCATCTCGTATGATTAGATCCAGCTACACTAATCTAATACACATCTGCGTTTGAAAAACCGACTTATCTGGATTAGTTTCACTGGCATTAACTCATTCAAGATGAGGCACCTGATCTCGGATGGTTTAAGCGACGTACGAAAAATACCCCCCTGGGGGTATTTTTCGTACGTGGATTACTCGTTTAGCCGGATGTAATTGTTGACGATTTGGCCTGATCCTGGATCTGTCGGTTTTTCGAAACTCTTGCTGGAAGTGTTGTTATAGCAACACATCCAAATCCGCAAACCTGCTCGGAGCAGGTTTGTTCTGCGTAAACAAGGATTAGTTTACACATGTGATCAGTGACGGTGTGGAAGTCATCCAGTAATGGCTTCGCCGTTCATGAATGAGCGACCAATTGATATTGGTGCGCAAATTATACAAAGAGAATTTCATATAGAGAGGGTTTTGCACGATCGGCAAGATCTTTTATTGCTCCCGGAGAAAATTCTGTACGAAAGATACCGCTTTAGCCGAGGGTGAATATTGTACCTCAAAGATTTATTAGCTCCGTATATTCGAAGTCAAACTCAGCGAAGTCAGGCTCTCACAACCACACAGACAGTAGGCATTGCTTTGAGGTTTCTTGCAAGTGGCACTTTTTTATATACTGTAGGCGATGCGGAACATCTATCTAAGTTTGCCAGGCAATTCGTAAAGTCTGTTTGGCTCTGAAATATTTCCTTTGGGTTTTCATTGTGCTTCCTGGACAACTGCGTGTGCAGACAAAAGAGGCGTTTCATGCCATTGCAGGTAGGTAATACACAGGCTAAAACACCCACAGTTCCATGAAGAATCTCAATCAGCCTAACATTCTCATTACCAGGATTTCCAAATGTGAATGGGACACATGGGACTGATCAGAGTGGAGTTTGATCAAACATTATTTGGAAAATGTACCTCTCCTCCTGATGAATAATCAGACATGGTGTCTTCATCAAATATTTGACCTTCGTCAATATCTCGTTGGTCAGACACAGGTTCAAGGGATATGACATTCCCTGCAACTGACCCAACAAAAAAGAGGGCTATATGGAACATACCTATAGCACACATGGAGGACAAATATGCAATGACCATCCTTTACCTGAAATTAAGTGACCACTGCATCCTGCCACTGGTTCTGAGGAGGAGCTTCCCCCTGGAATGCCCTCAGAAACAGGGCGATGGGCATTTTGCTGGAGAGCCAACTCTTCTGCAGGGGTTAGGTCTGGACCACGTGGACCTCCACGTGTTTTTTGCTTGTCTGCCTTCTTATTAGCTTTAAAATTAATGTTTTTTTATATTATATGATTATTTATGTCAACAATTCTTTAAATAGTTATATACCAATATTTACCAGTTTGAAGTATATTCTTGTACTTCACTTTAACCTGTTCCCGTGTTCTCCTTGTGGTCACGTTTAATCTGGAATTATGACATGTTAAATAATAATTAATCTGACACATAGGAAATGAAACGCTGCTTTCAGTAAGTACAATGCACACGCATTTCATTTGTCTGCCACTTTTTGCCAGCCGTCTTTTCTGGTTTGGGCTGCTTTTGCAGTGTTACCCCTTGTGCATATTAAATCTTGAAATTCTTCATGTCCTTCGAATGAAAGGTCTTGCTCCGCTTGTGTGGAAAAAAAAAAAATGCGCCTGTTCTTTCGTCATTTTGTTGCAGCCTATCAAAGACTTGCTGATCATGTTTTCTAGACTCAATATATATGGGCTTTTCAATCAGCGCGGGCGTGCGCATTCATCTCGCATGATTAGATCCAGCTCGACTAATCTAATACACAGCTGCATTTGAAAAACCGATTTATCTGGATGAGTTTCACTGGCATTAACTCATCCAAGATGAGGCACCTGATCTCGGATGGTTTAAGCGACGTACGGAAAATACCCCCCTGTATTGGTGTTTGGGGTTGTGAGACACCCCCTACGGGCCACAGTGTACATTTAATCCTGCATGTGCTAAGGGGTAAATAGGGGTTAATCTCCCTATTTTAGGGTCATGGGAAGCCAGTGATTTTCCCAGAAGCACTGGGTGTAAGGCAAGAAACAAATGTGGTGCATCATACATCGGTCCTTTGTAGGGCACAATCACACAGCCAATCAGAATAAAGGATGCTGTGTGCAATCCAGTAACAGGAACATATAAGTAACGCATTGGATTAGCTTTGAACCAATTATTTGCTATAAGATATTTTGAAATAATGTGATCTGATGGCACAGCAGTAACTAGTGTTCATACATTGAATCTTTGAGGATGGAAAAAAGGGGATGGATGCTGTCTGCAGATTTTACTTGCACCTCACAAAGCACATGGGAGGTGGTGCTAGCTCCTCGGATGGAGCCTTATGTACCAGCATCATTACATTGTCCATTCACTCACTCACACACACATATCCTATTTGAAATCACAGAACAACCTAACCAGTACATCATTGGAGTGCAAAAAGACTGGGACCTTCAGTATTAAAACAGCAAAAGTACTGTTATGATTTACCGGGCTCCATTAAACTCAAAACAAACTTTTGCTTCCAAAACTAGCCTTCCAGGTTCCAGTGAAACCTAGCATCAAAATGAGCCTAAACCCAAAACCCAGCAAGCAGGCCTGTAGCCAGGAGAAAAAATGTATCAAAATGGTGTGACACAAAGGCAAACCTTAAGCAAAAACAGCCAGTATATAGCCCACAAATCTAAATCCTTAAAAAATGCCAAAGTTCTTAAACCCAAAGATTAAAGCTGAAAAAAGGGCGTGGTATTCTGTGTAACAAAGAAAATTAAAAAGCAGCTGGTCCTGTTGTAAAGTGAGGTTAATTGGTGCAAAACTTTTGCACTGGTTTGAGTGCGAAAAGGACAAGCACTAGTGCGTTGGAGCAAGTTAAAGCTGCAGGCGAGTGCTAGTTGGGAAGTGCAGGTTGAGCATTAAGCAGCCTGACATTCTGTGACAGAAGAGTGCCCAAGGACAAAGCAGCAGTTAGCACACAGGGCTCAACAGAGAAACAGTCATTGGAAGGAGAGTGTGACAGAAGCAGACAATTGTGCTGGCTGCTGAAAATGGGGCTTTTCAGTCATATATAAATAATAAATTAAAAATCTATCATTTGCCATTAAAACACTAGTTATATCGTGGCTTTATCTTAAATCGATTTAATGATATTTTTCTTTAGGTAATGAGTTGATATTGGAGTAGACTACTTCCATATTTTTCAGATTTAAGAACACAACATATTTGTTTATAAAACTGATTTATTAACTAACCTTATTATCCTTAATAACCAATCTAAAAATGTATTTAAACAGAATGCTTTCTCTGGCATTAATTAACTTAAGATATATACAGTGCATCCGGAAGGTATTCACAGCGCATCACTTTTTCCACATTTTGTTATGTTACAGCCTTATTCCAAAATGGATTAAATTCATTTTTTTCCTCAGAATTCTACACACAACACCCCATAATGACAACATGATAAAAGTTTACTTGAGATTTTTGAAAATTTATTAAAAATAAAAAAATTGAGAAAGCACATGTACATAAGTATTCACAGCCTTTGCCATGAAGCTCAAAAGTGAGCTCAGGTGCATCCTGTTTCCCCTGATCATCCTTGAGATGTTTCTGCAGCTTAACTGGAGTCCACCTGTGGTAAATTCAGTTGACTGGACATGATTTGGAAAGGCACACACCTGTCTATATAAGGTCCCACAGTTGATAGTTCATGTCAGAGCACAAACCAAGCATGAAGTCAAAGGAATAGTCTGTAGACCTCCGAGACAGGATTGTCTCGAGGCACAAATCTGGGGAATGTTACAGAAAAATTTCTGCTGCTTTGAAGGTCCCAATGAGCACAGTGGCCTCCATCATCCGTGGAAGAAGTTCGAAACCACCAGGGGCCTCATGTATAAACGGTGCGTACGCACAGAAATGATGCGTACGAACGTTTCCACGCTCAAATCGCGATGTATAAAACCTAAACTTGGCGTAAAGCCACACACATTTCCACGGTACCTCATACCTTGGCGTACGCAATTTCTCCGCTCGGTTTTGCAGACTGGCAGCACCCAGCGTCAAAGCAGTGCTACTGTTCCTGTGTGGTCACCCTTTCTTTCTTAGCTCCACATTCCTGACGCGGCTTTATAAATACACTGAAACTAACTGCATATTGTTTATTAGTGTAATGCATCTGATTTTAATTAACCTGCAGCAATATAATGGTCCAGGGAATAGCCATAGTTTTCCAAATACCATAACTGCTTTAGCGTTGTAACTCTCACTGCATCTTCTTCTTCTTTCAGCTGCTCCAGTTAAGGGTTGCCACAGCAGATCATCTTTTTCCATATTACTGTCACTGCACCACTCGGAGTATTTATATCACTGTATCTGAGTGGGGAATCACAGCAGCAGCTGATCGGAAAGAAAATTATCAGGACACAGCATGAAGCAGACGCTGACTCAGCCACGGCAAAACGCTTTAGAGACTTCCCAGTACGGACTTCGCAGTTTAGAAAAAGTTTCATCCCAAGAACTCTAAACGCACTCAATCAGTCCATCAAGTGCTCCTTGCAGAACTGTTTACTTATAAGTACAATTACCTCACTGTAAACTTGCGCTACAGTTATAATATTGCACAACCTGCGCCACTTTATAAAGCGCGTATTTACATATGATGACGGTATTCATTATTAAGATGAAATGCAGCAAAATATGTTGATTATATTATACAGATAAAACTTCATTTAAATAATCTGTATTGTTAATAATTAAACATGTGAGGACACGGTGCCGCAGCGCTAGCTAGTTCATGGATTGTTCCTGCACTGCGTTGTATTCTTGCGCTGACGCGACACTGGAAAGCTAGACGGATAGAATAATTAAACATGTACTACAAAGATATTTCAATGTTCCTTAAAAGTTTTGAAGAATCGGCGTTCTAAGCTTACAGACAGCTTCACGTCTATTACAGAGCTGATTGTGTGGCGATTGGGTATTTGGAGAAAGAAAAGTAAGGCCAGGAATTGGAGGTTAGTACGTTTGAAAGAGACAGTACTGCTGTGATAAATTACGTCATTGAAGGTCGCGCATGGCGCAGCAAGCCTCTTGCTTGAGATATGAACAAGCACTGCGCCACCGTGTTCCCATGTTTAATAACATGCTTTCATTCCTATCATCATGAAAAAGATATCACGTATACATCTCAGTATTTTAATTATTCAGAGAGCTGTAATATCACGAATGTAATGGATTATGTGTCTTGTCGGAGAAAGAGAAAGCCCATTTAAGAAGCAGGTAGTGATTCACACACAGAGCACAAAGAAGATCAAATACAGAACAAAGCATTTAACGTCCTACTTTAGTTACAATGGGATTTGAGAAACTAGTAAATTAAACAATTTTAAGATGAAGTTTATGATGTTCTACTTTAATGGCAAAATAAACTACCTGATTAAAGTGGAAATTTCGAGATTAAAGTTGACATTTCGTGCTTTTTTCCCCACTGTGTGCCTATTTTTTTGTCTGTACCCTAATAAGCTTTCATATGACACTCAGACGGTGGGCTACGACTTGCCTTTTCACGGCGACTTTGATATGTGATTTCTTTTTTATTTCGGACACTGTGCGACTTTGCGAACTTGAGCTTTCAAGTTTCTCCGACACTCTGTCACTCGATCAACTTCCTTTTGTTGATTATACCACTGTTTAAACCAACAAATAGTTCGTTTTTCCTTTGCCTATTCGCTGAAATTCTTATATTTTCCCCCGTGCTTTTCCCAATGTCTTTTCTCAGAAGGCTATTTATATCGATTTGCATATTCAAAGAGGCGTAATTCTGGGAGGAGTTGTGGCGGGACAGAAGTAGCGCGTGCACGTGCGTTACTTTTCACGCTGATCGGGATTTATGTAGTGGAAGAACGTGAAAGTTTGCATACGTACAGATTCCTGCATCTGGATTTTTCTGTGCGTACGCACATTCCCGCTTTTGTGCTTACGCCATGTTATAGTGTGAGTTCTACGCACGGCGTTATACATGAGGCCCCAGGACTCTTCCTAGAGCTGGCCGGCTATCTAAACTGAGCGATTGGGGGAGAAGGGCCTTAGTCAGGGAGGTGACCAAGAACCCGATGGTCACTCTGTCAGAGCTCCACAGGTCCTCTGTGGAGAGAGGAGAACCTTCCAGAAGGACAAACATCTCTGCAGCAATCCACCAATCAGGCCTGTATGGTAGAGTGGCCAGATGGAAGCCACTCCTTAGTAAAAGGCACATGGCAGCCCGCCTGGAGTTTGTCAAAAGGCACCTGAAGGACTCTCAGACCATGAGAAAGAAAATTCTCTGGTCTGATGAGACAAAGATTGAACTCTTTGGTGTGAATGCCAGGCGTCACATTTGGAGGAAACCAGGCACCACTCACCACCAGGCCAATACCACCCCTACAGTGAAGCATGGTGGTGGCAGCATCATGCTGTGGGGATGTTTTTCAGCGGCAGGAACTGGGAGACTAGTCAGGATAAAGGACATGAGGACTGCAGCAATGTACAGAGACATCCTGGATGAAAACCTGCTCCAGAGCGCTCTTGACCTCAGACTGGTGCGACGGTTCATCTTTCAGCAGGACAACGACCCTAAGCACACAGCCAAGATATCAAAGGAGTGGCTTCAGGACAACTCTGTGAATGTCCTTGAGTGGCCCAGCCAGAGCCCAGACTTGAATCCGATTGAACATCTCTGGAGAGATCTTAAAATGGCTGTGCACCGACGCTTCCCATCCAACCTGATGGAGCTTGAGAGGTGCTGCAAAGAGGAATGGGCGAAACTGGCAAAGGATAGGTGTGCCAAGCTTGTGGCATCATATTCAAAAAGATTTGAGGCTGTAATTGCTGCCAAAGGTGCATCGACAAAGTATTGAGCAAAGGCTATGAATACTTATGTACATGTGATTTCTCATTTTTTTTATTTTTAATAAATTTGCAAAAACCTCAAGTAAACATTTTTCATGTTGTCATTATGGGGTGTTGTGTGTAGAATTCTGAGGAAAAAAATGAATTTAATCCATTTTGGAATAAGGCTGTAACATAACAAAATGTGGAAAAAGTGATGCGCTGTGAATACTTTCCGGATGCACTGTATATATGTTCAAAAGTAACACAATGCAATGGTATGAATATTTTGCAAAACATTTAATTATCTTTAGTTTTGAAAATACTCTGTGTAAATTAAATATCACCAGCTTTGGACTGTGACCTGGTGAAGAATGAGAATGCAGACAGATGCAGATGACATTAGGTTTTTGTATGGGGTTGCTGTACTGCCTCTCCATGTCTGGAGTCAGGTATTTGACAATTAGGGTGGCCATCAGAATAGAGCTGTTGCTTCACCAGATTCACTTGAGATGGCTTGGATATCTACTACAAATATACCCACCCTGGGAGAAGAACCAGACATTATCATCTCTCCACTGGACTATGAATCCTCAAAAAGGAACTGGAGGTAAGAGAAGCGCAGTCTACTAGCACAGCAAACCTAAACCGGAAAAGTGAAAATAAAATTAATCAAGCCTCAGTCTGTCTGTCCATCTGTGTACAATTTGCACATTCTCTCTGTGTCTCTTTGGAACTGCCTACTCCTAAAAACATTTGTATTATTATCATTAGCAACTTTAAATTTGGCATTCTGTCAGCAAATGTGTGCCCTTGAAGTGAACCCCGAATTGGATTACAGTATGTAGGTATGCAAATACATAGCAATATTTGTATCAATTCATCCATCCATCCATCTTCCAAATCTGTTTTATTCTGTGCAGGGTCGCAGGAAAGCTGGAGCCTACCCCAGCAAGCACAGGGCACAAGGCAGAAACAATCACTGGGCAGGAGACCAGTCCACTGCAAGGGAGAACACACTCATGCACATACATGTGCACAAACATACTAGGGCTAATTTAAAATCACCAGTCTACTTAACCTGCAGTTAAAAGGAATCAGACAAAAATTATACAAGTATACATTGAAAAAAAATTGTCTGGATTATTTCATGTGATTTTTATATATTTCTGAGCACTGAATTCAAAAATGAAAAACAGTTTTCTCTATCACATAACATTTTTTCACAAAACATTTTTAGCTGTCAGTTGTAGTTTTTACTTTGTTTTCACATTATATTTAAATATTAATATTTCAATGGCAATTTGTTTGAATTTCATATTTTCTACTATTACAATCTAATTTAAAGAATTTCTAGCACCAGTGGTCCATGTGGTGCCCCAAAAGTTCAGTGTATCTTGCTTGGTAAGCAATCAAGGCATACAAAATTCCTATGTATTCTCCGCAAGTGGGACAGCAGAGACAACAATTTTATTGGGTTTAGAAGGAATGGACAGCTAGGAAATAACGCTACACCTTAATCACAAAAGCATCATCAGACTTGGCTTGGTGGACCCAGCTAAAGAGCTGCTACCAGCGTTTTATATTAAGCTTTTGTTTAATGAAGCAGTTTGTCAAAGTCATATCAAAAGATGAAGCCTCTTTTATGTATTTGTGCAGGAGGTTTCTGGATTTGTGAGTCTAAATTGAAAGAGGGTATTTTTGCCAGACCTGAAATTTGAAAACTGATGTCTGATGCAGAATTTGTTTCTTTTTTGAATCTTGGGTATTATTCAGAGAGGTAATTCCTAAGTTTTTAGGTAACAATAAAAAACAGATTATAAACAAATTGTAAAAAAAATGTATTAAGTTTAAGAAACTGGGTTACAACACAAGTCTCAACGTTTACTTTTTGGATTCCTTTTTTGGCGCAGGGAGTGAAGAGCAGGGTGAATGATTCAATCAGGATATCAAGGACATGGAAAGAAGGTCCCAGAGACAGATTGCTGGCCGATTCATTGGGACACACCAGAAAACGTTTACCAACGAGGGACCAGCAAATGAAGTTTTGGATCACAAAAGCTAAGATGTGGCAAAAATTAGGCAAATTAATATTTAATTCAATTTACATATATTTAAAAATATTACTTTTGAATAAATATGTTCATGTTAAATAAATTAAAAACAATACTGTATACCTGAATAAATTGTCCATTTTGCACTTAAATGTGACGAGTTGGAAACGCTGTGTGTTTAAGAATGCAAATTAAAAAGAACTATTCATAGTTAAAACAATTTTTATGAGTTTAGTGTTGCCGACCTGTGATTAACATTTAAGTACAGGAGTACTGTGAATTCCACGGGTGTCTGGGATGAAACAGACGACTTTCTCTCGCCATAGTCATTTTGAGAGATACTTTGCAGGAACACATTTACTTTTGTCATGTTGAGCTATGAGCAACCCAAAGACAAAAGCCACCTACAACACGCAGAACATGTCGTGTAAAGGGTAAGAATGACGCGCACTGCTACTTTTAATTGCAAATTCCAGCAAATAAGCGACTTTCCGCCTACCTTTTTCAGCACCTGCTCACACCTGTTTTGGGCTTTTAACTTTGAAAATGCACCTCCGTAAAGACACAGAATCAAACACCTTTAATACCTGTCAAGTGTAAAGGACCAATTTGTAGCGTTTTTCAGATGACAATGAAAAGAAATGTTTGAAATGTTGACTTACATAAAGAAACAAGTCAGGGGAGCTCTCCTTTGAGATACGTTCGCTCGACGCTGAAAGGCGTGGTGGGCGGGCTGCACTAGCCGGGCTGAGGCCACGCCCTCGACTGGGGTGACGTCGCGCGCAGGTGCATCTGACCCACCTGCCTCTTCGATCTGTAGTCCGTCGGCTGGATGTGTTGACACATCGATTCAACTGTTTTGCGATTAGAATGGGACAAGTGCAAGATCGGGAGCCTGTACAACAAGAGCGAAAAACTGACGCATTATGTGATGTATTCGGGCAGGGTATCGCCTACGCCGCGCAGAAACTGAAAGAATACCTGGGCTTCGAGGACCCGCAGAGTAAACTTCAACCCAGCACGGACACTCTGAACGAGATCTTTCTCGTGAATTTCATCACTTTCTGTGTCGAGAAGGGCGTCGAGGAGCACATCACCACAAGCAAGATGACAAAGCAGCAGTCTCTGTTGTTTGGGGTCGACTGGATCTGGACGCTTTTTGGACCGGATAAAAGTGTCAGGCTGCAGTTCACGGTGCAGACGACGCAGCTCTCCGATTCGGCGCTGAAGGAGAACGCGCAGCCGCCCGCTCTTCCTCCTGCCACAAACAACCGGACGCAAACGAGCGTCGAGGACGCGCTCTTCCGCGACAAGGGCAAAGTTGAGAAACTCGAGGAGTTTTGTTCCTTGATTGGGGAGGACTGCGTGGGACTCTTTATAGCGTATGGACTCCCAGGTAAACCACGAGAAATGAGAGGGGCGCTTTTGGAGAGCATCCGGAAATATCGGCGGAAAAAGGCAAGTACGGACGAGAGCGCGGTGCGGGACTACTTCATGAACACGGACACTTTCCTGTCCACACTGGAGATGCTGGAACGGTGCTTGAATCAGAAAAGCGGGCGCAGGGACATTGGAAATGTGTACATTAGTTTCATTTGACGTGCGTAAAAGTTGACCATTACAGCCGCAAGGAAACAGTTTCTGGCATCGTTTAGTTTTTTCCAATTGTTAAGTGGTGATATATGAGATGTCTGTACGATTATCGAACTTTTGGGGCATAATTTCCATTGCTGCCCATTAGGGATTCTCGAACGTATTACGCCAAACGAACTTTCGGGTTCACTAAATTAAAAACAAAGACAATTAATGGCAAAGAAATGTCAGTGACAAGCTCTGGGTGCTGCCAAGTTAACCACAGAATTGGGGCATCCATAGGACTGTCAACATTCAGTACAGTATTTGAAATACCGAACACAATGTGTTGACATTTCTGAGGATATTTAATCACTGTTTAAGTCATGTGTCAATAGAACCACTGTTAGGAATTGGCTTTGCCGGTATTAAGCGCCCTATTTATTGTCGACAGTGATTCTCCAGTTCCAGCCTTAGTCATTCAGACACCTGTGGCTAAAGATTTTTATTTCGATCAGTTCTCAGTGTAATTTCTTTCTTTTAAAATGGATGTACTGAGAAACAGTTCATACATATGCATGTAAATAATAAATGTGGGTGTGTGTATATAATATAAATGGAATGTTTACTTTATTAAGATTTTGTTTGACAGTCTTAAATGTTTATTTAAGAAGTTCCCGGCTTTTGAGTACACAAATGGAAGTCAAACCAAAGAAGCTCGTTCTTTCTTTCTTGTAAATGTTTATTTTATTTTCAAAAGGAGAACATTACAATGGCTTACTACTCAATCAAACAACTAATAGTAACATAACCAATACAACCATTTACATGACAATCAGAACTGAGAAAACAAGAGGAAAAATAGAAATACAAAGTTAAAAAAAAAAAGGTAAAACAGGATTCCCTCCACCTAAAAAGAACAGGAGCCCTTTTAATGTTCTTCCTCAGTTGGCACTATATGGAAATAAATAAAAAAGTCACCTTTTCTAGGGAGTAGCACGTTTAAAAAAGGAAAATGAACTAATGGTCTTAGGCACTAGGGGAAAACAGTGTTTAACCTTGCAAAAAATCACAACACTTTATTTTTTATGCATTTAATTAATCAGTAACATTTATTTGAAAGTAGTTGATCTTTTGTTTTAGAATATGCTGCAATAAAATATGTCACTGAAGGCACCCTTCACAAGCAGTACTCTGAACCACTGGCCGAAAGGGAGGACCTCGAACTCCATTCCTGAGGGACTTTAAAAGTTTGACATTTGTTCTAAATAATTTCTCATTGAACTGTGAATTCCTTCTGTTAATGGAACTTCAAATTGACTTATCAAGAATGAATTTTTCACTTTTCTATGAAATTCAGAATGACGATCTTTTTTATAACCTACTGCTGATGAGGTGTTTATACAGTTTCATGCAGGGAAAATGGCAAATGTGACAGCAGATTTTAAATGTTTACATTTTGACCAAATTGTGTAACTTGTTTTCTTTTTCTATGAACCTGTTAGGTTTAGTTTTGTCTTCCTCGAGAATTTAACTTCCGATTTGTACTGTTGTGACAGTGTGTGGGCATATATGTATGTTTGCATGTATTTATATACAGTATATACTAGGGGGCTCCACCCCCTGCTCGCTTCGCTCGCCAACCCCTGTGTTTGGTTTACCGGATATACAATACAATTTATTTTTTGTATAGCCCAAAATCACACAGGAAGTGCCGCAATGGGCTTTAACAGCCCCTGCCTCTTGACAGCCCCGCCCCCGCCTTGACCCTCTAAGGAGACCAGAAAAAACTCCCAAAAAATAAACCTTTGTAGGGAAAAAAAATGGAAGAAACCTAGGGAAAGGCAGTTGAAAGAGAGACCCCTTTCCAGGTAGGTTGGACGTGCAGTGGGTGTCAAAAAGAAGGGGGTCAATACAATACAGTACAATACATACTGAATAAATCCTCACTACAGTATAAAAATAAAAATTCTAGAAGTATGGAGTAGAATTTCACATTAGATGATATCACATAATATGATTTGGATTTGTTTTAAGTCCTGGAGACCTCATTCATCAAGCTGCCTCCCCCATTTTGCCATTCCCCATCTGAAATAGCGCTAATCCGATGAAAGGACCCCTCATTCCCATGTCCTCATTCATCAGGGATGACTTTACCATAGGCAGGCAATCTACAATTTAAAGAGATTGTTATTTTCTTGTGAATTGTTTACATATGCATTATTTTCACTTATACTTTAAAAACTTTTGTAAAAACAATACTTGTTTCTTTATTTCCTGCCCCGCGTGAGGTTACATCTCTTTCTTCCAAGACGTATAATAGTGCTCGTGTTGTGAAGGGTGTTGCGGCTGAACGTACACTAAGGATATGCCTTTGGATCATTTGCTGTCTTTTTGCTGCTTGCTAGCTGCCTCTTCTGCCTGTCACATGTCGTTGTTTTAAGAGCTCAGAGCCCATGATGCTTGCCTGCCAAAAGCAATCCAACAACTGCTAGCTTCGAGGTCTGTTGACTTGTTTTAAATGATGGCTCACTGCCTGGTCTCGCGTGATGTTGTAAAAGCAATACCTGTCTTTTGTTTCTGGCCCCGGGCGTGGTTAAATTCTTTCTTGCAGGATGTATAACGTTGCTCGCATTCAGTTGGGGTAGCTGCTGTCGTGCTGTCCTTCGATCTCTTTAAAGCCTGTACAGCCGCTGTCCTTTTTGCTATGGCCCTGGGACAATCTCTTGGCACCAAGTCTGATGTTTATGGTCCCCGTGAGATGCACCGTGGCAAGTCTTCTTGGTCTCGTGGGTCTTTAAAATGTCTTTTGAGATTATCATGTATCATAGCCTTGCATTTGCTTTCCATTCCAGGATTTTCTTTTATATAGAGAGATATATATAAATTTTTTTTTTTTTTTTTTTGCTTTTTCTTTACATATTTCTACTACTGACAGTTTCAGTGACATACCCTGTTTGAAATAAACAGGCTATTGATGCAGTGGTAGGGCTTCAGCTGACAAACATTAAGGCCTTAACCATTAGGCTTGCCATGTTTACTTTCCTTGGTTTTGGCAAAAGCTCACATTCTATGATGCAAGTCATTTGTGATGGTCATTCACCCAGTGTGAGTAAAACATATTCATTGATGCTTTTATGAATGACACCAGTGACTGCCTATCAAAAATGCACTGCTTTCTAAGGAAACATTCAAGAAAACATAACCTGAAAGTACTAAAAATGAGAAATGTCTTCAAAAGGAGACATCCCATAGTAACCTTTAATGATTTTTACTGTGTTCAGGTTACGGGTTTAATTGAGTCACTTTTCTTCAGACAGGCAGGTTACACCCACACCTACTCTACATTCTTTGTTTAGACTTTTTTTTCTTTGCTCACTTGCTGTTTGAGAGTGTGGCTTATTATTTTGCTTTAGCTCTAGATGTCTGTGTTCACATTTTTTATGGAATTTAAGATCACTCTGTTTTTATGTGGATTTTCTCCGGTTTCTCCAAATGATATGGGGCCATTTATTTTTTCAAATTAAAACTGATCTAGTATGAGCTACGGTAGTTTTGTGAGTGCATGTGTCCTGTGTTAGACTGGTGTCCCTGTCACTATTCATGTCTGCCTTGTCCTTGACTTTACTTTACTAGCAGGCTCCAGTGTGTACCTTCCTGCTCATTAAAATAAGCTGTTCTGTAAAATAAACTAATGCTATTTAAAAATGAAAGTTTAATTCTTTTTACCACCAGATAAATTTCAATAAGATGCCAAACAATAGTGAACACCAGTACAACTGGTAGATCAATTTTATTTGCTGTTGCATGCTGATGATAAAATATCTGCTCTGATCAAATAAAAGAAAAAAGCTTGAAACTTACTAAACCTCACTATTGCAAAAACAATTTTTTGTTTAGAATATTAGTTCTAATAAATGTTGCAGACTGGAAGAAACAGCAAGCCCTCCCATTAAATGGCGTGTTTTGTTTAGAGCAAAAGTTATTTTCTGTTATAGAAGTTGGTCAATGAAAACCAAAAATAGATAGATAGATACTTTATTAAAATTGAAAGCCAAAAATAAATGATCTCCCTAATATGTATTATATTATTAACCCTAATGCATTAATATATGCATTAATGCTGCCCACTTCCAGGACATTTGGTAAATTCTTAATATGAGTGTGATATATACAATGTGTGTGTATATCACAAAGGGAGAGAATGAATCACATATCATAAAGTAGTTTTTATTCCTAAGCTTTCGCTGGGCAAGTACTGCATGGAATGCTATAAACTGCATTTCATGTCTCTGCTGCTGATTTCTTGTTTCTGGCATTAAAAAGATTTATAGCATTCCATGCAGTTCTTGCCCAGCGGTATACATAGGACAAACATCAAAAAGAATCGCAACACATATCCAGGAGCATCAAAACACTGCCAGAAGGAAGGACTCACGATCACTGATTTATACGCACATAAATTCAACCGGACATACATTTAACTGGGACAATGTACAAGTAAGATTTAAGGCCAGTACTAAAAGTGCCAGAGAACTGGCTGAATCTTGGCTATCAGACAAAAACGCCATTAACAGACATTTGGACATAAACCCAGCATATGCAAACTTAAGAAGAAGAACATCCTCATAATAAATAAAACTTTACAACCAACACCCTCCTAATCCCACCTCATTACCCTCACCCCCAGCACACACTCACCTAACCCCCCTCTGATGACGGCTCCTGGCAGGAGCTGAAAGCTCAGGATTAAAAACTACTATGATACGTGAGTCACTCTCTCCCTTTGTGGATCTCCAACTACAAATTGCAAATCGTATCACAGACCTTCGCTTCCATATATTTATATATATATATATATATATATATACAGTATATATGGAGGCAAAGGTCTGTGGTACGTTTTGCATATTTGTAGCTGGAAATCCACAAAGTGAGTAAATGATCCATTAAAGTAGCACACAAGCCTACAAACATGCTGCGTAAAGTTTTTTATACTGCTAAAAGCAAGAAATCAGCAGCAGAGACACGGAACGAGGTTTATAGCATATCATGTAATGCGTATCCAGCATTATACGTGTGGCAGACATCAAAAACACTTGCCACACATATATAGGAACATCACAATGCAGTCAGAAGAAAGGACCCACAATCTCTGATTTACACACATACAAGTTCTACCGGACACACATTTAAATGTGTCTTGGTTTAAGTAAAATTCAAGGCTAATACGAAAAGTGTCCGAGAACTGG
Organism: Erpetoichthys calabaricus; assembly: GCF_900747795.2. Lineage (NCBI taxonomy): Eukaryota > Metazoa > Chordata > Cladistia > Polypteriformes > Polypteridae > Erpetoichthys > Erpetoichthys calabaricus. The sequence goes on along the minus strand of NC_041394.2, from coordinate 286,813,729 downwards.
CTGAATCGTGGCAATCCAATGAAAACACCATTAACAGACATTTGGACATGAACCCAGCATATGCAAGCTTGAAAAGAAGAACATGCAAACTTTTTTGACCAACACCCTTCACACCCCACCTCATCAATCCACCCCCCCTACCACATCCATCTGTCCTCCCCTCCTTATTTGCTATATATTGTCTTAAGTTTAAAATCATTTTCCTCTGATGATGATTCCTGGGAGGAATTGAAATCTTAGGAATAAAAAAACTATTTTAAGATACATGGTTTATTTGCTTCCTTTGTGGATTTCCAGCTACATATATAACATAGACAGGCAGTACAGTTACTGTATATGTGTAAGACGGGTTGAAATTTAAGTAATCAACATATACCTTCGCATTGTCGTTTGCAGTGCACCATGTAATGCATATGTCTCTGTTACATGCCATTTGGAATTAGATTTGTAAAAATGGTTTTAATGTTTGTGTTGCACCATCTGTTGGCTTGACATAGGCATAGCAACTACATGGACACACAGACACATAGTTACTGCCAAATTAATTTAGCAGAAATGTAGGCTTACATGCTACTGTGGTTTGGTGTGGTAACTAAGGAATTAAACCATAATCCACAAGATCCTGCAACTTTCTGTGTGAACTGGGACAAGTCAGTTTGCCAGTCCTGCATTATGTCAGTGTATACAATTGTATGGTATGTTGAACCTCTGAGTCACCTAGGGTAATTGGGTCAGCAAAGTTTTAATGATAGACTGTGAGCAAATGATTTATTTTATTTTATCTCACAAAGCTTACCATATTTAAATGTTGTACACAGTTATGTTAAGTAAACACTGTATTGGTTGTGAAATTCATAGACCATTGAGAAATGATGCACAGTATACATGGTTGTAAAGAATACTTTAGTCACATAACACATTCAAAAACAAAGCTATAGTCTAAATTTGTACCCTTTGTATTGTTTCTGTTAGCTGTTACAACAACTGAAAAGAAATATGTGCTCACTTTATTCTAATTGCCATTTAAAAGTATTGTAAATTCATCCATCCATCCATTTTCCAACCTGTTGAATCCGAACACAGGGTCACGGGGGTCTGCTGGAGCCAATACCAATCAACACAGGGCACAAGGCAGGAACCAATCCCAGGCAGGGTGCCAACCCACCGCAGGACACACACAAACACTAGGGCCAATTTAGAATCGCCAATCCACCTAACCCAGGGGTAGGCAACGTCGGTCCTGGTGAGCCGCAGTGGCTACAGGTTTTCATTCCAACCCAATTGCTTAATTAGAAACCAATCATTGCCAATCTCAGACCTTATTTAATTTTATGGCTTGTTAGTCTGTGCAATGTAAGGCTTTTATATCGTAGATTTTTTTCCTTTCCAAAGATATCATCCAAATGATATGAAGCCTAAAACAGATCATTTTCAGTCTGTCACATTTTTCTATTAAGTGTTTTATTAAATCAAACAGCGCATGATGAACACACACAGATGTAATTGGAAAAAAGCTAGCTGGAGAACTGCTGGCTGCTTTGTCTTTTACATCTTATTGCTAATAAGGAGCAATTCAAACACTGAATGCAGCAGTTTAAGATTGAAATAAGCAATTAAGGTTGGAGAACCTTAACAAGCGAGACCACTAAAATGAAGCATCAAAATGACACTTAAGCAATATGTGCTTCATCAGCAATAATTGAGTTCTCGTTAAGGAACTGGGTTGGAACAAAAACCTGCACATACTGCGGCTCACCAGGACCAACGTTGCCTACCCCTGACCTAACCTGCATGTCTTTGGAAGGAAACCGGAGCGCCCGGAGGAAACCCACGCAGACATGGGGAGAACATGCAAACTCCACGCAGGGAGGACCCGGGAAGCAAACCCGGGTCTCCGAACTGTGAGGCAGCAGCGCTACCGCTGCCCCATAAATTTAATTTACCTCTTAAATGTGTTTGTTTCAGTTTTCCTAAATGCAAGAGAAATTTTATGCTCATTCTTACTTATTTGTACACTGTTGTGAGTGTGCCAGATATAGTGCTTTAGATCTTACAGGTTTTTCTTAAGAACTTCATTAGAAGTGAATTAGAACACTACATGTTTTGTGGAATCATTCAGTTGAATGCATATTTAAAGTAAGATATTTTTATCTTGGAGCATTTTAAACAATGACTTCTCATTTAAAGTTTGTATTGCTTGGTGAAGTGGAATAATTACAGTAGGTTTCTTTTTGTTAGGATATCTGTGAAGATGTGCTCAGTTGCGTAATGATATTCATTAGGTTAGAGCTGCATTAGATCAGAAGCTGTAAAAGCTCTTTAAGATATTAATTAGCATTGCCCTGTAGAGAGCCAGTTGCAAAACAACAAAGAAGTAAAATAATTACCTGGTAGGCACACTCCATCATTGATCCCAAATTTAATTCTAGGACAGTACAAAGCAGGGGTTATTTGATACAGAAAGAGAGAAAATAAAGCAAGCAAGAAAACTGGGACATTACCTCTCTTTAAACTGTAGCATTTGTAGTGAGTAGTTGTCTAGAAAAAAAAAAAATCTTAGTTGCTGATATTGATTGAATGCAGAACTAATGTGGTAATGAATACACTATGTTTATCTGTCCTTGTCCTCTTAACTTAGACAAAATGTGTGATACTGATAGAAATAAAATTTTGGAATTTCTGAATATAAGATCAGTGCTCTTCTCAAAATACGTGGTTTCCTGTTATTGTGGAGAATACTTTTTATAAGGTATCAGATTTGATGAAATACTAAAGCATAACGCAAGGCTTTTAAACTTAAAGCTTGCTCCTGTCCTGACACAAATTAATTAATCGATGTGAGTTGTTTTCTATACATTTGCCTTTGTCCTCAGACCTCTTTTTAAATCTGTGTCTTTATTTTTGGTTGTTTTTGCCAGGTGTAGATACCTTTTGTTGTAAGGTGAGCTGCTGTTATCTTTCATTTAATCTGATCTTGATCTGTATGATTTCAGTTATGTATAAGTAACTTCCTCTTTTTTATACTTTGTTTTCCAGGAATTTTGTTTCATTTATACTGTCCCATTGCCCTGTAAACCCTCAAAATGTGTTAGCTTTAGTTCCAGCTTTGTCCTGTCATTCATTAGGCTGGACATTAGTGTTATAATATTGGTATTTATAATGCAAAGTTACTACACTGGGATCAGCACTTCACTGTATGAGTGGTCAGATCTTGAAGTTAACATCTCATTGAAAATGAATAATCTATATGCCCTGCTGAAATTAGTGTGTATTGTGTTTTAGCATTTTGCCAATGTATTGAATCTTTTGGAGTGAAATAATCCGGTGTTTATACTGTTTTGCATTTCAGCAAGACATTCACTACTGGATGTTCGATATCTTCACTGTGCTCTTACAAAGTTTATGTACAGCAGCGGACTCATTACTTGTAAGTTTATCATCCACGCATTTCTCACTCTGTTAACAAGTTGCAACATTAAAGTTACTGTACATTCTTGTGTACCTTTCTGCGGTTTAGGACTTCATCTTTTGAAAATAATTGCAACATCTCAAATTCCTGTTTTCAGTTTTCTTGTTCATCCTGAGATTTCATCCTGTTCTTTTCTGTAAAAAGCTAAATTGCCGCCCCGAGACTCCTTTTAGTTTTTACTGTTTCATAACCTTTAGGGCAGGCCTATTCAAAGGGCCATGGTCACTTCAGGGCTCATGACTGCAACTAAAATGACTGCAAATGCGACCAAAGCAGGCTCTGGTGATTGTCATTTCTACTTAGTTCGCCAATGGTGAATGAAATAATTAAAACTTTAAAGTAATTCTATTGTAACAGATACAAAAGGCCATTTTTTATTCTTGAACGTATGTGCTATTAACGTATATGTCGGTACAGGGCGGGCTCCCCCTTGCATATTCCTGAACCGCATATACGCTGGTTTATGCATAAACATATATAGATAGACGACACATTCACTGTGTTGCCCAGTCGACACGATACGTCAGCGCGTACAACATATTGCGAGTGGCAAAACTGCCATTTAAACTAATATAGGTAGACGTGGAAACTGGGTTTTCTGATGAAAAAACAATAACGTCTAAAACAGTATCGTTTACATACAACAGATTTTGGCGAATCGTTTAAATGCAATTATTTATATCCATTTATACACTAGTAATGGCAATAATTAAATACTAATAATTATTATTAAATAATTCCTCTCATGTAAGTAACATTTCTCAGACTGCCTTCTTCCATCTCCGAAACATTTCTAGACTTTGTCCTGTTCTTATGCAACACAGTACTGAAGTATTGGTTAATGCCCTAGTCACCTCACGTATAGATTACTGTAATGCTATTCAATCTGGCATCCCACAAAAACGTATCCATCACTTACAACTTCTTCAAAATTCTGCTGCCAGGATAATAACCTGCTGTTCTAAATCCACTGAACATATTACACCGATTCTCTCTCAATTTCACTGGCTCCCTGTTAACTACAGAATACAATACAAAATAGTGCTCTTAACGTTTAAAGCTCTCCACAACCTCACTGATCTCCAACAGACTTACACTCCCTCTCGCTCACTCAGATCCTCCTCAGCAGCTCGACTTTCTGTACCGCATATCAAACTCTGTTCTATGGGAGCTCGAGTGTCCTCTCATAGTGCTCCTCAACTCGGGAATTCTCTACCCTCTCATATACGTCAGCTCGAGTCAATAACACATTTTAAAACTACACTATAATTTCAGGAATTGGCTCCCTTACAGAAAATATTTCAGGTTGGGTGGAGCACATCCTTAAACCCCTCACCCATAATACAACCAGCTACATCCAGGACACCACTGACTTCTTAAAAAAAACTGTCTGCTTTAGGCCCCTTACCTGAGGGAACCTTATTGGCCACAATGGATGTTGAGGCACTTTACACAAACATCCCCCATGATGATGGCATATTGGCATGTGAAATGTACCTCAAACAACATGATTTACCCACAAAGTCAGTAATAGAAATGATAAAATTCACTCTGACACATAATCTATTCTCTTTTGGACAAGATTGCTACTTTCAACAAATGGGGACTGCAATGGGCTGTCGGTTTGCACCTCACTATGCAAACCTATTTATGGCAAAATTGGAGGAAGATTTCATGTCAATGTGCATCGTAAAACCAATGTTGTATCTTCGTTACATAGATGACATCTTCATAATCTGGACTGCCAGTGAGAAGGACCTCCTCCATTTTCATAATGAATATAATTCTTTTCACTCCAACATAAAGCTGAAGCTGAATTACTCAAAAACAGAAGTCAGCTTCCTTGACACCACCATTCAACTGAAAGACAACACCCTTGTAACTTCTGTTTTTAACAAACCGACAGACAGACGGACCTACCTGAAAAGTGATAGCTTCCACCCCAAGCATATAAGGCACTCCATTATTTTCAGCTAAGCAATACGGTACAATCGTATTTGTTCAGACCCGACAGACCGGGATCAACAACTGCAGGAGCTCAGACAAGATTTCATCAGACAAGGTTACACCCCCAAAACAACAGACACTCAAATAAGAAGAGCTACTGCCACACTCAGAGACAACCTTCTGGAATATAAAAACAAAGACAACAAGAACCGCATCCCCCTTGTTGTCACCTACAACCCACATCTTGAAACACTTCGAAAAATTATAAAAGAACTTCAGCCAATACTAAACAATGACCAAACACTGAAAAATGTATTTCCTGAACCTCCCCTCCTGGCATTCAGACAACCACCAAACCTTCAACAACTAATTGTCCGAAGCTCCCTAAGTGAACCAACAGAAAATGGCACATCTCCATGCCTACAGAAAAGATGCAAAACACGTGTCCACATCTATGATACAGACAGTATAGTTATACCACACTGCCGACTTGAACATCACATAAAGGGATCATTTTCCTGCAGATCATCCAATGTGGTCTACCTAATTCTCTGCATGAAATGTCCTGACACTGCACTGTATGTGGGAGAAACTGGACAAACACTCTACCAGAGAATGAATTTACACAGGTTCCACATTAAACATGGCAACACAGATGTTCCTGTGGCGGCCCACTTCAACAGCCATGGACACTGTGAGAAGGACTTTAAAGTCACAGTGCTTATGGGCAACTTCAAAACACAGCAAGAGAGAAAAGAATGGGAAGTTAAACTCATGCTAAAATTTAATACATTACAACATGGATTGAATAGAGACAAGAGTTTTATGGCCAGATATGAGGATTGTTTACATCTCTCAGAATGACAGACAACCTGTCTACAGATCTACATTGTTCTGAAAAAACTCATTACAAACTTCAAAAGACTTTGTTGGACAGTTATCTTATCCAGAGATCTTGACCATACATTGTTCTTTTCTCTCTTGTTAAATTAACCCTAGCCTGAATGAATCTATTAATTTTTTACATTTAAAATTTCACATTTAAAGATTTACCAATGTTGTTTCTTGTCCTAGAGTGTATATAAACACAGGGAACTCCAGTCTCTGTATTACATCTTGCCTCGAAAGCTTGCATATTGTAATCTTTTTAGTTAGCCAATAAAAGGTGTCATTTTGCTTGGCTTTTCTCTACATTCATAATGGCTAACACGGTACAACACCCTAGTACTAAAACTACCCTCAAAACTTATCTTTTCAAACTGGCATACCAATTGTGAATTTTGCACGGTTACTGCCAGTTATCTTTGTCTTTCTTTTAACAGTGAAATGATATACTCAATGACAAAAATAAAAAATTTTATTGTATACAAATTGGCTTAATAATTTTTGAAAACATTTCACTCATTCCTCTCTCAATCTCTCTCTCTCTCTCTCACACACACACAATGTGGTTACTTAAATATATACAGGATAGGATCTAAAATCCATGAAACAGAACTGTCTTACATAGCTTTTTCTGTGTGTTGCCACTCTGTAATTTGAGAGACGACAGACACAACTAAAGACATGAGCATAAAATGATGGTTGTCAATTTCAAACTTGTGTTTCCTCGATGTGCTCCTTGAGAAGAAACACATCATCTGAACCACTCTCAGCCCGAACAAACTGATTGATCAAAGATACACTGACAGCTTGCCCTAATGTCGACTGTCGGATAACGCGCTCAGCTACCAAACGAATTTGCGTCTCTCACAGAGGCGACTCCAATTGGTTTCACTTTCCACTCAGAGCCTCGCAGCTCAAGACATGGCGGCGGGCTGGCAGTAATTATCAGAGAAGACTTAAACGTTAAAAGAATCCCAATTGACTGCCCATTGTCTTTTGAGTGCCTGGCTCTTAAACTAACAACGGAATCAGGTCCTGTCTCACTCATTGTTCTTTATCGTCCCCCAAAATACAATGCATCCTTCTTATCCGATCTGATTGAACTTTTGACCCACCTAAGCTCTTACTCTCAGAGAATTATCCTTCTTGGTGATTTCAACATCCATATTGACACCCCCACATCTAAACTGAGAAATGAATTCCTGTCCTTACTGGACTGTTTTGACTTGACACAACATGTTGATTTTCCAACCCATTGTGGCGGTCATATATTGGACCTGATCTGCACTTCTGGACTATCTGTTGCCAACATTTACAGCACTGATTTGGGACTCTCTGACCATAAAGCAGTATTTTTAACTGTCTCATTACCTCTCCCACCTCTTACCTGTAAACGACAAATTTCTTACAGAAACCTTAAAAATATCTGTCCCTCTATCCTTTCTGGATCCATTTCTGATCTTTTACTGTCTGCACCTATTCCATCAACACTAGATAGTTTTGTTGACCACTATAACACAGCCCTTCACTCAGCATTAGATAAAACAGCTCCTTTAAAACATAAGGAGGTTTCCTTTAAACGTTCAGCTCCTTGGTATAACTCAGAATTGCGATCTATGAAAGCAGCTGGCCGACGCCTTGAGAGAATGTCACGTAAGACTGGCCTCACCGTGCACATCCAGGCTTTCTCTGACCACCAAAGAGCTTACAGAGAAGCACTAACTTCTGCCAAGAACACCCATTATGGCAGAATAATAGAAAGTAGCCATGATAACCCAAGGGTTTTGTTCTCTGTAGTTAATAAACTACTCGAACCCGCATCTGGTCCAACTACCTCTTCTACTGAAGTCTGTGAGGAATTCCTCCACTTTTTCCGTAACAAAATTAAAGATCTAAATAATTCAACCAACATAAATACATCATCTGTTTATAACTCTCCCTGTTTTCCCACTCCATCCAGCTCCTTCTCTAAGTTCTCACCAGTCACATCTGCGTTTGTTAATGACCTGCTTTATAAGATGAGGCCGACTACTTGTGTACTGGACCCCATCCCCACCACACTACTTAAATCCTGCCTTCATGCCATAATCCCGACTGTTACAACAATAATAAACTCGTCCCTTGACACTGGCTCTGTGCCGCTCACTTTTAAAATTGCTTCTGTAACCCCAACGTTAAAAAAGTCTGGCCTTGATGCTGACAATCTTAACAATTTCCGGCCTATTTCCCACTTACCTTTCCTGTCAAAAGTTCTTGAGCGTGTTGTAGCTTCCCAACTCACCAATTACCTAACCTCTAATAATTTGATGGTTTCAGGGCGCGGCACAGCTGTGAAACTGCTCTGCTACGGGTAACCAATGATTTGCTTATGGCAGCAGACTCTGGACAAACCAGCATATTAATTCTGTTAGACCTCAGTGCAGCATTTGACACTGTCAGACATGACATCCTACTGTTCAGAATGGAGAACATGCTGGGTATCTCTGGCACTGCCCTCCAGTGGTTCAAGTCCTATCTGACTGATAGGCAAGAGTTTGTTAGTCTTGGCAACAGTAGATCCAGCTCAGCGCCAGTCACACAAGGAGTCCCTCAGGGCTCTGTCCTCGGTCCTCTGCTTTTCTGTATTTATATGCTTCCCCTTGGCCATATTATCCGTAGTTATGGATTGGGTTATCATTTTTATGCAGATGATACTCAGCTCTACTTCAATGTTAAAAGTGGAACTTCATCAGAGCTTTCTCAGCTCACAACCTGCCTTAATGAAATTAAAACCTGGATGGAGCAGAACTCTTTAAAATTAAATTGCAATAAAACTGAACTCCTGCAAATTGGGACTAAAATGCAACTTAATAAAATGAGCTCCTTCCCAGTCCATCTTGGCAGTGATCTCATCAGACCTGCCTCTACTGTAAAAAATCTTGGTGTCATTTTTGACTCCTCCCTCACTTATTCCGCCCACATAAATCACATTAAGAAACTTTCTTACTTTCACCTCCGTAACATATCCCGTGTTCTCTCCTTCCTCTCCTTCTCTAATGCTGAGAAACTTGTCCATGCTTTTATCACATCCCGCATCGATTATTGTAATTCCCTACTGGCAGGTGCCCCTTCTAATCTTATATCACAGCTCCAGCTTATTCAAAACTCAGCTGCAAGAGTCCTTACTCGAGCCAGCAGCAGCGAGCACATCACACCCATCCTGCTCCGCCTTCACTGGCTCCCTGTGTCCTACAGAATCGAATATAAAATCCTAATAACCTACAAAGCTTTAAATAACCTCGTGCCAAACTACATCAGTGACCTTCTCCATCACTATGTGCCTGCCCGCCCACTAAGGTCCTCTGATTCTGGTAATCTTGTTGTGCCCGTCACTAATCTACACTCCATGGGTGACGGGGCCTTCAGCTGTATAGCGCCCAGACTCTGGAATGACCTACCAAAATTAATCAGGTCAGCTGACTCCATGAATTCTTTTAAAAAACAACTCAAAACTCATCTGTTCAGGAAGGCTTTTAGCTCTACTTGACTTTATTACCTTTCTCTCAGTTTACTTCTCTGTCAAGATGCTCATGTAACCTGTATGTGTGTGCGAGACCATCAATTATGTTGTCTGTTTTTTTTTTTTTTCAGAATTTACTGTCTTAATCTTCTTTGTTTATTTATGTGGTTTGTACAATGCTATATACTGTATATTCTGCCGTTCTTTATTATATTCTGTAAGTGCCTTGAGCATGGGAAAGGCGCTATATAAATAAAATGTATTATTATTATTACTTTGACCACCTTGACTGTACCCTGAGAAGGAATCCTCAAACCTTCTTTGTTTTTAATGTGAGCTAGTGGTAGCTTTGTCAGGGGTCCTCAATCACAGTTCTGGAGGGCTGCAGTGGCTGCAGGTTTTTGTTCTAACCCGCTTGCTTAATTAGAAAGCAATTCTTGCCAATAAGTGCTTTAACTCTGCTATGTCAGGTCATTCTCATATCCTAGATTTCTTCCCCTTTCTAAGGATATCATCCAAAGGATATGAAGCCTAAAATGGAGGAGTAATTCTCAGTCCTTCTCTTTATTCTCTTCACTTTCCTTCCAAGTATTTAATTAAACCCAATATTGCATGCTAAATACACACAGGTGTAAATGGTAACAAGCTAAATGGATAAATGCTGGTCTTTTTTGTCATTTGCATGTTATTGCTAATTAGGAGCTATTAAAAACCAAGACTACAGCTGTTTAAGACTAAAATAGATAGATAGATAGATAGATAGATAGATAGATAGATAGATAGATAGATACTTTATTAATCCCAATGGGAAATTCACATTCTTCAGCAGCAGCATACTGATATGCAATGATGGTTCAAAATCTTAATGAGCAAGACAACTAAAATGAAGCAGAAGTGTTACTTGAGCAATAAGTGCTTCTTATTAAGCAACTGGATTGGAACAAAAACCTGCAGCCACTGCGGCCCTCCAGGACTGTGACTGAGGACCCCTGGATCATGTGATGCCGGTACGGCATCTGTTACCAAACTAGCACAGCACACATCACAGGCCAGCTTTCTCAAAATCCCGTCTAAGGGTTACCTCCCACAGATTCCTGAGATGCATTTCTTTGCGAAACCTTTACAGTCTGAGAAATGTTAACAGCTAACAACAATCTACATAGTTAGTGACTAAATATGTTTAGCCAAAAACGTTGTTTGGAGGCTCACTTGAGCACATAAATGCATAGCTTTGCTAACTTAGCCTGGCGTAGCTAAAGTTAAGATTATAAAACGGGATTTTCTAATGGCCAAATACCGTATAACCAAAACAATTGTTCAGCTTTACCTATGAAATGTAATCCCTGTGATCTGGTTTGGAGCGTACAGCGGTTTGTTCAATCCCAAGCAGCACATGCGCGAGGCATCTTTATCCATTACTTCACTCCACAGCAGTGCCACACGCAATATGGCGGCGGCGTTGACGTACGATGCTGCTGGTCATGCGGTGTCTAGTAATTCTATGTCTATGGGTTTATATCTCGCGCTGGGTGCGAGGGAGAGTCGCGACGAAATTGACGTCAGAGGTGGAGACGCGCGCGGGAAAATATTCATAAGTACACGGCGGTGCTGAGGGGACTGAGTTTCAACGAGAGGCTGATTATGCTGTTGCCGGAATAATGAACTAAGGGATGAATATGACGCAAACGGTCATCAAAACAAAAGGTGGGCGTGCAAAACGTTTGAAATTCCTCTGCCCATCATATAGGTCCCCTATTATGAAGATATCTGTGCCCCGTGAAATTCAGTTGTCCCTTTTGATTTTGCACAGCATACTATAAGGTGTGATGGTCACCGATCTCCTTGTATTCGCGCATCTTTGCATGGCATTTCTCTTTTCATTTAATACATACACCATGCAAAATGCCGGCTTGTCCGTCAGTAAATATGTACGAGCAGTCGCCTGCCCGCTGTTTTGTCACACACGGCGATGTGATGAAGTCGGTGTTTTCAGGGTGAAGGTGTATTACAGTCGCATTACTGGGCTGCTCTATGATTGACGGCGGACAGTAAACTTTGTTAAAATGGTATAAAAAATGGCACTTTGTTGGTTGTTAATTTCAGTCGTTTTGCATGCGCACAATATGTTCTTTTACAGATAAATTCTTCAACGGGACCTCATTAACGAAGAAACAAAATCATTTAGTAAAATTAATAATCGTAATAATTATAACTAATGATTCATTACTTGACACCCAAGAACTCTGCACAGTAAAATAAATGTACTAATCCACTTTCACGTCATACGTGCAGCCTTGCTCTTAAACATTTACTCGGGAAGTTTTTTTCTGGAAAAAAATCCACGGGAAGGGCGAGTTTTGTGGAACTCCAGTGTAACCTCGTGTCATATGAGTGATTAAAACCGTGTGGATGAAACAGTTTAAGTTCTATAAAAAAATCCCTTGCCTGTCATGATTACCCCTTTAATTTGGGTGAGGATCTCATATTTCAAAAAGGAAACATATGTTATTGCTAATACTGTGCACTTATTTTCATTTGTATGTACTTTGAGATGTGCCTGGGTCAGATGTGAGCAAAATGTTTATTTTTTTCTTCCAAAAGTGGAAAAAAAGTAATGTTACTACCTCAGATTCTGTTCAGTAACAGCGTTTTTGTTGTTTTTTTTATGTGCCTGTGTCAAATGTAAAAGGAAAACAATGAATAAACATTACTTGTTTTTCAGTAGGGCGGCACGGTGGCGCAGTGGGTAGCGCTGCTGCCTCGCAGTTGGGAGACCTGGGGACCTGGGTTCGCTTCCCGGGTCTGCCCTGCGTGGAGTTTGCATGTTCTCCCCGTGTCTGCGTGGGTTTCCTCCGGGCGCTCCGGTTTCCTCCCACAGTCCAAAGACATGCAGGTTAGGTGGATTGGCGATTCTAAATTGGCCCTAGTGTGTGCTTGGTGTGTGGGTGTGTCCTGCGGTGGGTTGGCACCCTGCCCAGGATTGGTTCCCTGCCTTGTGCCCTGTGTTGGCTGAGATTGGCTCCGGCAGACCCCCGTGACCCTGTGTTCGGATTCAGCGGGTTGGAAAATGGATGGATGGATGTTTTTCAGTACATTCATTTGTGTTGATTTAAAATTTGTCATTACCTGTTGCTTACCTGCAAATTGAAAATGTCTGACCCAGCTAAATTTCTTGGTGTAAAAATCTGGCCCAAATAAATTTGTAATTGAATAGCCGTGCCTTAGGGTGCATGGCAGACCATTTTCTAGGTTTGGTGTATCTATCCAAAGCAAGGTTGCCCATTATAATAGTTTCAAAATCAATTATAAAACATAGATTACCATACTTCCAAATTTTGGCAAGATACTTGTTTCAAACCTGTCTCAAAATATTTTACTAATGCCACATAATATCTGCTGCATTTCTGGTCAAAACTGACCAGTGTGATTTTAATTTGCAAAAAAAAAGTGTCAAAAATTTATGTTGAAATGAACATTTACTGTATACAGTAAACGTCACACATTCAGTCTTCATACAGGTTACACGATAAAACAAAGTCCCATTCAGTGTTGTAGGCACAAATGTGTGTGTGGCAAATGCGAGTATGTGAGTAGGACCGAGGAGCTGGTTGGGCTGTTTTCGTCAAAATTCCTCAAATTTGTGGCATATGATGCTAATTTTTATCTCTCTCATGGTGCAGGGCTCACACGTTTTCCTTGAGTTTGTGTTTTTTTTTCACGTGAGGGCCGCTGGAGCTTCCTTTATGTACATCCCTCAAAAAAGCTGGGAAAAGGCAAGTGTGCAAGAATGGTGTTGGCGTCCATGAATAAGCAGAGATACCAGAGCCCCCCCCTTGCTCTTCCAGGTATAGCCTCCTCTTGTAGGACCCGTCCTGGTTCAAGGTTGGGTTGATTTCCATCTACAACAGTAGGCCCAGTTGAATAAGATATTTTAGAACACAACTAGGGGGAAACAGCTTGTTATTGGTTAGTTTATATTCCCATAACTTTATTAAAACATTAGATACAATATATTGATACTGTGTATTTCATGTTTTTACAATGAAAGTGACAATCTTTATCAAGACACCTCATTATTGAGGTTGAAGTCTATGATTACATTGGGCGCCTTATCCTCCCTGCTGTTTACAATGGCATCCCTGTGCCAATGACAAGGACATTTTTTAATGTGACGTGAGAGTGTATCTCAGTGAAGTCAAACTTTGTAGCCAGCAGTGCAGGTTAGTTTCTTTAAATGGTCACCACCATAGTTTGTTTTCTCTGGACCACTCATGTTAAGGTTATATGAACTGAAGAGTTGCCAAGTGTTATCATCTAAAGCAACACATGCATGCTCCAGTTCTGAGAGATGGGGGTCCGACATACAGCTGTGTGTGAATGCCTGAGTTCTGTAAGTCCTGCTAACGTCCTATGACCAGCCAGATCTGAACAGCAGTAACACACTTAAAATTCATGTAACTTGTGTTCAGTTAATTTTTGATGCCTTGTGCACAGAATGTTCCATCTTGGGACAAATAAATGGGGAGATAGTACTTTATCAGTTTTAAATACTAAATACAGATTTGTCCTGAACACAAAAAAGGATTTTCTTAGTCTACTGCATATTTATACAGTTTAAATTAATACAGTACTTGTATGTGCTAATCATCATGCAACACACATCAGCTTTCCAGCACCATAATCAGCAAGTATTAAAACCTTACCTTGAAGTGGCTGTGTAAGGCAGAGAATATGTAAAATATGTCATTTGTTTATACATTATTTCCACTTTTGGCTTAGTTTAACATTTACATTTTTAAAAAAAGGCCACAGGAAGGCACAGTCTGAGGACCTAGCATATTGTTTCAATGTCGGGAAGGGTGCTGAGGATTTTAATCCCATATTCAAACAACATGCATGTTGACACACTTCTCCAAAGTAACTTACATGTTCAGGATACAGTACACATATTTGCATACATTTTTTACAATTTGGGCACAAGAAGGTTAAGTGACTTGCTTGATGTGGAGTTAGAAATTGGAATCTTGAAGTTTGAAGTTTCAGCCACTGCACTGCTCTCTTATGCTCTACATTGGCCTTGTCTGAAGGACTATCAATGCACAATCATTAAAAAGTTTGGGGTCACTTAGAAATTTCCTTGTTTTTGATAGAAATTGATACCTCTTTAATAAAGATACCATTCATTTAAAAACATAGCTAAGGAATTACTAGTGTGTATAGTAGCTATTGCTGCTTGACTGATTTTGAATTTATTATTCATACATGGCTGCAAGGCCCCATTTTCAGCAGTAGTTCTATCAGAGTCCTAATGGTAACCTCCCTTAGCTTATCCTTTATTTGTCGTGTTTACATGCTAATTGGTTATTAGAGAAACCTTTGCACTTGCATTAGCGCCACTGAATCCTGTTACTCTGATCACGTGGGTTGCAAGGTACTACCATTCCTAAAGTTCAGTTCTGGGTTCAAAATGGCCAAAATGAAACAGCTTTTTCAAGAAACATGTCAGTCTTTTTTTTGGCAGAATTAAGGCTGTTCCATGTGACAGATTGCCAAGAAACTGAAGATTTCATACAAAGACATCCATTACTGTCTTGAGAGAAGAGGACAAACTGTGTCTGACTAGACTAGAAAAAGAAGAAGGCCCAGATGGGTAACTGCATAAGAAGAGAAGGACGTCAGAGTCTGTAGTGTGAGAAACAGATGCTTTACATGTCCTCGGTTGACATCCTCACTGAATACACACCAAATATTAGTGTTGTCTGCGAAAGATAAAACATGACTCCAGGATGCTGAGCATAGTACCCCTTTCAAGCCATCTTTCACCAATGTCTGCATTTGTTTGCCCGTTGTAACTTTTCCTTTTTATTTGCCAGTTTCAGATTTGGCTTTTTTGTTGAAACTCTGCCTCTGAGGCCTGCATGCCACAGTCCTCTTTTCTCTGTTGCAGATGACACTTTGATTTGACGTGTATTTAAGAATGAAGTGAATTGAGGACCTGTAAGGTGTTTGTCTCTCAAACTACAGACTCTGATGTTCTTCTCCTCTAATGCAGTTTCCCGTCCAGGTCTTCCTCCTCTCTTTCTCCTCTAGTTAGACACAGTTTGTCGTCTTCCTTGAAGACAGAAACATACACCTTTATACGAAATCTTCAGTTTCTTGGCAAACTGTCACATGGAATAATCGTCACTAAGCAAAACATCAACAGACTGGCATGTTTCTTGACGAAACGGTTTCATTTTGGCCCTTTTTGATTCCAGAACTAAACTTAAGAGGTGCTTGCTTTATTGAAGCGAATAACGGGTTTAGAAATGTTTCTCGAATAACCAATTAGCATGTAAACAGGACTAATGAAGGATAAGCTAAGGGAGTTTACTGTTAGCACACTGAAGGACTTGCTGGTCAAAAAATAGGCCTTTACAGCCATATGTGAACAATAAATTAAAAATCAGTCATTTCAAGCAGTAATAGTCTCTATAGACACCAGTAATGCTTTATCTGTATTTTAAATTTATTTAATGGGATTTTGTTTAAAAAAATCAATGTTTCAATCAAATAGTACTCTATATACAGTAACTCTTAACTCAGTGGGCCATTTTGTTCTATTCAGGTCAGGATGTGTTATGCTGGTTTTAAGGATCCATCCAATATCCAACCCGCTATATCCTAACTACAGGGTCACAGGGGTCTGCTGGAGCCAATCCCAGCAAGATATAAAAAAATGTAGCAGTATATTGAATAGTCCATACTATATAATTCCAAGATAGTAAAGATTAGCACAAAACAAACAGAGTTTCTTGCCCAAATCCAATTTCTTCATCTTTTCCCACTGCTATCTGGGGTCAATGTGCTTGATCAGTTTTTTCCAAAGAGTTCTTTTACTTTATCCACCCACCGCTTTGGCCTCCCACACTTTCTCTTCCCTTGTACTTCTATTCCCATCACTCTTTTGCTCACGTACTCATGGTCTGTCCTCATCATGTGTCCATACCACTTATCTTCCCTGCACTTCTTGTACCACTGATTGCATCCTTTTCTTCTTCGCCCCATCATAAAAACAGAACATGTGGCACTTGGTGCCATGGCCCACCTGCCAAGTTGTTTTGCCTGCCTAAGGAAAAGTCACCCCAGATGGAGGATCGCAGGAATCGTGGGAAAGAGGGGTCCTTTCATTGGATTGGCTGGCCCAGCACTGTTTCAAACGTGGAATGGCCAAATGGGGGAGGCAGCTTGAAGGATGAGGTCTCCAGGACTCTACACAAATCCAAATCTTATCATGGGATATATCATCTACTGTTAAATTCTGCTCTGTACTTCTAAAATTTATATTTTTTATTTCTTACTATATTGAGGAATTGTTCTGTGTACTGCATTGTATTGTATTGACCCCCTTCTTTTGACACCCACTGCACGCCCAACCTACCTGGAAAGGGGTCTCTCTTTGAACTGCCTTTCCCAAGGTTTTTTTTAGGAGTTTTTCCTTGTCTTCTTAGAGAGTCAAGGCTGGGGGGTTGTCAAGAGGCAGGGCCTGTTAAAGCCCATTGCGGCACTTCCTGTGTGATTTTGGGCTTTACAAAAATAAACTGTATTGTATTGTATTGTAACATTAAAAATAATGTAAATGTAGGAACAGAAAGTTGCTTTCAAATTAGTTATCAGTGTAACAAACACACCAGTAGGTAAATGTGATTTACTGGAGGTTTTACTATATTGGGTACCTTTGCTTTTTCAGTACAATGGTGTCTGTAGCCCTCCTATGCAGGAAAGGTGATTAAATGAAACCTCATGTTACATATTTTTGGGAATTATAATGACAACGTTCACTAAATTTGCAACAGCAAACCCACACTGAAAATGTATTTTTTTAAAAAAGCGGAGTCCCTTGTTTTATTTTTCTGTGCAAAACCACACTTAAAGCACAAACATGTTTTTGGAACGAGTGTCACACATTCACAGTAGATTTAATTTACAAACTTTTCTTAGGCTAAAATTCTTTTGCTGTAGTTTTCTTTCCCATTCCTGTATTTGCCAAATCGGATGTCATGCAGAGTGGGCTAGCACTAGAACCACACAGCTCCACAAGCCTGGGCTTAAATGCTAGCCATAGTCACTGCCCTTCTGCATTTTCCATGTTCTCGGTATGTCAGTGTGTGGTGTGTCTACCACATCCTGAAGACATGTACTGTACGTTAGGTTAACTGGTGACGCTGAATTGACCCGATGCGAGTGTTGGCGTATTCACAAGTGCACCATGCAGTGAATTAGCGCTGCCTTTTGCCTGATGATGCCTGGTTGAGTTCTGGTATGCCACAAACCAAAGCTTGACATTAGTAAGTTTAGAAAATGAATGGATTGACAAGTAACTTTGAAATGACACGGGATAATCAGAGTTCAGAAAATACCTTCAACATGGAAGTTCCAGATCTAGTGCACAAAGCTACAGCATTTAAAGGTGTTTAACTTATAAGTAGCAAAGGATCGGACTGCAAATCTGTGACAGTTGGATATACCTGTAGAACAGCTTGGTTAAGATCTGGTCCTGTGGATGGGCAGCCATCTCCTTACTGACCCCACCCAGTCCAATGTTAGGGTCATGGGAGAAGGTGCTGGAACCTAATCCTAGTGGTCTGGGGACAGTCCATGTGCAAGGCAAACTGACACGAGATGGCGACAGTGCTGGGACTTGAATGCAATCTTCTTGGCGTGTAGCATGGTGGCACCCACCTTGTGAATAGTTTGTAGAAAACCAGAGGGCCAATTAAAAAGCTAAATAACATATGTCACTAGGAAGAATAACTTACAGTAAAGACAAAATAAGTTGGTTTCTGAATTTTTGACTTTTGGTGACCCATTGACTATTTCTTTTGGTAATATATTAAAAAAAAAACAGAGGCACATGATGTTTTATGCACTCATACATATTTTATTTTTAAAATGAAATAAAATACAAAGCATATCTCAAAAAGTATTTATATTGTCCCGAAAATACCCAAGAAAACCATGAATACATCTTTGAAAGTAAAGAAAAGCTACTTTTTCACATGCATGCACCTTATGATCTTTAATAATAAGAATCCACAGCCAATAATGTAATAAACCTTTAGGACCAGCAAACATGATTAATCTAATGTTTGTAATATTTCAGATTATCTTATATAATTGTCATAAAAAAAGATTACTTCAAAAGTGATACTAAGTACTGCAAGACAAAACAAAAAAGCTGAAATTCTGCTGCTAATACAGAAATAAGATTCAGATGGGGAGCTAATTTATTTGATCTACTTGTGAGGTTTTCCTGTAAAACCATGTTTTGCATCTGGGTATATACTTCTTTTCATACTTCAGTTGTAAAATACATTGTATAGAAGAAGTTCAAAAATAATCATAAAAAGCTATACACTTTTAAAGCAATATGAAAGAGTCCTTATAGAATGGTTATCTATTGTAGTTGCTCAGCAAAACTACACAGTATGCACCTGCCAGTTAAATACAAGATTATAATTATAAGTGCAGTAACTAGTAAAGTAATAGTCAGTTCTGCTATGCATCATTCCACAAGTGTCCCACTATATATATGAGCACAGAATATCACTGCATTGGCACTTTTAATACATAAAGATATAGCAGATCCAAAAATATCTATAGAAGGAAAATATATGTTTGAAAAGCTGAAATAAACAAAATATATATAGTTTTTATTTTGTTTGCTTGAATTATAAGGACATTTAATACTTGTGAATTTTTCTCATCTTGGGAACTATTCACTGTGATTTGTAAATCGATTACATTAATCTCAAAAACACTAATACCCAGGGATGGACGTTTGCCAACATGCTCATGTGCAGTGTACACTACAAAGGTCCTGCACAAGCCTCAGACAGTTGAGATTTGTATGTTCTTCAGCTTTGTAAAGAACTGAGAGAGGCCGCGGAGCCTGTTGGTTATGATGGATGTTTACATGTTACATAGCTCTTCACTTCACTGTGATGAGCTGGGGCTCCCATCTAAGGCTCACTCAGCACTACTCTGGGAAATGCTGGGTCAGAAAATAGGTAATAGTGAACAATATATTGTAACTTTATAGCAAGAAAATCATAAATACTTGGGATTTTTGAAAGCAATACATTAAACATAAGAGAACACTGGGTATGTGAAGAGCCCGTTCTTTATAGACATGCTGTATAAACTTATGGTGTTACTGTGTGCTCTGTCCATGTCAAAAAAGGACATTGGAATGCCAAAACAAGGCACCCAATGTACAGTCGTGGCCAAATGTTTTGAGAATTGGTTTTCACAAAGTTTGCATTTCGTAAGTTTCAAAGGCTTTTATTGACAATTACGTTTATGCAAAGAATTCATATTTGCAGTGTTGGCCCTTCTTTTTCAAGACCTCTGCAATTTGCCCTGGCATGCTGTCAATTAAATTTTGGGCCAAATCCTGACTGATGGCAGCAAATTCTTGCATAATCCACGCTTGGAGTTTGTCAGAATTTGTGGGATTTTCTTTGTTCACCCGCCTCTTGAGGATTGACCACAAGTTGTCAATGGGGTTAAGGTCTGGGGAGTTTCCTGGCCATGGACCCAAAATTTGAGGTCTTGAAAAAGATGGTCCAACACTGCAAACATTGTCTCTTTGCATAAACTTAATGTAATTGTCAATAAAAGCCTTTGAAACTTATGAAATGCTTTTAATTATACTTCAGTATACCATAGAAACATCTGAGAAAACAATCTAAAAACACTGAAGGAGCAAACTTTGTGAAAACCAATACTTGTGTCATTCTCAAATTTTTTGGCCACGACTGTACACATAAATACCATGCAGTGCAACTCGAAACGACTATGCACAAATTCCATCACTAGCTTCTTCTGTAGTTAGTTCCACACTTTCCTTAACACATTCAATTGCTACCACCATGTTGATCTGAAGTTTTACAAAGTTTAATAATTTAAGCACAATATCATTACATCATGTTATTAATAAAGTACAACTTATCAAAATGTCAAAATTCTTTATTGCTCCTTTCTCTAATTCACTTCGAAATCTACATCCACAGATGACATTACAAATTTTACTTACTTAACTTAAATAACGCATAGCATTCTCCCAGGATAAGCACTGACCCACAATCCTGAAGAGCACAGTATATTTAAAAAAAAATAATGCTGCTCATTTTTTTTAGATGCTAGTTAAAGTGCATAAGTATGTTTTTTTATTCATTAGAGGGGGACGTCACAGTGGGAGAAGTGTGTTAGCCCTTTCAGCCCCCCCTTTGTGTGTTCATTGATACCTTTTACAAGATTCTGAGCACATTTAAACTTCCATAAACACAAACAGTTGGTTTTACATGCTGTATGACTATGCACATTAAATAATTTATGTTGTTTTGCATTACAATAATTCTGAAGAAGACACTGTCAAGGCCAGCTTTTGTAAACTACTTTCCCACATTAGATTAATATACAATATACAGTATACTAAACATCCTTGGGTATGTTATAATTCAAAAGGAAACAAATTGTTGCACCAGTTAGCTCAGACCGATAGAATGATATTAGCCATTAAAAAGGTTAAAGGAAATGAAGTCAATTACACAAACTGATAATGCATACATAAAAATCAAATTAGGATCAGCAGTATATTCTCCTTTAAGGTCTGATTTCAACTCACTAACATGAACATTTTTCTGGTCCACAGTTAATACAAATTCTAAAGTGCAGAACAATGTGGAATGATGTCATAGCAAAACGCAGCTTACAGAAACAAATATTTAACATAGTTGCATATGGATTAAAAAAAAAAACCACCTCAAATTACTTCTAATTCTTGACTTATTGCATCTCCCAAATAAAGACAATCTGTACAATCAAGCTAGAATTAGGCTGCAGTTTTCACTTATATTAAAGTTTTCTTATTTTAATCACAAGATGGGTAAATCTTTGGTCTTATTTATAATTTTTGCTTTTGCCTTGAAATTTTGGCTCCCCTTATGCACACCAGGGTCAAAAAGGTATACAAAAGTGTTACTGTAACATACCGAACAGGTTTTATTTGATATAGATTACCAAGGAAAAAATAAAACTTCATATTTAATTTTTGTATATTGTTATGCATAATTCTGAGAACATTTAAATGCTGATCAAAACAAACCTTGATTTTTCAATGCATCAATACATAGTTTTTCTGAATTCTGTTTTAATCATTTGTTGCCAAAAGAGTCCACCTTTGTATTCTCAGTTACAGAAAATCAGTAAAATGGTTGCAAGGACAAAATAAAATAATTAATATTTTAATTAACATACAGTAATCTTTGTATATTGTTGTGCATGATTCTGACAACATTTCATCTTCCATAAAAGTGATGAATTGGTTTTATGTGTAACTATATATATATTATTATTATTATTATTTTTTAATTTGTTGCATGTTCAAAAATTACAAAAATCAGCCACACGCATATATGTATATATTTTCATCACTGCCATTTATTTAAGAGTGACCTGTTGCTGGTATTATATGAATACTGCAAAATTCATCTGCACTACAAATGTAAATTAAAAGGTAAAAGTCATGCTCTTATCGTATTTGAGCTTTTCCAGATTAGGGTTGCAGGCATACTGAATCATGGGGGGAGGCCCACACATGAGAATCAGAGTGTCTTCTCCTGGTGGTGGCAAATTATCTCTGATCATTTCTTCATTGACAAAGCCTTCACTGTATTCCCAGTCTGGATTAATAAGAAAAATAAAATATTTTAATTTTTAATTAACAAACAAATAGAACATATACTGAAATGAGATTATCTGTACAGTTTTTTACACAATGATATACTTCACATCTTTATGTTCATGTAAAACTAAAAATAAAGTGGGTACCATTGCTGCCTATCCCATTTAACAATTATAAAACTATAACAATGGCAAAGATATTTATGGTGCAGCATTTGGTTGTTCTTTTTAAAATTTAGTTTTCCATTTCCAGTCAAGACAAGTGCTGTTACATTAATGTTGTTACTGCCAAACAGGATGCAACAAAATTAAAATATACCAAAAATCATACATAGTAAAAGCAATTCTTAAATAAACAGGACAAAATATAGCTCATATGTTTATGCCTCGTTTTATAGAAGGGACTAATCTTTGTCCCCATTTTTCTCAGATATTGGTTTGGCTTGCTTTTTCAAATGTAACATATAAGTAGCATTAATTGAATTCTTGTGTCTAATTTAGTGTAAAAGTGATTCACTAATATAAAGTATTAACAAAAAAATAAAACTGCACACAGCAAATCTAGATCTAAGCAAGGAACGTGTGATATCATTTACCAGGATCAAATCAAAAACTTAAAAATTTCTGTATTTTCCTCCCTGCCTCAGCACTTGGCAGTAACAGATCACTTGACATGGTACAAGAACAAACCACACAGCTGAAAACTAAAGCGCCATGCAAAGGTTTGGATAATCCTGGCTAAATTACATATTTTGTTAACCTCAGTAGTAAAAAAACAGTAAATATAACTTCAACAGCTAACAAAATATTTTTTGAAAATTGATAATGTACAGTTATAGGCAAATGGGCTTGTCAGTGCTCTCTGTTTCATAAGATGTTTGTTACCTTTGGGAGCCTTATCAAGGGTGTACCAAACTTTGAATCGCTCATCATCGATTTCATCAAGCTCTGTTCGCAGCAAAATGTCCTTGTCGGACTGCAGAAAAAAATAATGCAACAGTTAACTTGACCCATTTTGTTGTGAGCCATAGTGCATTATATTGATTTATGTCTTCTGAAGTAACCACTTATGTTAGTGCAGTTGCTCGCCCTGCTGCTTCACCAGTCCAGCATCCTATATTCAAGTCCAGCACCTGAATGTCGTCTATGTGGAGTCGGCACGTACACCCCATGGTTTCCACATACAGTAGGTTTTTTCAAGGTACCTCACTTTTACTTCCACTTCCTCAAAGATGTGTAGGTTATGTTCAAAGGTCTCTCTAAATTGGCGTTAGTGTAAGTGTGACTATGGATGTGAGGTGTGCTCTGAGGGCCTATTTTACCTCGGAAAAGGTGTGTCTGAAAAGGTTTTATATAAATAATATATATTCAAGCACACACAATTATACTGTATATGTATGTAAATTACTAGTATGGTCGAATATTTCTCACAAAATCAAATATGTAAATATGCAAAAGTATTGTGGAATGTGACAATATATAAATAAAACCTTTATATGTGAGCTGAAATAACTACATGTGACATGAAATATGTTTTCTGATGCTTACTTCCCAAAGAATTTATTTATTTCAGAGACACCACATGAAGCGTTAAATTTGCCTTGAAATGAAAACTGTCATTTTCACTTGTCAGACTCAAGAGGGTGGGCTCTAGCAATTAGTGTTAGTCATTTGTTTGAAAATATTCAGTAATACCATAATAAACAATCATTACTCTCTGTCCTCTCTTGGTGTTCTGCTGTGGCACTTGCTGCAACTGCTCTTTTCCCAATTGTTTTCCTATTCATAGTAAAGACATCTGAAATACTTGGAGCCATGGAATTAAAGGATGGAAAAACTCGGTTGTCATATTCGACAGCTCAACACAGATGTACACTGTAGAATGCACAGAAGGGTTGTGCGAAACCAATTGACAAAAATCTCCAGGGCCATCATGTGTGTGTGTACGTACAAAAATGTTGCGTATTCCCATTTCCATGCTCACATCGCGATGTATAAAAACTAAACTTGGCGTAAAGCCACACACATTTTCACGCCAGCTCAATCCCTGGCGCACGCAAGGTCTACGCTTGGTTTTGCAAACTGCCGGCACCCAGTGTCAAAGCAGCACTTTTGTTCCAGTGTGGTTTCCCATTCTTTTTTTAGATCCACATCCTTGACACGGCTTTATCAAATACACTGAAATTAACCGCATATTATTTATTAGTTTAAGGCATCTGATTGTAATTAACCTGTAACAATATAATGGTCCACAGAATGGCCAAACTATTCCAAATACCATAGCTGCTTTAGAGCTGTTACTATCAAGTATTTATCCCACTGTATCTGAGTGTGGAATCGCAGCTCTACAGCAGTTGATTGGAAAGAGAATTATCGGTATACAGCATTAAGCACACGCTGCCTCAGCCATGCGCACAGTCTATTGAACTGCTCTCATACGACAAACACTTCAGAGCCTTTCCTGTAGGGACATCGCGGTTCAAAAACAGTTTCATCCCAAGAACTATAAACGCACTCAATCAGTCCATCAAGTTCTCATTGTAGAACTGTTTGTACTTATAAGTACAATTACCGCACTGTAAACTTGCAATACAGTTATAATATTGCACAATCTGAGCCACTTTATAAAGCACGTATTTACATATGATGATGATATAACTTTTAAGATGAAATGCAGAAAAATATGTTTATTACATTATACAAATAAAATTTTAACATCATTTAATCTATATTGTTAATAATTAAACATGTAAGGACACAGTGTTGCAGCGCTAAACCAACAAATAGTACACTTTTCCTTGCTTCCACTTGGTATTCACTGAAATTCTTCTATCTTCCCCTGTGCTTTTGCCATTGTCTTTTCACAGAACACTGAGCTTAAGGGCTATTTATATTGATTTGCATATTCAAAGAGGCATAATTCTGGGAGGAGTTGGGGAGTGAAAGCAGGTACGTGCATGTGCGTTACTTTTCACGCCGACTGGGATTTATGTAGCGGAAGAAAGTGGAAGTTGGCGTAGGCACAGATTTATGCATCTGGATGTTTTTGTGCGTACGCAAATTTCCGCTTTTGTCCGTACGCCGTTATGCACAAGGCCCCAGGTCAGTGACCATATCTGAAATTGTCTTTTGAGTTTGTGTTGTAACTGACCATGGAGCCCTTCAAAAGTTTATCTTCTCAAAGAATGTTACTGAATGAAATTTTTTTTTCTTTTCTCCATTATCCACTAGCCTTTGCTCAACAATATCTTTAATGTGCATTTACTGTCAGGATCGATTTATGTTAATTGGTTTGGAACTTCCTTTGTATCTTTGTGCATTAAGTAATTAGTAATGTGTAAAATGATAATTGCACCTTACTGGTGAACTTATTTCAGCACTTTGAGTTTGCATTCAGTAAAGAGGGCTATGCAAAAATAAACTGAATTGAATTAAATACTCTTGAGAAGATGTGCACTGGCAGACAAACATGCATAATTAGCATACACAGTGCCCATTCCACAATTTGGACCTAGAACTTGGATGTTATAAGACAGAATGGCTGGCCAATGCACCCAAATGTTCACATTAGCAAATGAATATCCTATGAACTATGAAATATTGGACTTTGTCATTTACTATCTTTTCAATGGCAAATCCTCAAATAGTTTAATAGGAGTACTTTAATTATGACATTTGCTAAAAGAGGTGTTCATTGTAAACCAAAATTTTATTCACTAACTGCAAACATAAAAAAGGCATTTTTCAAAAATTTACTTGATTTGCAAACAACAAGTTGCATGTTGTTTTGTCTTCTCGATCCTTCAAGATTGCCCTGATGATCTGAAGCATAGGAGTAATTCCTAAAAAACAAAAACATGACAGTTAAAGGAAGGACTGACACCAAGATTTACTGCTCCAAATTGTCATTAATATGCGATTAATATATTCCTATGACATATCCCATATGGATTTAATTTGCATTATACACATAATCATATACTGTATAAATCATTTAACTTGTGCAAAGAAAATGATTTGGCATTATGTCAAACAATGTATAAAGAATGATTTTTTTTAAGTCGTAAGATAAAAAAATAAAGTGGTTCATTTTTCATTTATTTGCTCTGTATTGATACTGAAGTAAATGTTTATATCTGTTATGTTATTTGTTTGAGTAGAATGAAATTATAATGTTCTGGTTTTTGAAAAGAGAAAAAATGCACACACACACACACAGACAAGTATATATATGAATAAAAAAAATTAATACATGATTAATTTTCTCCCTTTGTGGATTTCTAGCTACACATTTGCTACAAAGTTGAGGTCTGGGAGACCAAGAAAACTTTCTGAAAGAACTCCTTGTTGGATTGCTAGAAAGGCAAAACAAAACCCTGTTTGACTGCAAAACACCTTCAGTAGTATCTGGAGTGGTGGTGCACTGTTCTAATGTGCAGAGGCAGCTGAACAAATACGACCTTCATGGTAGAGTCCGCAGAAGAAAACCTTTCCTGCCTCCTAGCCACAAAATTCAGTACCTGAAGTTTGCAAATTAACATCTTTACAAACTTGCTGCATTTTATAAACAAGTCATGTGGACTGATGAGGTCAACTTTGTGTCACAATGTGCGAAGGTATGTTTGGAGAAAGAAGGATGCCAAAATCCAGGAAAAGAACACCTCTTCAACTGTTAAGAATGAGGGTGGATTGATGATGCTTTGGGCTTAGGTTGCAGCCAATATGAATGGCACAGGGAAAATGTCATTGGTAGAGGGGAGAATGGATTTAAATAAATACCAGCAAATTCTGGAAGCATACATCACACCATTTTTAAAAAAGTTTAAGTTAAAAAGAGGATGAGCCCTATAAACAAGATAATGATGTGAAACACACCTCAAAATCTACATTGGATGTGATAAGTAAAAAAAAAACAAACATCTGCCATGCAAAGTACATTTTGATACTGTTAATAAATTGAGTGCCACACAAGCAAGTATACCGAATTAAAAGGAGACAGACTTTGAAAGTGATAAACTGAGCTGCCAAATGACAAGCCATTTCTCTAATAACTGAACCAGAAAGAGAGATCACATGGCCCTGTGTGGTGGATGAATGCTAGGTTGATCAGCTGCCCTGGGATGCCTGCATTTTCTGTCATGTTTCACTCAAATTTTCTTTGCATAAATAAAAATGATCATATTGCATTTAACTCACCTTTCACTGGGCTATCCAGAGATGCTTTCCAGTAAGCAGTGTGTCTCAACTTTAAAGGTTGACTTTAGGGAAGATCTTGCTGAAATTTTAGCAGGTTGTTAACACTAGAATCCCTGAAGCCTATGAAGAAACTCATAATCCCAGCCCACCTTAAATCCCTTCGCACGTCTTGATCAGCATCTTTTGTTTTGTAAATGTGTTGATCAGCACAAGCAGCCTGCTATCCCCACCCACCGCCGGGGCTCATGTCAGGCAAAAAGTTCTCCCAGCTCAAGACTTCTTTATCTGCGTGTGAGGTCCTTGAGTTACATAAGATAAATAATATATTGTTATTTGGAACACATGCATTTCATGTGTGTTCCGTGTTTACAATGATCTGGGTAAGTGTAGGATGACAGGAAATGCGAGAAACACAAGAAATGTTGAACAAACACCTAAAATAGAAACTTTTTTCATGTTATAGTACTAATTAGTGCTAGGCGGTATACCAGTTCATACCAAAAACCATTTTTTATTTTTGTTATGATATGGATTTTTCTTATACCGGAACACCGGTTTAAATAGCCTAAACAACGTTCTGAACGTGGTGCAGCGGGAAACTGTTTAAGGGGGGACCTTTTTAACTGCTGCACCGCTAAACAGGCATGCAACGGAGTACATGCGTTAGTGAAGGTATTGAGCGGTGAAAATGGACAGAGAACATTCCTAAATGGAAGCTGTAGCAGACGATAAAGTTGAACATGATGACACAGAAGACCTTTTGATGAAAAAAGGTGCCGTTTCTGTTGTCTGAAGATACTTTGGTTTTAAAAGTTCGGATGTGGACCATTATGTTCAAATGTGTGAATACTGTTTCTATACTACTGGATAATACTGCAAGCTAAGTTGTACTTATTTTTTTTTTTTTTTCCAATACTGTGTAAGGTATCTGGTTACTGCATAATAGTGTGACGATGCCGGTCCCCTACAGACTCCCTCTTCCCACATGGGAGTCTGTTGAACCAACACCGTCGATAGTTATGACCGAGATGAGCTGAGAAATCTCATTGAAGCCAGGGGATGGTGGAAAGTGCTCAAGTGCTTTTGTTAAAAACAGTCAAAAGTAAAACCAAAAGAGCCAATTGTGTAGTGTTCAGAAAAATACAATACCCAAACAAATAGCAAATCCATACAACCAGTGAAACGTGGAGATAAAATCCATAATAAATAAATCCGTTAAAATGCAGTCTCTCTCTCCTCGCCCAATCGCAGCACAACACCTTCTGTCTCCATGGCTCACCCTTCACTGGCGTTACTGGCGGAGCCTTTGCAGCACGAACTGCTTTCTGCCAACCCGTCTTGGTTGCCGCCACACTGCGCAACCAGACCATCCATGGTCGGCACACCTCCTGTCTTCCTTCGCGCTCACTCAGTCGTTCCTCCATTGGGAGGTCTTACATTTCGCTTGCCCCACGCTACACGCTTCGTCAGCAGGGTGAACCAGCCCCTAGATCGCCTCAGCCTGCGCTCCCTCATGGAGACTTCCTGGTGTCTGGATCGTCTCCCATGACTGCCTTTTCCCTTCTTTAACCTCCTTGTGTTCTCTCTTTTCTTTTTTCCTTCTCCCTATCCTGCCGGCCCATAAATATACATCTCCGTGGGCGCAGTGCCTTATTCACATGCCGCAGTAAGCCGATCAAGCAATTGAGAACGATCGGGTGCAACTTGCCCCAATCACCTCATCAATTTCCCGCAGTCGTGCAATTGCACCCACGGAGACGGACACGGCGAACTGGATTTATAAACTGACCTTTTTTTTTTTTTTTTGAAGCCGCGGACTCACTAGATCACAAATACGTAGTATTATAAATGCAAGTTGCAGTTTTATTATTTATGTGTAAAGCTTAGTTTGAAGCAAGGTCCATATTAATGCAATTTGCCTTAATGAGGGTTCAGTTGGTAACTTCACTTGTTTTATTTTATTTTATTTTGGTGAATACTGTGTAATGTACCTGGGTTTTGAAGTCTTGGAAGTAATAGTATTATTACTGGAAGTTGCACTATTATTTATTTTATTGTTATTATTTATTAGTTTAAATATTATGCAGTTTAATGATGGTAAAGTTGTTTAAAAAGTCACTTTAAATGTGTCAGTGGACAGAGACTGTTAACATTAACAGAAAGTCTAATTGGTTTTCAAAAAATATTTACTATTTATTCCTTTTCTAAGACATGTTCAGTGCAATACAATTTTTGATAAGCACCTCTGGATATTTTACTGTGTCTAAATGCCTCTTTGGGTGGTTGAAAATATGTTGTCAAAATTTTAGTTTAAGTTGTTTGCAAACTTTGTTCAATAAAAAGGTTCTATATTTTGACTGCATCTGTCATGCAATGTGATTCCTTCTCTTCATTAGTGCCACCCCCTTGAAAACTATCACTTTATGGGGGCCATGCAAACCTGTATTAATACTTGTGTGCACATTAAAATGTTTTTTTGTTCAATGTGCAATTCTCATGATAGTGGAATAGGTTATTCTTAGCCAGTCTACTGCAGTAATTGCAGTGAAAAATCCACACATACATGGGAAAAAAATACCGTTGAATACCATGAAACCAGTATAATTTTGAAAAATGCCATGATATTGAATTTTGGTCATACTGCCCAGCACTAGACTGAAGGACACTGTTATGATTGGCGACTCACAGAACTCACAATGGGCCTTTACCTCAAAAAACTAAGCAAAAAGGCCCCAGATAAGGCCTGGAACAAATTCAGTATATAAACTCATCTTAAATTGTATTGCAATGTTTTCAAACACCATTAATATCACTTTGACATGGGGAAAAGAGAACATTTGACAGGGCATATTGTGGACAAAGAAAGATTGCTTTCAGTACATCCATAGTAGCAGCAGGTGCATGCAAATGTAAGAATAAACGGTGGGCTTTCTTTTTGAAGACAAAAGCACCAATGGAATGTGGTATTGGCCATGACAAAAATGTATAATTTGAGTACAACTATATTGAAATGCCAACAAATGTATTGAATCACATACACATGTTGTTTTACAGCAGATTGGTACACAATGCACTTGCCTATACTGTTAGGTATTCAGGGTCTGCAGAAACATGACAAAGCTGCTTTCCAGCAATGTGGACTTTACGTGCAGCATGCTCCGTCCACTTGGCGATTATAGTACTGAAAAAATGTGTGGTAGTACAAGTTTTAAGGAAAATACCAAAATATTTAATAGAATAAAAAGAGATACATAGAAAACAATCATTGGTTCCTTGGGACCTCTAAATGTCTTTTAACTGTCTCAGAAAAAAAACATCCTCATGTGAGCTTGTATAAATGAGAGAGATTCTTTTGTTTTATTTACATCTAGTTCTGCATTACTTAGACAACAGCTGATCGCTTTGGTTATTCCATTATTTTTACAAATAATCATGTTTTTCATAAGCCTTACAAGAGTTATTTTTATTGGCAAACTATCAATCCATTGAAACCTTTAATTAAATGCTTAGTTTCAAAGATTGCTATCAAAGCACAGTTTTAGACTTGCTATGTATACTGTTTCCATTTGTTTGACTGAGTAGTGTTCTGTTACAATGTTTTGATTCTAAATAAAAGGAATAAAACAACAAAAAGAATCTTGAATAAATAAACGATTAATTACAGAGACACAAGACTGCTAGAGCACTTGTATATGGAGTGAAGGGCTTAGAAGATGTCATCTTTCAGCTTCACCCTATGCAACACAACAAACAGCTGGAGAGAATGACGTTCTCTGCTTTCAAAATTATGGATCCCATAATGATTGTCCACTCTGCTTTTTTGTTTACTCACAGAAATTTGAAGTCTTATCAGACTCATAGTACCACACCCATCCTCTTTTTACAATATTTTTGCCTGGTAAATGGTTTATGTGAATTTCCCCTTGGGATTAATAAAGCATCTATCTATCTATCTATCTATCTATCTATCTAGGCCTATCAAGACAAGGACTACTGGGTTTCAGAACAGTATCTACCCACAATCTTTAACATGTATGAAATCATAGATGTTAACACATTACTTTGGTAAATATGACTGAGGTTTTTTTTTTTTTTTATTATATAAATTAATTATTTGTACACTGGTATTAGTGAAGGAATGTCATGTATATCAGAAACTCAAGCTAAATGCAAACTGCTACAAATTATTGATTATGTTTAATTATATTTGTGTTGCACAAGTGTAGAAATTTAGGCACATATATATGTGTAATATTCTTCATTTAACATTGTGGAAAATATACTGATATAGTTTTCCAATATTCTAAAGTGTTTTGTGTTTACAGACTTGTTTTTTTAAAGATTCAACAATAAAATACAGTAATCCCTAGCAATATCGCGCTTCGACTTTCGCGGCTTCACTCTATCGCGGATTTTATATGTAAGCATATCTAAATATATAACGCGGGTTTCTGCGGACAATGGGTCTTTTTACTTCTGGTACATGCTTCCTCAGTTGGTTTGTCCAGTTGATTTCATACAAGGGACGCTATTGGCGGATGGCTGAGAAGCTACCCAATCAGAGCACAGAGTTAAGTTCCTGTGTGCTGATTGGCTCAGCAACGGCGCACAGAATTTGATTCTGCTGCATTAACCAAGAAGTCTCGTCTCGCTCATTCAGCATCAACGTGTTTCACTGTGTAAAGAGTTAACTTTTGTGCTCTATTGTGTTTATCTTTGTGCATAGTCAAGCCCTTTGTTATGGCTCCAAAACGATCTGCTCCTGCTTCAGGGGCCATGCCCAAGCACCAACGGAAGATACTAACGACTGCCAAAAAGGTAAAAGTTTTGGATATGTTGAAGGAAGGGAACAGCTACACTGCTGTAGGATGCCATTACGGCGTCAATGAGTCCACGGCGTCCACGATTCTTTTTATTTAAAAAGGAGGAAAAGAATATAAGAGCTGCACAAAACAAGTTGTAAGTGGACATAATAAGGCGGTAGTCCAGATGGAATCTGCTTTAGGGATTTGGATTGAAGACTGCCGGAAGAAAAACAACGCCGGTGCTACACAGTCACCTGAAGAGGCTCCTTTAGAAGAGCTGTAACGCTCTCCTTTGTTGTGCAGTAAAATTAAACTCATCATTATCGGACAAGTCGTTGTGTCATTGTTGGTGAGTAACCATAATTAATGTTCTACGTACGGTACTTAGTACATGTACGTACGTTTAGTGTCACTGTACGGTAATCCCTCCTCCATCGCGGGGGTTGCGTTCCAGAGCCACCCGCGAAATAAGAAAATCCGCGAAGTAGAAACCATATGTTTATATGGTTATTTTTATATTGTCATGCTTGGGTCACAGATTTGCGCAGAAACACAGGAGGTTGTAGAGAGACAGGAACGTTATTCAAACACTGCAAACAAACATTTGTCTCTTTTTCAAAAGTTTAAACTGTGCTCCATGACAAGACAGAGATGACAGTTCTGTCTCACAATTAAAAGAATGCAAACATATCTTCCTCTTCAAAGGAGTGCGTGTCAGGAGCACAGAATGTCACATAGATAGAGAAAACAATCTCTAGCAAACAAATCAATAGGGCTGTTTGGCTTTTAAGTATGCGAAGCACCGCGGCACAAAGCTGTTGAAGGCGGCAGCTCACACCCCCTCTGTCAGGAGCAGGGAGAGAGAGAAAGAGAGAGAGAAAGAGAGAGAGAGAGAGAGAGAGTTTGTTTTTCAGTCAAAAATCAATACGTGCCCTTCGAGCTTTTAAGTATGCGAAGCACCGTGCAGCATGTCCTTTCAGGAAGCAGCTGCACAAAAGATAGCAACGTGAAGATAATCTTTCAGCATTTTTAGACGAGCGTCCGTATCATCTAGGTGTGTGAACAGCCCCCCCTGCTCAATCCCCCTACATCAGAATCAGAGAAAGTCAGCGCAAGACAGAGAGAAAAGTAAGCAATCTAGCTTCTCAGCCATCTGCCAATAGCGTCCCTTGTATGAAATCAACTGGGCAAACCAACTGAGGAAGCATGTACCAGAAATTAAAAGACCCACTGTCCGCAGAAATCCGCGAACCAGCAAAAAATCCGCGATATATATTTAAATATGCTTACATATAAAATCCGCGATGGAGTGAAGCCGCGAAAGGCGAAGCGCGATATAGCGAGGGATCACTGTACACACATTTTACTATATACAATTTTTCTTGCATTGTACGTATTTATTGCTGGTGGCCTGCCTATCGTAATGGCTGTAACATATGTGATATCGGAGACCCTCGATATCTTTAAAATAATACTTAGGTTTTACTGTATAGGCCTATAGACAGTGTGTTTACATACATAATTGCAACAAATCTTATCTAATATCTAAGAGAATACAAAGGGTTTATGCTGTATAACTGTGCGGGAAATGTTTAAAAGAGTGTGGGACAGTTTATAAGGGCTTAAAATATACAAAAATAACCATATAAACATATGGTCTGGAACGCAACCCCCGCGAATGAGGAGGGATCACTGTAAACAGAAGAAGAGCCTATTTTTGTTTTTGTCCTTAACATATACAAAACTATTTACTCTAGCAGAAATGTTCAAATTCTTACCAGTTCCTCCAGCAATCATTCCAAGATGTTTGATCATTTTTATTTCTGGTTCAGATTTTTTGTCAGGACGGATGGCAAATTTTCCTGAAAAACATTAAGTAGATAAAAATGAAACCTACTGTTTGTTCATGTTTCACTTATGATTAACAGATGCATTGAGAAAGATCTAAAAAGGAGAAAACAGGCTTATATTTGGACATAAATGTAAAACAAAAAAAAGTACTGAAACTGCAAAAGCAAAAAGAAACAATAGAAAGTCTGTTGCCATCACTGGGAATGTCAAAATCAGCTCTTCAAAACATCTGAAAAATTGGTTAAATTAATAAATAAGAAGGCAAGTTAGTTGATTATAATTAAGTTGCCTTAATTCTCATTTGCACACTTTGTCAGGGGTCAAAGTCCACCTAGCATACATGTCATTAAACCATCCACACGGACCCCTAAGAGTTTGTAACAAAGATGGACACAGAGACAACAACCAGTTTTAAACAGCTGAAGTACCCATTGCAATTTTATTTAAACAAATTCAAAATTAGAAAGTGCAATGCAGAAATGAATAAATAAGTGACTAAATAATACAGATAAAAGTCAGTGCTCAAATAAAGAAATCCTTAAGTTTAAATGCTGAAGTGAAATACTCCCAGGGATCAGGTAAAAGTAGGGCTCTCTCTTGGTCTCTCCAGCTCACCCCAGTGGGTCCGCTCATCTGAAGGCAACGCTGATAACTGCCATTGCCATCAACCGACTCCGTGCTGCCTGCCCGCTTTGGCTTCTTTCAAGATGCACCTAGCCGGCACCCTATCATTCCATAAGCTGTTTTTGGCAATTAAGCTTAAGGTTTATAGTTCTTGACACATTTCAATTGTTTTAGTCACCAAAAGTGATACAACAGACACTGTTTTGCTAGTCTAAAAACAGTTTTCTTTACACTTGTCAAATTCCTTGCTTACTGGTCAACTTAATACATGGAATACATGAAACAGTACATTTTCTCAAGATAAAGTAACAGTGAAAAACTTCCTCCATAATCAAAAGGCAAGAATCAAATAACTAGTATGTTGTGCTGTAACTTGCTACTTAAACCTGCAATAAGATAAAGAAAATGGCTATTTTAAAAAATAAAATAAAAAACTCTTCCTGTCCATCTGTGTGACAGCTCTTGTGAACAGTATCACACACTGAAAGTAGTCTCTTGACATAAACTCACAGGGAAAAGGCAGAGTTGTCCAAACAAGCACTCAAAGTTAAAGTACTGTTAAAAGTAAGAGACAATGAAGTTCCCAGGTTACTTTAAGTTAGGTTTTTAATGTATTAAAAATACACATTTTCAAGCCTTGACAGACAAAACAAAAAAAGTGAAATGTCACGAAAGCAGGCAAAAACCCATGTTAGATACCAGACACTGGATCATAAGGTTAAACACAGTTGTTGGACCAACAAGAGGGAGTAGCTACAACAGAAATGAACTGAAGCCAAATAAGCTGCAACACATAATGATTAAAAGATGTTTTATCAAATATTTGTTGAAATAACTAGAAAAAAAGAGCAACTATATTGATCTTATCAAACATACACACAGAAGAGCTGAACAACAAAAAGCACCCTGAACAGAACATTTTAAAAACCACTTCAGCAGCCCCTCATTCCATTTAGTTCCAATGAATCAACTTAACTCCCAAAGGTCTGGACATGAACATGAATGCAATTATGGAGGAAGAGATTTCAAATGCAAGAAGGGTAATAACGAATAACAAGGTCATCCAAAACAATGAGATTTCAGCAGAACACCTTAAGAATGGTGACACCAGTGCATGTATACCAAACAGATGCTGTAATAAGGAATGTGTCCAAGACTGGGGACATGAGTGGATAGACTTCACAGACTGTAACATGTGGCACTCCTCTCCATCGCAGGAAAAGCATTCTGCATGGTGATGTTGTGACGACCACTTAGGGCAGTTAATGGCAAACCTTGTGTCATGCTTTGAGCAAATATTCACTATATGAAACATTATTGAACAATGTCTGGAATTCAGAAGAACCCTGTCAAACTGCTTTGTTAGTTTCAAAAAAAGTGTTTTGACAGCATCCACAAGGAATCACGATGGCATGACTTTAGGTCATATGGCCATCAATATCCCCTAAAGCCTCTATTTAAACTTTAGTTGTTGTATCAATATAGACAGGGGCATGACTGATAATTTCAAGATTGTTACTGGCGTCAACTAAATTTTAGTCCCAATTTTTTTCCTCTTAGTAGATTTGTGAAAAACCTGCAGCAGGCCTCACCTTGTTTTAAAACTGAATACATATTGCACAGGTACCTGATAGTCCTGGACTTTGCCAATGACTTTGCCATATAGAACAGCACCAAAGAAGAGCAAAACACAGGTCATAATTGACCTGCAACTTATCAAAACATTATACCTGCCTCGGCAATGGTCTAGTGAATAATGGCGGCGTAGAAGTAGCCATCCATTTTAGGATGGGCATTGTTGCTGCTACAGCTTTCCAACATATGTGCCACATCTAGTCATCACAGACAATCAGCTCCAGATCAAATGTCACTCTGTTCAAATCAGCTACTTTACCAACTGCTGTTTATGCCAGCATGTTAACTGGAACTTGAAAGCATTCCAGCAGATGACCACATTGAATCTTTCTCATCACCTACCATGAAGGAATTACTAATAAGGAAACCTTACATAAATCTGATACCAAAAAAAACATTCTGCAGGAATGTGGAAGGTGCACTGAAACCACTGCTAGTGACTGTTCCAATTAGAGATAGCTT
The DNA here is from genome assembly GCF_900747795.2 of Erpetoichthys calabaricus. Lineage (NCBI taxonomy): Eukaryota > Metazoa > Chordata > Cladistia > Polypteriformes > Polypteridae > Erpetoichthys > Erpetoichthys calabaricus. Next base: position 286,776,630 of record NC_041394.2, on the reverse strand, counting down.
TCTGACCAATGTGTGCTTTCATGACAAGGATAATACAGAGATGCACTGTGCCAATCTAAATCAGCATAGTTTCATGCTTTTGTAAATTGTATGTAAAGACCATACATTTTAATAATTTACAAAAAATTATAATAATGTCTGCCATTTTTACACTTTTACAAAGCCAAAATGTACTTGAGTCAAGGCTCTTCTTTTAAGTGACCTTGTCAAACACGTTTCCTTGGGCAAAATATCATGGGAATGTTTGAATAAAATCTTTTGCTTATTAATCATACAGTTTTAGGGACATAATAAACTCTAATCCTGAGCCAGCTCTATTTGTAATAACACTTAAAAACAATATTATTGGTTAGTGAATATGAATAGTGTATTGGTATAACCCAAACTGCTAGCACCCCATCTTATTTGGCCGAAATGAAAGAATCCTAACAGACCTATCACAACACAATTAGAAAAGAATATCCTATTTATTGAAAATGAAGACAAACTGAAATGACCTTTATGATGAATACTTCAAAACTTTTTTTAAGAATATGAGACTGAATCAGCACTGTTCTCAATTAAGTAAACATTGTGAAGCATCACTAACCTTTTAGTATTTAAGGTAAAATTTTAGTACACATTTTTAATTGGTCACTGAATAATAAATCTGCAATTTTCAATTTTGTTAAAGTAAACATAAGAAGTTTACAGTTTATTTTAATTGTAAAAATGAGATGGATAACACTTTAATATAGGACATGAACCATATACTGTACATGGCTGGTTATGTAGGAGGTTAGTGAAAAAAAAAAATCAGATTAGTGACATGGAATAGGTGATTGCTACATTTTTAATATTTCAGTATTTGAGTGAACACTTCATTTTAAATCTTTTTCTTTCCCTGCTCTCTAGATAGTTAAGGGAAGGAGAATATGATCCGTATATGATGTACTTACTGCATGACATAATGTATCTTTAAAATATTCTTTGTAATAAAATACTGATGTCAAAATAATTAAATAAGAATTTGTGAATAAATTAAATATGACCCACAATACAGGGATAAACTATAGACGTTTCTTTAACATCAGAAAAAAAGTGCTTTTTTTCCCCCAAAGAGTGACATTATTCTAGTATGCATCACAGACTCAAATATTAATATGAAAGATAAAGTCTATCCTATTCACCTAGATTCTCTAAAATAACATTACGTCAAGATTTGAAGGGCTCTAAAATCTATTGTTCCTTGTTGGAAAAAAAAAAGTTTTATGCAAAATTTGCCCTAAAAAGTGTTGTAATCATGTCCTTGTCTTCTTCTTGAAACATGTATTTTAAAGTATTATTCTGCATTTCTTTTTACTTTATTTTATACCTTGCAAAATACCACTATCATGATAGACCGCTAAGCAATGACACTATTTCATATTATTATAGAGACTGGTTTGCCGGTGTTGGAACTATTTCAGTTTCATTTTATTAATATTATAGCTAGTCTTTTGTCTGTTTTACTCATATAGCTAGGCCTGATATATAAAAAAAAACAAAAAAAAAAATCATCAAGCTAAGTTTTCTCTTAGTTCAGAAAAACACTAAATAAAATTCAACCCCTCAGCTTGCTTTGATGCAAATCACTAGCCCACAACACCAGCTTATCAAAAGCAAGAGAGTTATGAAAAAATATATACTGTGTGTGTGTGTGTGTGTATGTATATATATATATATATTTATTAAATGTATTCAACTTTTTTTTCTTAAATACCAGATTTTTCTAATGGCAAGAGATACTTTCAAAGGAAAAATAAACATTCACAATTAATAAAAAAATCAAATTAGCTGAAAAGGTATAGAATGTTGCTTGCGATTTATTTTTAAATATTTTAAAATATTTTATTTGTTATAGATCTTAGGAAAAATTAAGAGCCATTTTGGAAGCATGAGGGGAACCCACACAAATAGATGCATAAATCTCTTATCAGCTGATCAGTGCATATATATTACTTACTAGACAAAGAGCCCATTTTCGACAACATAAGATGAAACGGGCACAACTGGAATAGTAATAAGTATAAGCACCACAAACCTGATATAGATGTATTGAATGAATGCGTAATTGAATCAGAATGCGTAATTAGGACTCGAGCTGTAGTCGAAATCGCCTTTCAGGCCTTTAGAGCTTTAATCGAAGTCGCCTTTCTCTTTGAATTTTTGCGGCCGTAAATTCGCCACCTGCCGCAATGTTGGGGTTGGATGTCGGTCAAAGTCGCCATTCTCTTTGAATTTTCGCGGCCGTAAATCCGCCGCCTGCCGCGATGTCAGTCTCGTAAGGTTTTTCGGGCAGCTGCGCAGAAGGCGACTGCGCATTCGGCTTCGGACGGACGTGAGTGAGTGAGGAGGCTGGCGAATTATGTATTAAGATTCAAAACAAAAAAGTATTGTTGTTCTTTCTATAAATACAGTAACTTACCCTTTCCTTTGTAAACAAGCAGCCCACTCGGACCTCTGAAGTCAATGCAGTCGCCTATACGAAGGCTTTCCAAGTATTGGGACATCTTTCCACCCTCAGGGAATTTTGGATTGACATCCTTATAATATATCTAAATAAAAAATGGAGGTAATATATTTCAATGATTTCAGGAATGTCAAATAAAGGATTTTAGTATCTCATGTAATTTTTCATGGAAGTAACTTTTACGATTTCTTAGAATTTAAAAAATAAACCTGTTTGTTTCAGACGTGACGAAAAGGGGTGTAAGGCCTCCAAACAAGCCACAGAACCAGTCCAGCTAATTCCCAACTACCAACCACAGGCTCTGGCCTTATAAAGCCCAAAAACGTAGGATTAAATTAAATTAAAGTTCAGAAATAAATGTAAATTTTCCACAATGTTTCACAACAGGGAGAAACAGTGGTTGTGACCCAAAATACAACATAAATCGTTTGAAAAATAAAAATACAATTAACAAAAATGAGCAAAAAGGAGTTGCATTAAGACAATCTTAAGGCAAAAAAGTTCCAATACACAAATCCAGAAAAATAATCCAATTACAGAAGTAAAATGATCAAAGAAACCATCAAAAGCACAGAAATGTAAATACCAATGCAAAAAACTTTAAATAACTTCAATGAAATGCTCCTCAAGCCTCTTCCCAGGCAGAATAGGAGTTCTCAGCTGTACTGATATGTCAGGGTGGCCATGCCTCTTGGGGAACCACTCACCAAACACAAGTAACATCACCACATTTATGGAGACAAACATAACATAAAATACATACAAATATAGAAAATTCTAAACACCTAAAAGAACAATGAAACAATTAATATAAGTCAGGGAGGGAACCCTGGCGTAACACAACAATTTTTGCTGTTTTTATGTCTGTTTCATGTTTTTCAAAATTAATGTTATCAGATCTTCACATAAAGTATTATATAACCAGTACGAACATTCATAGTTTTCATATTCTTTCTCTGTAAATTTAGCATTTGTTTGCTCAGAGGTTGATGCGCTTGCTGCTTCCTGAGCAGCTCTTCTTTTCTCCACCCTAGCGACCCGCTTCTTCTCTTCTTTCATTGGCATCTTTTTGCATTAAAACTAATTATGACGCCTGGACAGTCCATGAGAGGGTCGATACCTCCCCATGGCCACAAGAGGGCAGCCGCCTGGATCTGCTTGGGGGCCACTGGAACGGAGCTGGGAAGCTCATCCCTATGGGAGGACGTGGCCACTGCGAGGGGGCGCCCAGACAGTTATGGAAACCTGGATGGCAGCACTGTAACCACTTTTCAGGCTTAAGTATTTCAGGAGAGCTGGGGTTTAAGTTATTTGGGGTGAGACCTATTCTAGGCTTGTGGAGACTTACTAGGTCTCATAATCCTCCTTGCTATGGTCCTGACTCCAGATCATAACAAGCATCTTACAAATTTCATAAAGAAAACAACAAAAATTATTTAGAGGGAGGACAATACCATACCATACCATTTTCAAAGCCCATTTAATCCTGAGCAGGGTTGGGGGGAAGAGTTGGAGACAAACCGGGAGGACAATAGATATTGCAAGTATAACTAGCATAGGCTGGCAGGAACAGATCTTGAAAGCCAGACGCCCCAACTATTTGAATGAGGTTCATCTATATTATACACACACACACAAAAAAACCGCCTGGTGGAGAATATATATAATTTTTAGATCTAAAATAAATACAGATCAAAATTAAGTTACATCGCTAAGTCAGTGTACATTAAACAGCACAAAAGCAGCAATTTTCAAGTTGACCTCAGTAATTTCTATAAAATTAGCTTTTTGAGGTGGTCCCAGATTAAACAAATTATGCCTATAATGCACATCTGAAAGCACATAACTAAAATATGAGTGGTTCAGACAGTTTACTAGTGTGCTTTAGCAGGTTCATCTGAGACCCGATGGCAAACATTCCTAAGGTTGCACTGCTCTAGATTATCCACTGGAACACTTTACAAATGAAACTGAAGCATTTGCAGTTTAGTAAATGAGTTTCTTTTAAAAAAAGTCTACCAGAATTGTGTAAAGGATTTAATATTCAACTGGAAAATTAACATAGAGGCAGTGAGAACCAGAATTACAATTCAGAAGTTACCTGGTCCAAGTAGAAGTTTGAAACCAAAGGAAGTTTCATCATAAAATCAACCCAAAAAGCAGAGGGGAAAAAAAAAAAAAAAAACAACTCCACACAAGTAGTCCACTCCACATGTAGTTTCCTTCAGGATTTAGGCACAGATCCAAAGAATTAAGAACAAAAAAAAAAAAAACACTAACAACTTACAGAAAACAGACATTAAATCATGATCAGAGTGGCAGCAGTCCAGCTAGCGTACCCAGAAATGAGGCATCATATTTGCGGATTAAAGTTTCCGATTCCTGGTAAAAAAATTGAAGATCTCTGCCATTCAGTTCTTTAAACAGGCAGAGGTAATCATACACACTTTGCTGCCATTAGATCTACATGCACAGCAGTGAGGTGGCTTTAGAAAGCATGAACAATAGTAAAAATTATGAAAATTGAAATAAAACAAAATGAGGAAAAAATAAACTTTACATCTATGAGTGCATGTTTGGAGTTCAATTCCATTAAAAAGTTAATTATGACATTTCTGTTTAAGTATTAAAAACAGTATGCAAGATTTAGTAAAATTAAAACCTTTATAACCAAGTCCACGTATCCTTTATCATCATCACTTGAAACTGGAGTGTAAGGTCTTACAACAAGCTCTCCATTTATCCTTGCCGACAGATAAATGTGCTGTCCTAAAAAAATGAAAAGAAACAAGTTATTATTAATACTAAAGAAGTGCAATACATAAAACTTTATATACAGTTTAATACATGCAATTTTGCTACTGTAAAACCCCAAAAATAAATTTTTGCTATGTACATTAAAACTATATATACCAAAAAGGCTTCTATGTAATATAATTTGTAAATCTATATACCAAACATAAATGCAGCTGTTAAGACAGAAAAACAACATGTAGGAAAGCATGATAATTGTTACATTTTGTCATATTTTGATGATGGTGGCAGAATAAATCTCATGTATTATATTTGGTGTACGTCTGTTGATTGTGATAGCCATGGTAATACAGTACGGTTTATACTGTTAAACTCTTCAATCTCAACTCAACTATAGATGACTCCTTCCTTGTGGATGAGAGCACTGAAATAACAGTTTACAGGAATCATGCATTCTGGCCTTATATTTATCCATTTGTGCAGTACAAATTAAAGAACAATGAACAATTCTTTGACTAAATGGCTTCTTCCCTTACTCTTAAGTGGACAACTTCTGGTGTTCATAGCATTAAATAAAGGGAGTTATGCACAGCAAACCTACCACAGTATCCCTCTTTTTAAACTCTCAACAGGCTGCTCTTAGGATATTATTTTTTTATATAGATTTTTATATTGTTAATAATAATAATAATAATAATCTTATTAGGTCAGTGGAGCTGCTTACTCTTGAATATGCAATACACAATTGAACGTGAGTAGAACATTCCTGCATTAGATCAAACCGGGATGTTGTTGTTGTTGGGCTTTGAAAAACACAATTTTATAGGAAAGTTAATTCTTTTCAATTGAAAAGGGTAGTCAGTAGGAATAATGTGTAAGCCAAGTATGCATTATTATTAGATGTTTACAATACTAAATTAAATGGTGTTAAATGTTAAATGGTGCGACTCAAACCACCTACACCTGAACACCAGCAAAACCAAAGAGCTGGTGGTGGATTTTAGGAGGCCCAGACCCCTCATAGACCCAGTGATCATGAAAGGTGACTGTGTGCAGATGGTGCAGACCTATAAATATCTGGGAGTGCAGCTGGATGATAAATTAGACTGGACTGCCAATACTGATGCGCTGTGCAAGAAAGGACAGGGCTGGTTATACTACCTTAGAAGGCTGGCGTCCTTCAACATCTGCAATAAGATGCTGCAGATGTTCTATCAGACAGTTGTGGCGAGCGCCCTTTTCTACGCAGTGGTGTGCTGGGGAGGCAGCATTAAGAGGAAAGACGCCTCACGTCTGGACAAACTGGTGAGGAAGGCAAGCTCTATTGTTGGCATGGACCTGGACAGTTTAACATCTGTGGCAGAGCGAAGGGCGCTCAGCAGGCTCCTATCAATTATGGAGAATCCACTGCATCCACTTAATAGTATCATCTCCAGACAGAAGAGCAGCTTCAGTGACAGACTGCTGTCACTGTCCTGCTCCACTGACAGATTGAGGAGATCGTTCCTCCCCCAAACTATGCAACTCTTTAATTCCATCCGGGGGGGGTAAACGTTAACATTTAACATTATACATAGTTATTGTCTGTTTTTCACCTGCATTATTATCATTCTTTAATTTAATATTATTTATTGTATCAGTATGCTGCTGCTGAAGAATGTGAATTTCCCATTGGGATTAATAAAGTATCTATCTATCTATCTACTAATTTGTTTATGCCATTCGCTCAAGTGCAATATTTCTTTTCATGTTTTTAGTTAGTTATACAGGTGCTGGTCATAAAATTAGAATATCATGACAAAGTTGATTTATTTCAGTAATTCCATTCAAAAAGTGAAACTTGTATATTAGATTCATTCATTACACACAGACTGATGTATTTCAAATGTTTATTTCTTTTAATGTTGATGATTATAACTGACAACTAATGAAAGTCCCAAATTCAGTATCTCGGAAAATTAGAATATTGTGAAAAGGTTCAATATTGAAGACACCCGGTGCCACACTCTAATCAGCTAATTAACTCAAAACACCTGCAAAAGCCTTTAAATGGTCTCTCAGTCTAGTTCTGTAGGCTACACAATCATGGGGAAGACTGCTGACTTGACAGTTGTCCAAAAGACGACCATTGACACCTTGCACAAGGAGGGCAAGACACAAAAGGTCATTGCTAAAGAGGCTGGCTGATCACAGAGTTCTGTGTCCAAGCACATTAATAGAGAGGCGAAGGGAAGGACAAGATGTGGTAGAAAAAAGTGTACAAGCAATAGGGATAACCGCACCCTGGAGAGGATTGTGAAAAAAAACCCATTCAAAAATATGGGGGAGATTCACAAAGAGTGGACTGCAGCTGGAGTCAGTGCTTCAAGAACCATCACACACAGATGTATGCAAGACATGGGTTTCAGCTGTCGCATTCCTTGTGTCAAGACACTCTTGAACAAGAGACAGCGTCAGAAGCGTCTCGCCTGGGCTAAAGACAAAAAGGACTGGACAGCTGCTGAGTGGTCCAAAGTTATGTTCTCTGATGAAAGTAAATTTTGCATTTCCTTTGGAAATCAAGGTCCCAAAGTCTGGAGGAAGAGAGGAGAGGCACAGAATCCACGTTGCTTGAGGTCCAGTGTAAAGTTTCCACAGTCAGTGATGGTTTGGGGTGCCATGTCATCTGCTGGTGTTGGTCCATTGTGTTTTCTGAGGTCCAAGGTCAACGCAGCCGTCTACCAGGAGGTTTTAGAGCACTTCATGCTTCCTGCTGCTGATGAACTTTATGGAGATGCAGATTTCATTTTCCAACAGGACCTGGCACCTGCACACAGTGCCAAAGCTACCAGTACCTGGTTTAAGGACCATGGTATCCCTGTTCTTGATTGGCCAGCAAACTCGCCTGACCTTAACCCCATAGAAAATCTATGGGGTATTGTGAAGAGGAAGATGCAATACGCCAGACCCAACAATTCAGAAGAGCTGAAGGCCACTATCAGAGCAACATGGGCTCTCATAACACCTGAGCAGTGCCACAGACTGATCGATTCCATGCCACGCCGCATTGATGCAGTAATCCAGGCCAAAGAAGCCCCAACTAAATATTGAGTGCTGTACATGCTCATACTTTTCATGTTCATACCTTTCAGTTGGCCAACATTTCTAAAAATCCTTTTTTTGCATTGGTCTTAACTGATATTCTAATTTTCCGAGATACTGAATTTGGGACTTTCATTAGTTGTCAGTTATAATCATCAACATTAAAAGAAATAAACATTTGAAATACATCAGTCTGTGTGTAATGAATGAATCTAATATACAAGTTTCACTTTTTGAATGGAATTACTGAAATAAATCAACTTTGTCATGATATTCTAATTTTATGACCAGCACCTGTATGTAGTTCCCAATTAAAACCCACAGATGTAATGTACATGTATATCCAGTTCAAGCAGTTTTTTGCATGAATGCCAATACCCTATGTCAGGGTTTCTTGACTACTGGGCTGGGTCATAGCTTGGCATCAATGGGTCGCAAGCACACCGGGGGCTGAATCTGGGTTGTTACTGAGATGCACTGAAACCACCCCCTCTACCCTAGTCTGCAAAAACACTCAACAATGCTGCACAATATTTTTCAGCGTCTCTAGCCGTACTTGTTTCACCAATGGGGACCAACTTTACATTTTTCTTCAGTTTCACCAAATTTTCTTGCTCAATTCACAACATGATCAAATCTCTTTTTTTCTGTCCAAGCAGCTGTCCTTATGTTTCACTGCTTTTTGCTTCGCGGGACGTTAAAGTGTCTCCGAGAAAATCACGTCTCGTCTCCTTCCAAGCCATTCAAGATTTTTTTATAATAGAGACATATCAACACAAATAAAAATGTGTTGACTAGTTTTCTTTTTTCTGTTATGTCACCAAAATCTGTCAAGGCATTTTGACTTTTGGATATTTCGTTTTCCTATCATTATAAATATTGACAAATCATTGTAGCAGATACGTAGTGCCCTAGATGCCAAATTTCAGAGTTTTAACTAAACAGGAAATATTGCTTTTGGTGATGGATGAGTGAGTGAGTCAGTCTGTCAGCTTTGCATTATATACAGTTCCTTGAGAAATGATTCATTCCCTCTAGATGTTTGTCCTGTTTTATTTCATTACAACCTGGAATTAAAATGGATTTTTGAGGGGTTAGCACCATATGACCCAACCAGCTTACCACCTTCAAGGTAAAAAAATACTTCTACAGTGATCCCCCGCCTATCATGAAAGTTATGTTCCAGACCCATCAGCGATAGGTGAAAATCCGTGATATAGAAAGACCATATATATAAACATTTTTTTTTATAGTTTAACCCTTAAAATACCCCTCCCACACGCTTTAAACACATGTAAACTTATTAAAACACACTTTGTAAACACATATGATATGTGGATGTCGGGCTAAGGATATGAGTAACATCTCTCTACTATAAAAAAAAAATCTTGGCAGGGAGACGAGGCTTGATCTTCTCGGAAAACAATTTGACATCCCGTGAGAGACATTTTAATGGTCACGCAAGACAAGGCAGTGAGACAGAAGGACAGCTGCTGTACAGGCTTTTAAGTGATTGACGCAAAGCGCGACAAGCACAACACACAGCTGACCAGCAGCAGCAGCAAGACACCAGCTGAACTGATTGCACCCCCCCCCCCCCCACCTTCACAATGCAAGCAGCGTTATAAGTCCCCCGAGAAAGAGACTTAACCACGCCCGGGGCAGGAAATAAAGGACAAATATTGTTTTTACAAAAGTTTTAAAGTAAAAATGAAAATAATGCATATGTAACAATTCCCATGAAAATAACAATCTCTTTAAATTGTTTATCCGGTAAACCAAACCTGTGGGTGGCCATACAAAGAGAGCAGGGGGGGAAGCCCCGTAGTAATAATAATAATTTTAATAAATCTGCGATGTAGAGGAGGCTGGCGGTACGGTGACGCAGTGGTAGCGCTGCTGCCTCGCAGTTAGGAGACCCGGGTTCGCATCCCGGGTCCTCCCTGCGTGGAGTTTGCATGTTCTCCCCGTGTCTGCGTGGGTTTCCTCCGGGCGCTCCAGTTTCCTCCCACAGTCGAAAGACATGCCGGTTAGGTGGATTGGCGATTCTAAATTGGCCCTAGTGTGTGCTTGGTGTGTTTGTGTGTGTCCTGCGGTGGGTTGGCAACCTGCCCGGGATTGGTTCCCTGCCTTGTGCCCTGTGTTGGCTGGGATTGGCTCCAGCAGACCCCCGTAACCCTGTGTTCGGATTCAGCTGGTTAGAAAATGAATGGATGGATGGATGGATGGATGTAGAGGAGGCGCGATAGCTGAACCGCAGTATAGCGGGGGATCACTGTATTTTAAAACAAACAATAATTAAGACAACAGAAATTACCAGTATACATAGGTATTCACACCATACAACCCCCACCCCCCCCAAACCCCCCAAAACTCTTTTGCTGCATTTCAGCTGCAGTTCTCTTGGGGAAGGTCTTTATTAGCTTAGCACATATAGCAACTTTGAATTTTGCCCATTCTTCAAGGAAAAATTGCTCCAACTGCTTCAGGTTAGATGAGTGGCGCTGGTGTACAGCAATCTTCAAATCATGTCACAGATTCTCATTTGGAGGAAGTTTGGGCTTTAAATAGGCTACTCCAAGACATTTAAATGTTTCCCATTAAACCCCTCCAATGTAGCTTTAGCAGTCGGGACACACCTCCATTAGAGAAAGCGATTGTATTTAAAGAGATGTTATATAGAAAAGTATGTGGGGCGTGGGAGGAATATGGTTTGGTTCTTAATTATTATAGATAGAAAATCAGTATTTCACTACTGTCCATTTTAAATACCAATGAATAATAAAACATAGTAAAAAGTAAAGAAGTAAATTACATTAACACCTCATCAAAAACAATATTATGAATCACTTTATCATGTTACATTCTATAAACGTTGCTTTTTTGCATTTCTGTTTGCATACTGTTTGGGATATTTTTGTCCTTTTTGTTTATTGGATGATTCTATTTGTTCTTGATTTTTATTATATGCAGTTCTTTTTTGTTCGTTTTTTTTTTTTTTTTTGACATTTATTATCAGTTCTTGCCGCTCTTTTTCTTTTGCGATTTAAAAATTCGACATTCTTGAATAGATAATTTGCTTTCCTGCCTTGCCATTATAACGGACTGTGTTGAAGCATGAGTTACCACTGAGAGTGTCACGGGGTCATACGCAGAGAGAATGTGCACAGTAGGATTGGACGAGTGGTGTGGAGGGGAGTGTTCATGACAGAATAATGTGGACACGACGGAAAACGTTTTTAATAGAGACACACACACACACAAAGTATTTTATTTTCATTCCACTTAAACACTTTGGAATATATTGTTAAGTCCATTATACAAGTTCCAAATGAAAAATCTATTTTAATTCTCAGATTATAATGCAACAAAACATGACAACCACCCAGAGGATAAATACTTTTGGAAGTTCGATCATTGTAAGGGGAAGTAAAGGTGCGTACACCTGATGAGCCCCAATTAGGGTGAAACACGTGTTGTGTATTGTTTATATTATTTGGCAGGTACTGTATCATATATATACATACACATATACATATATACACACACACACACACATTATATATATATATATATATATATATATATATATAAAACAGAGGGAGAGAGTGAGAGATTTCAGAAAAAGTCACAATATTGCCCACTTGAATAATGGACTTTTTAATTAAAAGGCAGGTGAAAGGGATATCTGTTTTTGCCATGGTATCGAATTGGTACCAAGTTCAGTAACAATTTCACTGCCATTAGCATGCAATGCAAAACTTCTGGCATCGAAACATACCTAGTCACAATACAAGCAGAAGTACTGACACAACCTTCTAGGTCAGAAAATTTTTCATTGTTTAAAAACAATGCATTATCAAAAAACATTGATTCCACTGTTGACTTTCTTACCTGCACTAAAATTGAGTGATTCTGAATTATTATGTGTTACCATGTCAAAGTGTTTTACAGTATAAACACACTCAAACACCACATAAAATCAGTAGATTTTCTTAATATCAATGTTTAGACTGTTACTGATGCTTTTCTCATCCAGTAATGTGCATCTCTTGCAATTAATACAGTGCAATCAAAATAACTACACCTGTGAATGAATGCAGTGTCATACAAACATTTTCATCTTGAACCCTATTGCAACTCAATGTGCACAGTTTAAAAGTTTTGCTTGATGGTTATGTTAAAATATATTAAATATTAATATTATTAATATTATATATTATTATATATAATATTATTATATAATATTATACTGTTCACAAAAGCTTCACATTAAAAACAATTTAATAAATGTGTGTGTTTGTGTATAAACACTTTTATTTGTATTGTTATTAATTATATTGACCAGTTTATAAAATACTCATCTGAAAGAGGCACTTGTAAGAGGTTATATAATTCATAAGGAATACTTATTCTGAATAACAGAATATCATTGTGTATACAAACAAATAAAATGTGATTCAACTATACATAAACTTCATGGGTTTTATAGAATTTATAACTTACCAATGGGAAGCCCCAAAATGTGATCTTTGCTTTCAAGAGCAAACTTGAATTTGCGAGTGTCATGACTTACAATCTGAAAATGAAACAAAATTCATTATAAAAACTTAAATATCACACAAAATATGTACCAAAACCATTTAAAGTTGAACAGGTTTGACCTGGCTTCATTCAACTTTATTTAAATGTCTGTAATATTCATACATAATTTAAACTCTCAATAACAGTTTGTTTTAACATTTAGTCAGTTGCTACATTTAGAAGATACAATTTAAAATGCTTGTGCTTCATTTTCTATCAATGTATTGAACCAGGTTTCTAGTAACAAAGGTTGTGCATTTTTGTTTTATTTCAACAATAGTACATATAGTTCATCTAGTAATTATAAAACTATAAAGTTTTAATAAAGTTTTAATAAAGCTCTCACCTAGTACAGATTTATAACCACTATGACAGAGGTGGGCAATGTTGGTCCTGGAGAGCTGCTGTGGCTGCAGGTTTTTGTTCCAACCCAGTTTCTTAATGAGAAGTCAACTATTGCTGATGAAGCACTTATTGCTTAAGTGACATTTTGATGCTTCATTTTCGTGGTCTCGCTTGTTAAGGTTCCCCACCATTAATTGCTTACTTCAATCTTAAACAGCTGCACTCAGTGTTTGAATGGCTCCTTATTAGCAATAAGATGCAAATGACAAAGCAGCCAGCAGTTCTCCACCTAGCTTTTTTCCCATTTACAACTGTGTGTGTTCATCATGCACGGTTTGATTTAATAAAAACCTTAATAGAAAGGTGACAGACTGAAAATTATACAGTATATGTTTTAGGCTTCAAATCATTTGGATGATATCCTTGGAAAGGAAAAAATCTACCATATAAGAACCTTGCATTGCAGACTAAAAAGCCATAAAATCAAATAAGGTCTGAGATTGGCAAGGACTGGATTCTAATTAAGCAAAACCTGTAGCCATTGCGGCTCTTCAGGACTATTATTGCCAGCCCCTGCACTATGACAAGTACTTACTAAAATTAAACACTTTAATCTAATTCATCGCAAACACACCTGATTCAGGTAAACTGTATCTAACGTGAAGTATACAAATAGCTATTGGCAAAAACCTGCCTATCGATTTGCTTGAGCTTTTGATTACATACAGTAAATACATGTACAAATGTTTACCTCTTTATCTATGAGTTTGAGAGCGTATTTCACATTAGGGTCCTTCAGAGTAATTGCAGGCTGTTTCTTTGGGAAGAAAAATCTGAAGAAGGCACTAATTGCATCATGGATAGACTTAAAAATCTAAAAATAAAATGGTATTATATTAATGAGCAATTGAAAATTACTACAGCAAGTACATGAGGAAATTTTGCATTTTTAAAAATGGCATCTTCTTCAAACTTTTACTTACAATGAACAGAAATATAAAACAAACAGAAACATCCACACACATAACATAAAATAGCTAGGAAATTACAAGCAATTTACGTTTTTTTGAGAAATCAAATAAATTTCAGGTACAAGTATGATTAATATGAAAATAAATAACACATTTAACAGAAAATGTACCCAATATGGTGGATTGGATATAGCTTGGTTTTCAAAGCCAAAATGGATACGGCTGTTCCATTTGTGCATTACCATTCAAGAGACTCTTCATCAATCAGAGTTAAGCAACAGTGTATTGATATTCACGGTTGTATTAATCAAATGCAAAGTTACCTCATGCCCACCCTTAATATATAATGCATATATGATATAAAGCAGTGGTTCTCAGCTTGTATACGAGGACTCACTGGGTGGTACATGAGAGAACAAAAGAGTGGGGTGAGACATGAGCTAGCAAAGGTGGGGGAGAAGAGAAGAAAATAGAGAAGCCGCTGTAGTTACAACTTAAGCATACAATCCTGTGGCAAAATGTGCCAACCGTGGCGAAAGCACCAATGACACACATTTGGATGGCGCGGTTGTGAATGGGATGCAGGCTCTGGATTAGAAAAATTATTGCCGTCCAGTTCAGTGGCAAATTCAGCTTATTTTCGCTGTGACAAGTAAACGCAAGTACCGATTTTACAAATTACTAAATACAGAATTAGCAGACAAAGATAGATTTGTTAAAACAGACTGAAAACAATGTAAAAACTAATTAACATAAATACAAACCAACAATATCTGTTCATTAATTAATTGCTAAACTATGGCAAACTGACAACGAAGTAAACTACAATGAAAATACTAGTCAACAGTATCCCTGGAGAAAAAATAAACCTTGTTTTGTGTGGGATGGGCAGGGTACTCTGACATGAGTAACAGCAAAGTCTGATCAGTTGTGTGTGGCAACTTAAAAACAACAGAACAAATGATATTTTACAGGAATTCTGAAATAATAATAATATAAAAGTTTAGAAAAATCTAAAAAAAGAGGGAAGGACTTCCCTTCTTTGTTATTAACCAGCTAATGTCCCCTCCATACATAGATGCAATCTCACAACAGCAAATATGACAAACCTGACAAAGTAATTTTCTGGCACGTCTGATTTAAAAAGTATGCTATTATAAAAGCAGCTTTAAAGACTGTGTAAATTAAAATATCCTGATTATTTTGGTATTCATTAATTTACAAGACAATGATATATCAATATTTAAATTTTTAGTGTTAGTTTTAAGCAGTGTTCGTTATTCGGTTAATAGACATTTTCTGTGAATACATTTAGTACATGCACATAGTAAGATAAACAGGGTAGTTCATGATGATCATTTCATTGTTTATGAACCTTACATTGAAACTGAACAAAGCCAAAAAATCCATATTTGTTGTTAAGCAGCTCTGAACTGGATATTTTTTGTAAATTATGGAAATGTACAGAAAATTTAGTCTTTCCAATATTTTCCATGTCAAAATACACAAATGTAAATTTAAAAAAAAATTATTTAAAAAAAAAAAAAAATAGGTGCATACAATAAAAATTAAAACGGGGGAATAAAGAAATATCACCTTTAGTTTTACATAATAAAGAGTTCAGTACTGTACAATGCAAGGCTGAGGGTACTTTCAACTCCAGAGGGTGGAGCACCAAGAAAAAAGCTTGACAGCCCCTGATGTATGGCATAAATATATACAGGTATATTGTACAGATGAAAACATAATAGTAATATGACCCAAACTAAAATGCGGTTGAACTCGTGTGGGAAATGTTCACTACGTGGTTTAAACTTAAGGACATGATACATTTAACTCCAGGTGACAAGTAAAATATTTTATTTTGCAACTCTTTAGTTGAAAAAAAAAATTACCCATATGCAAAAACCATATGTGAAAAGGCTAAGTATACCTCTAATTGTTCCTTTATCAATTAAGGATAGTTAGAGACAAGTACTGCTAATCAAGTATACCAATTGATTGATGACCAGGAAGTAGCACCACCTTCATGGTGCCTATAGAAAATTATCATACCCTGTCAAAATACTTACTTTTTGTCATATTCAATTCTGGAAATTAAAATAAACTATTTCCAGCTATATTTGCAAATTATAATCCCTCAAAATCAAAGTCAAAATAACACTAAAAATCCTGAACAACTGATAAAATTTAATTAGTGAAATACCTGGTTTGGATAAGTTATCAGCCCCCTAAGTCGATGTGATATTACACAAATTCTGGTTGTGGGGTATGTCAGATTTGCAGACTGCGGTTGCTTACCTCATTACCTTACTATGTCAGTTTAATAGACTGAAAATCACTGGCCACATCACATTTACACACCAAGTCCTGACTTTCTAGCACAGCCATGCACACCCTTTTTTCTGACAGCCAATAGTGTGCTTCCTGACAGAGCCACTCTGTTTGAAAGATTAATAGCTGCAGCAAGTTTGGCCTCAATCTCAGTTCTTATTTTTCTTTTTTCCATTCTGGCCTAGTATGGAAAACATGAGACATCAGACAGACAAGTCTCTGTGAGGTCCAAAACACCTGCATTCCTTTCTCCTCATTGCTGCATTATATGCATTGTACTTCTGGATAAGCATTCATTGTTTTGCCAGCTCTCATGCACGTAGAGCCCATCCCTACAAGTAAAATACAAAAATCACACCGGTTTAATTTTATCAGAGTGAGCCGCAGACTTATTAAAGTGAGTTGCTGGGTATGTCATAGTAGGCAGCAGACCTCAGAGAAGTGCACCGCCAACTACCTCCAACTCACCGAGATTATGTAAATGAAGGCTACAACTGAAAAATCACTGGAAAAGTCACGTAATGTGATACAGCCTTTACAGTAACCATTACAAGCTTGCTCAGGTATAATCAGTCCCCATCCAGATCATACACCAGGCTAATTAGCGCCACCTAATGTCAGAATAAATCGGGCTGTTCCTTGAGGACTACACTATTAGTAATATATTGCAAGGGACTTTCAAAAGGGCTCTAGGATAATGTTGTGAGAGGCACAAATTACGAGAAAAATACAATATGATTTTTAAGGCTTCAACTATCCTCAAAGAATCTTTTAGGACATCATTAAGAAGTGGAAGGTGCATAATACCACCAACACCTTGCCTCGATCAGGCTCCTCTTCCAAACTGGATAACAAAGCTAGGAAGATACAGATCAGGGAAGCTACCAAGAGGCCAATGTCAACTCTAAAGGACTTACAAATGTTCATGGCTGAGATTGGTCAGTCTGTGCACTGTACATTGCAATAATCTCACATGCCTTACACAAATCTGGCCTGTATGGCAGGGTAGCAAAACAGAAGTCTCTTCTGAAAAAGTGCCATATTGTTTTGTTTGTGGTTTTCAAAAAAAAAATGTAGATTATGAAGCCATGAGGCAAAATGTTTTATTGTCAGATGCAACAAAGATTGAACACGCTGTCAAAGAAACAATCCAAAGGCTTAAGGATAGGAAGGTGAATGTTCGTCACAGCACTGACTTGAAACTAGTGGATGACCTTGAAGAGAGCAGTCCACTGCCACTTATCACAAAATCTGACTGAACTCAAACAATTCTGCAAGGAAGAATGGGCAAATATGTGTGCAAAGCTGATAGAGACGTATCCAAACAGACTGATGGTGGCAATTAAAGCAAAAGGTGGCTTTACAAAGTATTAAATCAGGGTACTGGTCATTTTTCCAACCCTGTTATTCTAGTTTGTCAATTTTTATTACATTTACAGAACTTTTGCCTTTTTTGTTGTTACTTGAATGTTGTAAGGCAAAATGTGTAAATAAAGTTGGAAAAACATAGTTTAATAGGTTTTGATGTCAGTGGATGGATACAAGAAATTATCCCTTGGAGTACAGTTAACTCAATCATTAATACTAGGGTGTTGTACCACGTTAGCCATTATGAATGTAGAGAAAATCCAAGCAAAATGACACCTTATATTGGCTAACTAAAAAGATTACAATATGCAAGCTTTTGAGGCAACTCAGGCCCCTTCTTCAGGCAAGATGTAATACAGAAACTGGAGTTTCCTGTGTTTATTTACACACTCTAGGACAAGAAACAACATTGGTAAATCTTTAAATGAGAAATTTTAAATGTAAAAAAATTAATAGATTCATTCAGGTTAGGGTTAATTTAACAAGAGAGAGAAGAACAATGTATGATCAAGATCTCTGGATAAGATAACTGTCCAACAAAGTCTTTTGAAGTTTGTAATGAGTTTTTCAAAACAATGTAGATCTGTAGACAGGTTGTCTGTCATTCTGAGAGATGTAAACAATCCTCATATCTGGCCATAAAACTCTTGTCTCTATTCAATCCATGTTGTAATGTATTAAATTTTAGCATGAGTTTAACTTCCCATTATTTTCTCCCTTGCTGTGTTTTGAAGTTGCCCATAAGCACTGTGACTTTAAAGTCCCTCTCACAGTGTCCATGGCTGTTGAAGTGGGCCGCTACAGGAACATCTGTGTTGCCATGTTTAATGTGGAACCTGTGTAAATTCATTCTCTGGCAGAGTGTTTGTCCAGTTTCTCCCACAAAGTCAGTAACAGAAATGATAAAATTCACTCTGACACATAATCTATTGTCTTTTGGACAAGATTGCTACTTGCAACAAAAGGGGACTGCAATGGGCTGTGGGTTTGCACCTCACTATGCAAACCTATTTATGGCAAAACTGGAGGAAGATTTCATGTCAAAGTGCATCGTAAAACCAATGTTGTATCTCCATTACATAGAAGACATCTTCATAATCTGGACTGCCAGTGAGAAGGACTCCTCCATTTTCATAATGAATATAATTCTTTTCCTGCGGTGGGTTGGCACCCTGCCCAGGATTGTTTCCTGCCTTGTGCCCTGTGTTGGCTGGGATTGGCTCCAGCAGACCCCCGTGACCCTGTGTTCGGATTCAGCGGGTTAGAAAATGGATGGATGGATGGATATAATTCTTTTCACCCCAACATAAAGCTGAAGCTGAATTACTCAAAAACAGAAGTCAGCTTCCTTGACACCACCGTTCAACTGGAAGACAACACCCTCGTAACTTCTGTTTTTCACAAACCAACAGACAGACGGACCTACCTGAGAAGTGACAGCTTCCACCCCAAGCATATAAGGCGCTCAACTATTTTCAGCCAAGCAATACAATACAACCGCATTTGTTCAGACCTGACAGACCGGTATAAACAATTGCAGGAGCTCATTCAAGATTTCATCAGACAAGGTTACAGCCCCAAAACAACAGACACTCAAATAAGAAGAGCTACTGCCACACCCAGAGACAACCTTCTGGAATATAAAAACAAAGACAAGAACCGCATCCCCCTTGTTGTCACCTACAACCCACATCTTGAAACACTTCGAAAAATTATAAAAGAACTTCAGCCAATACTAAACAATGACCAAACACTGAAAAATGTATTTCCTGAACCTCCCCTCCTGGCATACAGACAACCACCAAACCTTCAGCAATAGTCCGAAGCTCCCTAAGTGAACCAACAGAAAATGGCACATCTCCATGCCTACAGAAAAGATGCAAAACATGTGCCCACATCTATGATACAGACCGTATAGTTATACCACACTGCCGACTTGAACATCACATAAAGGGATCATTTTCCTACAGATCATCTAATGTAGTCTACCTAATTCTCTGCATGAAATGTCCTGACACTGCACTCTATGTGGGAGAAACTGGACAAACACTCTGCAGGAGAATGAATTTACACAGGTTCCATATTAAACATGGCAACACAGATGTTCCTGTAGCGGCCCACTTCAGCAGCCATGGACACTGTGAGAGGGACTTTAAAGTCACAGTGCTTATGGGTAACTTCAAAACACAGCAAAAGAGAAAATAATGGGAAGTTAAACTCATGCTAAAATTTAATACATTACAACATGGCTTGAATAAAGACAAGAGTTTTATGGCCAGATATGAGGATTGTTTACATCTCTCAGAATGACAGACAACCTGTCTACAGATCTACATTGTTTTGAAAAACTCATTACAAACTTCAAAAGACTTTGTTGGACAGTTATCTTATCCAAAGATCTTGACCATACATTGTTCTTCTCCATCCATCCATCCATTCTCTTCCGCTTATCCGAGGTCGGGTCGCGGGGGTAGCAGCTTGAGCAGAGATGCCCAGACTTCCCTCTCCCTGGCCACTTCTTCTAGCTCTTCTGGGAGAATCCCAAGGCGTTCCCAGGCCAGCCGGGAGACATAGTCCCTCCAGCGTCTCCTGGGTCTTCCCCGGGGCCTCCTCCCGGTTGGACGTGCCTGGAACACCTCACCAGGGAGGCGTCCAGGAGACATCCTAATCAGATGCCCGAGCCACCTCATCTGACTCCTCTCGATGCGGAGGAGCAGCAGCTCTACTCTGAGCCCCTCCCGGATGACTGAGCTTCTCACCCTATCTTTAAGGGAGAGCCCACACACCCTGCAGAGGAAACTCATTTCAGCCACTTGTATTCGCGATCTCGTTCTTTCGGTCACAACCCACAGCTCATGACCATAGGTGAGGGTAGGAACATAGATCGACCGGTAAATTGAGAGCTTTGCCTTATGGCTCAGCTCCTTTTTCACCACGACAGACTGATGCAGAGCCCACATCACTGCGGACGCCGCACCGATCCGCCTGTCGATCTCACGCTCCATTCTTCCCTCACTCGTAAACAAGACTCCAAGATACTTGAACTCCTCCACTTGAGGCAGGATCTCGCTCCCAACCCTGAGAGGGCACTCCACCCTTTTCCGGCTGAGGACCATGGTCTCGGATTTGGAGGTGCCGATTCCCATCCCAGCCGCTTCACACTCAGCTGCGAACCGATCCAGAGAGAGCTGAAGATCACGGCCTGATGAAGCGAACAGGACAACATCATCTGCAAAAAGCAGTGACCCAATCCTGAGCCCACCAAACCGGACCCGCTCAATGCCCTGGCTGCGCCTAGAAATTCTGTCTTTAAAAGTTATGAACAGAATCGGTGACAAAGGGAAGCCCTGGCGGAGTCCAACTCTCACTGGAAATGGGTTCGATTTACTGCCAGCAATGCAGACCAAGCTCTGACACCGGTTGTACAGGGACCGAACCGTCCTTGTCAAATTAACCCTAGCCTGAATGAATCTATTAATGTTTTACATTTTAAATTTCTCATTTAAAGATTTATCAATGTTATTTCTTGTCCTAGAGTGTATGTAAACACAGGGAACTCCAGTTTCTGTATTACATCTTGCCTGAAGAAGGGACCTGAGTTGCCTTGAAAGCTTGCATATTGTAATCTTTTTAGTTAGCCAATAAAAGGTGTCATTTTGCTTGGTTTTTCTCCTCAATCATTAAGAAATGGAAAGAGTATAGCACAGCTGTAAATCTGCTTAGAGCAGGCCAGCCACAAAAACTGAGTGATCACGCAAGAAGACTGGTAAGGTAGGCCAGCGAGACATCTCTATATATATAAAATCCAACATGTCTGTCTGTCTGTCCACTTTTCACGAGAGAACTACTTAACGGATTTAGATCAGGTTTTTGTTCCTATAATTTGCTTGAACATTCCAGCTGATTTTGCAACCTCTCTCATAGTGTTAAGTATCATAGTTCACTAGCGGTACTGATTTATTTGCGTGAATCTGAAAGAGACACAGCGGGCAGAGGGGATGGGAGGCAGTGCCCTTGTCACTCACGTGTCAGCCTCGGGGTGTATCTTACATCCACTTAGCTAGTGAATGAGAAAACTACTTAATGGATTTAGATCAGGTTTTTTTTCTAGAATTTGCTTGAACATTCTGGTTGATTTTGTGACATAAAAGAGTTTGACAAAATGCCTAAGGGAGACTCTGAGGTCTCTAAAGTGTCAAGTCCAGTGCGTATTATTTATGAAGTGTCTCAGAGTAGGAAAATGGTCCTAACTGGCTTAAAATTCTCATAGTAACACACACTTGGTACTACTGTGAGGAGTAAAATCATTTATATACAGTATATTCTCCTAATATAAAAAACTGCCCTTAACTTCACTTTGATTTAGGAGAGCTTCTGAGCTGTCCTACCTCGGCAAGAGCTGCCAAAGATGGCATTTGGGCACAGATCATCACACACATCCCAGGAAAAGCCAAATATTTTGGCAAATCCAGACAACAATGAACTTGTACAAAGATATTGATTTGACAGAGATGGAATAATAGTTCTAACAAAGCTTGTATGTTAATGATTCATCCATCTACGCTGAGAAGCCATGCACCATCAACCGAAAAGAAAGCTGAAATGATACATTACATATGTTACTTTTTTGGCCATAAGGAAAATGCAGTTTTGAAATAGGTATGTCACAACTACCTTTTCTCAAACTTTGTAAGCGCATTTAAAGTTTGGTGCAATGACTGAGTCAATGCACAGATGTATACATTGACATACCACTTCACATGAGGTACTGATGAAGTAAGCTGCATTCATGCATACTGGCATGCACATAAAAATCTTTGCTCCAAGTGTGGATGAGCAAATATAATGTGAATCGCATTCAATATCACAGTATCAACACATAGGTGGTCCAAACTATACTGTAGTAGCCTGCATATTACCCAGAAGAAAAGCAGGGTTGGATGGGTGATTGACACCGAAATTATTGTAGTCACTGTACGTAAGTAAATACGTATAATGAGGTTTACCAAAGTAAAAATAGTTTAAAAATAAGTAACTACTTGAATATTCATAAAAATGTAAGTAATTCAATTGCTAGTGATCATACAGCTAATACAGGCTACGATATTCTTATTTTATCTTAGCTTTATTTGATTCATTTCAACAGTACAGTATAATTAGATACCTCTACAACTGGTGCACTTGTGTGATAAGTGAATTAAATAAGGTCAAGGAGTGAGTAAGCTGTTAGGACTGAACAAGCAACATTTTAATTTACAACTTAGCATCTTAGCTACTGGGTCATACTCACATGACATAAAAATCCTATTGAGTCAATCCGTGTCATATCAACAGATTTTATGAAATATTCCCGACTGACTATGTGTGATTCACTTCTTACTTGCTGAAAATGTCTTTGTACCCAATAACTAGTGTAACAAATTTCAGGCTTATATCTTCAATACTTTATAAGATATGGAGGCTTTAAAAAGGGGTTGTGGCCCTAATTTTACTGCAAAAACCACTGCTACGAAAATTGACAATATTCCGTAAGTCATAACATTTAAACATTTAATGCTAGATGCATGAAATTTTCATGGACTGTTCTTTATCATTAGTTGTTTTTAACCTCTAAAATAGCTGGTCCTCAGTAGCACATTTGCCAATATATGGCTTGATGAAAACTGTATAAAGAAAAAATGTCTTTTCTGCTTTAAGATGAATTTGGCCCTCTGTATCTCCACACTAAACCACATCATCTCTTTCCAATTTTGATAGGTATTAGTCATATTATAGATCTTTTTTAGCAACCAGCTGCCTATTTGAAAGAAAGAAAAAATTTTATTAATAAGGAATTAAACATTGAAGAAAATCATTTCACATCTGCATTTCAAAAGCATATTAGCCATGTATGACAAAGTCTGCCATAAAAATAATTATTCCACTGGAAAGAGATTGTTTGAATTAGTAGATGTTCAAAATATGAAGTTGACAATAAACCAAACCACCTAGTACTATTATCCATCTACTTTAGTGGATTTTACTCTCCATTTTTGGTACTGTTTATTTACATCAGAGTAAAACAACCTAAATGTTATATGTTCTAAAATTTAGAATCATCACTACTACAGCTTATGATGTAAACAGCTTACATAAAATAGGTTTGGGATGACAAATCTGATGTCCAGCACGCCTACAAAGGCATGTCAGAATCAAGTCAAAGAGACTCAGAAGGCAAAGTATTTAGTCAGCACATGAAGTTGTTGTAATGGTTAAAGAAAAAGAAATTATTCTTTTGCTTTCAATACTCTTCCCCACTGCTGGACTAATTAAGAGGCAGACTCAAGAACTTAACTGTCCAGTTTGATGCTTTTGCTTTATCTGACAGAAAGAAATGAAAACAGAAACCATTAAGTCAAATCCTAAATGGTTGTGTAACATTCGCTACTAGCAAAGGTTTACAGTGCCATAAAGTGTTTGGTTGACAATTTGTAAAATGAGCACAGATCATGAATTATCATGAAAATGAAAGACACCCCATCTTTGAATGTATCTATTGTTACTATGAGGAAAAATTCATCATTTGATAAAACTATGGTGCGGTTTTTGTTTTGTTTTTTTAAATAACAGAACCCATACAATCTTGAGGAAGAAAACTTGATGTTTCCATCTGAAATGAAAAATATATAAAACAAATAACCTTACATATGTTACTGTACCTATTTTCATTGATTTATTTACCATGCCTGCTTATTCCACTGGGTCACAGGAAACCAAAATTTATTCCAATATTGGAACAGGATACACTCACACACCTTACTCTAGGTCTGTTTAGAGGGGGTAGTTCAAGCCAGCATATATTGACCAAGGTCACTGCTTCATGACACCACAAAAATGGGAGAAATTTGTAAACTTCATACATTCATTCATCCATCCATCCATCCATTATCCAACCCGCTATATCCTAACTACAGGGTCACGGTGTTCTGCTGGTGCCAATCCCAGCCAACACAGGGCGCAAGGCAGGAAACAAACTCCGGGCAGGGCGCCAGCACGCCGCAGGGCACACACACACCAAGCACACACTAGGGACAATTTAGAATCGCCAGTCCACCTAACCTGCATGTCTTTGGACTGTGGGTGGAAACCGGAGCACCCGGAGGAAATCCATGCAGACATGGGGACAACATGCAAACTCCACGCAGGGAGGACCCGGGAAGCAAACCCAGGTCTCCTTACTGCGAGGCAGCAGCGCTACCCACTGTGCCACCGTGAACTTCATACAGATAAAGATTATTTATCTGCCACCACATCAAGGCAGCATGTAGACACTTTGAGTTGAATGAACTTTTGAGAAAAAAGGAATTGTACAACAAAATAACAACTAATGCTCAACAGTTGGCTGCTTGCACCGCTCCCATTTGAGAGGCGTTTGTCAATCCATCCATCTAATGCTAAAACAAGCAGACCACCTGGAGTCTGACAGACTGCTTATGGAGTTTAGTGAGAAACTAAATGGTTACATATTTCTGCCATTATTAAAATGTACTAGAGAATCTTGTTCTGATAATGTGCTCCTTTTTCTACAGATGTTTGCTACTGAAAATTAAAGCAGCATTAAAATTCAAGTGCAGTTCTCTTCTTGAAGGTCCTTTCTTTGTCAGATTGTGTACGTGGAAAGAATGAAAAACGTATAGCCTTTGCCAGTGTTCACACTTTGGAACAGTTTCTCATATACCTTCAAAATAAAGCCTAGTCCTGTCACCG
Source organism: Erpetoichthys calabaricus (assembly GCF_900747795.2). NCBI lineage: Eukaryota > Metazoa > Chordata > Cladistia > Polypteriformes > Polypteridae > Erpetoichthys > Erpetoichthys calabaricus. The sequence continues at coordinate 286,750,956 of NC_041394.2, read as the reverse complement.
TGTGAGCATGAGTGTCATGTACGTGTGTGTATTCAGACGTACATCCTATCCAGGGTTGTTTCCATCCTTACACCCAGTACTTCTGTAATAAGTTCCAGCCCATCACAAGTCCCAAATGGATAAAGTGGGCTTGAGAATGTACAGTATGCATGCATGTACGGTATGTAGAACAGTTGTGGTAAAGAAGGCTGTCAAGGTTGTCTGCTAACAGTATTATTTGTCTTCTCATCCAGTAAAAGATTTATAACAATACATCTCATTTATATGGCGTGTTTCCCCTGCTATAGAATGATATTCCAAATTCTCATAGCATTAGGCATAAAAAGGCAGTGCTTGCTTCATCACACACCCCCGGGACTGACTCATACTTGACAATACAGAATAGCCAATCCAACAACTGCAAGTCTCTAGACTTGGAAGGAAACTGGCACAGGTACAAGTATTATGTGATTCAGAGGACTATGGAATGATAGGTGAAAAAACAAATAAAAACTGTAACAAGAAGTTTTTAAAACGTGCATTTATTTTTCCAACCATTATCCAACCCGCTATATCCTAACACAGGGTCACGGGGGCCTGCTGGAGATTGCCTAAATGATACTGTTCGAATTTGTTGACGCCCAACATAATTAGCAGTTCGAGCTAAAGAAATTTACAGCAAAGCAAAAATAAAAAAAGGTTGAGTAGCTAAAATATTTAACGCGTTAACGTTTACATTTTCTTACAAACACAAGCTGAAAATAACGTGGGGGTGGAGGTGGTATGAACAGCTCAGCTGATTATTTCAATGCATCGTTTTAATGAAGAAACTGGGCTGGAAAGAAAAAGATGCCAGTTAGTCTGTAAACTTTCAGGCGCGACAACACACAACGTTCGCAGATGACACGCCTAGCCCAGTCCCTCGCACACATTTGCAATATCAGCTGTGTTATTACTTACATAGCGCACTATAGATGCCATTTTCCGTCTTCCGCAGTCAAACGTACAGTATAAAGACACAACAGACACCGTCACCGGGAAGTGGCGTCGTAAAATTACTTTTGGAAGGACTCGTAGTGATGGGCGGAGTGAGGCCTCACGAAGCATGAACACGTTTGAAGCAATTGTGTCGGAAATCGTATCGAAGCTTCGAAGCATTTGACACTCACCTCTCTAGTGACACCTCCTGGTCATTTTCATTAACGTTACACAAACTTATGATCCACTTCAATGACGTCTGTTACAACTCTTAATTGCTTTTATTTTTTCGCAGATACAGACTGACAACGAAGAGAAGGGTTCGTCAGCAGCTTCTAGTGTCTGATGTCTAAAAAATATAAATATAACTAACGCCGACAGGCAGAATGCACTATACGATAGCAAGAGTTAAACAAAATAAGACGCCTCACTCATGGATTCCCGGCTCTTTCAATTAGTATTTACTTTTGCACTGTATCATTATAATCGCTCCTGTTATTAGTATTATAATTAACCCTCATCTTTTCTTGAGATCACATTTAATAGCCTTAAATGTTTTCTTTGGTCTGACTTAATTAAAACGGAGTAGACAGAAAATAAAGGTTTATCCCTGTACTTTGCCATGATATAGGTAAGCACATTTGAGAAAGAAAAGGTGAAATCCTTAAATCACAGATGTTATTATTCGATCAAGTATTAAAATATTTCATTTATTAATACTTTACAATATTTTTTGGAGCTCAAAAGTAACGAGTTCACTACGAGAAGAGTACGCCGTCAGTGGCTAAATTAACTAAGGTGGTTGCTTTTCAAATTCTGAGCGTAGTGCTAGCTCGAGTTCGATCCAAACTAAAGACTCATCATAATTAATAATACTTAAAAAAATAATCTCGAGTGAAATCTTTATAGCCAATTTGAACTAAATAATTTTGAGAGATACTGTGGAAGGGTCGCATAAGAGATCTGTTCGGGAATCATCCCCATCATCAAAATGCGATGACAAATTGCGTAAGGCAGCTCACATATTTACATTAATTCATCTTCAGTTCATCGCCATTTGACGTCCATGAACCCCTCCATTGAATAAGATTATAACAAACCCACTGTGGTAGATCAGGTTGAATTTGCTCTGCTGCACCAAACATTCAAAGGTGTCAATCCGGAGCAGAGAGGCTGAGAGACACGGCACAGATCAGTCAACGGCACACCGACACACAGATACACACGGGACACTCCAAGGTGAGCAGTGCTTGTATCAAGTGAGCATTGCTCGTATCAAGGTCGGCATTAAAGATCCTCTTGAGTGCTGAGGCAACAACAAAAAGCAGCGGGATAAAACACATCTGGATCTGCTGCCAAAAAAGCATTTGCTTTTAACAGCAGCATCCCTCCCTCGTGAACGCATCTTCAAGGTCCGGACAGGCGATCAGTAAAAAGTTGTCTTAGTCACAGCACAGTGAAATAATAATACATTTCCTAAAACATATACTGTAGTTGTCCAGTCTGTATCATTCCTAAGCAATCTTCCAGTTATAGAGGCGCAATCCCAGTTACTAACACATTTACCGTGTAGCTCTCCCCCCCTCCCCCAACACTCAAAGTAAGAACACATTCCACCTTATTAATTTAATATTTAAACCGCTAAACCCGCCATCAACAACTTACAATAATAGTTGAAATCGTCACTCAAATTTTTTTTTTTGTTATAGACATAAAACAAGATGCCCATTTCCATTTGATATGTCTTTACTAGTGTTCTCGCCTTGCTTGCTCTTGGTCCACGGTGGAATTTGCTGTTAAAAGGAAAAAAAAAAGAAAAACAGACTCTTTTCGGTAATAATTCACAATGGGTGGAAGTGGGACCCGAACCCACGCAAGCCTTATTATGGAGCGGCAACTCTACCTCTGCACCACTACTGTTTTCAGCAGGGTGGATGTATATAATGCATGTTTTTTATGTATGTATGTATGTATGTAATGAAGACTAAAACAATGATATATAGATGTATACTATATGACATACGTTCAGTGTTGCATGAAAACGTTGCATGAGGTGAAGAATGGATATTTATGAGAGTATTATGGTGAGAGATGTGCCGTCACCCATATTACTAAAGCTCTTCTTTGCAGCATTATGCATTCTACAAGTCGGCATTTGTATGATGTATAATTTAGAATTTTATTTTTTGCCACAAAGTATTATTGGGCACAGTCATTTAACATGTATGGATCATCCACAAACATTCATTTCAATGGGAATTCTGTCTAGTTTTTGAACTCTGTTGGTGCCTTATGTACTTCAAACGGGAGCTCGATGAATAGAAGCACTAAGCAGACATGCACACTAGTAGTATTATGCATGCACGTTCTGTCAAACTGTCAATCAAAATGATTAATGACCTTTAAGCCCTGCCCCTTTTTGGCTGACTGCCAGAACACTTTCTGTCAAAAAGGACTGATGGCCTTAAGCCCCGCCCCTTTGGTGGCGCATTTCCGGCCCGCCCCTTCGGTGATGCATTTCCGGTCCCGCCCCGCCCCTCTGATTGGTGGATTTGAATGATGCATACCGCCCCCTGTCGGTGGATTGGTGACGCACATCCGGTCCCCACCATTACCCCCCCCCTTCACCTGCTCGGATGTTCTTTCTGTCAAGAGCCGTTTGATGGATATCTGCCTCCTCCTTGAACCCACCATCACCACCCCAACCACATTCCAACCCCCACCTCCCGAAGGCAAGCCCAGACATGCCCAGGGGCATCCCCCTCTCCCGAGAAACATGTTCAGGCTTGTTCCAACATGCTCTCGGTCAGGCAGCACCTGTTGGTTGGCCCCACCACTTCTGAAAGTGCTGTATAAAAAAGCGACTCATCTTCTTCGATTCTATGATTTTAATATTAACACGAAAATAAAATATCTCTCTACCCTTTTGCTTTTTTTATCTAAGTCTAACAGCTTTCCATTTCACAGAAAGACAAGCAGCCCTGATCTCTCTACACACTGAGCTGACAGGATCTGCGCGTGCTGGGGCCGTTCGCGCGTGCTGGAAAGCTGCTAGGTCCCACTTCTGCAGGGGTGCCCGGCCGTCTGAGGAATTCTTTGCATTCTTTGAGCGTGAGGTTATAGAAAGGGGGGTGATTCACACCCCAGCTGCCAGATATGGTGCAAGCCGGTAGCTGACACCGTAATGTACATCAAATAGACTCCAATATACATCTCCCTGTTTTTAACTGGCACGTATCTGTTTTTATAAATTACATTTCAAACAAAGAATTTCTGCTTTTTGCCTATAAAATAACTCTGAGGGCTGACACTGTTCTCACTTGCCTGGTCAGCGCACAGATACATTAAAGAGATCACGGTAGGGCATATTTTTGATTATTATATGCGCCAAATGAGTATGTTTAAAAAACAGATGGCAGAATCCTTATATTTTATCCTTAATATTAATGTTTCCAAGTTGATTCTCCGGTAACTCCCTTTTTAAAAATGACAGCTGTTTAAAACGAGAGGGGCTGGGGTTTTAAATTTAAAAATGCTCATAGGTTACCATTAATTATTATGTTCAGCCATAGTGGTTCTTTCTGTTTACCGAAACGGGTAATCCGTTCAATTTGTTTTTGTCTCGGCGTCTGGAAATTCAAACAGAGCCTCTTCCCTGAGAATATTCAGGAGTGGCTTAAAAGCGCAGGCAGAGATTGTAGGCATTTGCTCTGACATAGTAACATGTCCGTATTCTGAACTACGTACAGAAGGGCCCGCTTGTGAAATGCATACTCTTTCGAAACAGAATTCCGCTGTAAACTTTTGTTTTCTGTACGAATCCGCCTGTTTTTAAAAGTCTGAGGTAACGAAACATTTTTACTTTATAAACTCTCATTTGGATAGCCGGTTGGAGACAGCCTCCAAGGGTGAACAGGGACCAGGAGCTTAATGCAACTGTGTTTTCATTCCTCTAAATGAAATGTAATTATTTTAATACAGCCTATAGTAGCCCCAAAGTCCGGATGATTTTTAAATGTATCAAGTGTATTGTTGAATAATCGGGATAAATGAATAGTATAAGATGTACCTGTATGTTTGAGATTATATCTTAATACACAGGGAACCTGAGACCCGGTTGTCTGTTTTTATTTCCGTCCTTAAAAAGTTTGTATACATTTTTCTGTGGTACCTGTTTCTTTTTTTCACAAACGTCAGGTATCTTTGTAAGACGCTCGTATAAAGTTTTACTTTTGCCTCGGAGCTCAAGTCACCGCGTTCGAGTATGAATTTCATTTGTTTATTCAGGTCCATTTCCGTAGCGTTCCGCCGCATTGTAGCCTTTTGTTTTTGAGGGACTAGGCACATCTTGTGTGTGTATTCATATTTATCCTCTCAAACCTATTAAACTAGTAATGAAAGGAATGGCCGTGCTTATGATGATGATTTTTAATTTTTTGCTTAGCTCCTTTCTATAACATAGGAGCCTTTTGACAAAGGAAAACTTTATAAATACACTTGTGCATTTAAACGGAGCTTTATAAGAAAGCAGGTTACACACCTTATCCCAGTTTTGTACGTGCATTTAAAAACACTCACTGTTACACTAGCACAAAATGTTGATATTTTCTGTCTACTCAAAAACTAAAATTATTTCTATTAACACAGGGGATAATTAGAAAACATTTTACTATTTTTAATTAAAAAGTTAAAAAACAGAAAAGCCCAATTATGATTTTTGTTTTATCATGGGAGGGTCCTAGGGTGACACTTTTCCCCTTTTATACTCTCTTATTTAGACCTTAACGCATATTCTTACCAAAATAGTTCATCACTTCCCAATTCCTGTAACTTTAAACAGAGCTCCATAACAGGCAAGAGAAAAAGAAAAGTATTATAGTTCAAATACACAGGGCCATAAAACAAAAGAAAAATAAAGTGTGAACACCACACAACCTGGTATAGCTAGATGTTTCGTTTTTTTCCAGGTGACCCATTTTTTGTGTTGTTTGAGGTATCAGCCATAAGTCAAGATCTTTTCTTGATCAGCTTTTATACTGATTTTATAAAGCTAATCTAGGTATGATGTGGTCATCCTGTCTCCAAGACAACTTTACCTTTATTACATTTAAATTTCTCTGAAAATTCATTCATAGCTCATACACTTCTGCTCTTAGAGTCAGGAGGCTATAGTTGCGGTGTGCTTGTTTAACTAGAGGCAAGGTTGTAAGAAGCGCTCTTCTGCACACCCAAAGTTCATTGAACTAAAATCATGTTTTTAAAATCAGCAGCTTCGGCTCATGCTAGTGACCTCATAAATGGGAGCCAACAGCTCAGCACGCTTGTATAGCTCACAAAATAGCAGAGCTAATTACTCTTTCTGCTTAAACTAATTATCAAATATTCAGGTAATTCTTAATTAAACACTAAAGCATTAGTGAACAAAATACATTTTCAGCAGCCAAGTAAAATGACCAGTTGCTTTAACATGAAAATAAAGTCTCTTTAGAAAATAAAGCATCTAAAAGCATCTTTGTAAAGGTCCGATTTTAAAACATTATAAGAAAAATCCTTGTTTCCAAAAGAGTTTTCTTGACTGATCTTTGAAATCATCAGTGCCTTTCTGATCACATCCACCCCAAACATAGCATATAACTTAATTTCTGTACTGTACTCATTTTAAATGATAATAGCCAGTATAAAATCCCTAAAGGAACTGGGTAGGAACTGGAGACATCTGATATCTTCTATCACATATATTTTTTTTTGCAAACCCAAGTAATTCAGATTCTGCTCACAACACAAATGTACGGTTATTTTTTCTGATATGGCCAAATCTTTGTCAGGCTAATCATGAAAAAATAAATAAAAATCAGATTTTATTCTCATTACAGTTTGACATATTTTATTATACCTACTTAACTTTTATCGACATTTATCTTATCTCTATATTTATTTTTCTAGTATCAGAATGTAGTTTAAGTTAATTTGTTTTGGGTTCAATAGATGTATTTTTCATATTTTCGATTCTTGTTTTCTTTTTTTCACATCTTCGCGCCCCCTAGGTGGGGCCCGTCTCACAGTTTGAGAACCACTGTTGTAGGGGTTTATTTGTAAAGCACTCTGTGGCACTTCAAGCTAAAGTAGATTCCCTCGGTTATTCAGCTGTCCATCGGTGTTCCATTTTTGTTATAAATTGTATTTAGTCTCTCTTTATTTACTAAACATTTTATATGATGATTAGAAAACCGTTATCTTGTTCAGGCTTTAATTTAAATCAGCATTTTCATCAACAGGTTATAACCACTTGGTACTCAGGGTGCTTTGTATAGTACAAAGTTTTAGAAATTCTGTTAACGCTTGGTAATAGCCTTCCATTTTACATCAGTTATGAGCTCCTGAAAAATAAGAATGGTTATAGTATGTTATCGTATGTTATATGAGCCTATACACTACAGGGCTGATGATTAGGCTTATTTTAGACATGTTAGACAAATCAGGAAGGAAAATGTTTTAGTGAATAGTTACATAATATCTATTATAGGTATTAACACAAGGATTAAAATTTTACTAAAACTGTGAGGTTTATTCTTTCTTTTAGGTAGTCCAGGTTACATAGAACAGTTATCCTTGAAAACTGCTTTTCCCCTCTGTTTGTGAAAAAGCACCCTTTGTTTAGTAGCATTCAGGGTGAAGGGGATGTAAGTTTGAACTGGGATTCCAAGAGTCAACAAGTGTCTGCAATCTTCTTGAATACTAGTCAAAGGACCAGGGTTTGTGCGGTGATCACAGTCAAGGGCAGAGTTAAGCTAGACATTATTATTATTTCAAAATGAAACATTGACTCACCCATATCACAAATATAAGATAGTAAAAACTAAAATTTACAAATACTAAGTCGCAGAGGAGATTAAAAAATATATTAAGACCGGACCAACAAGGGATCACCCCAAAGCTCACAGCACACTACAACTGAACCTACGTGTTTTGCAGTATATTATCAGTTAAGCGGTCATCTGTTTAGACCGCTCCTCAGGGTTGCAAAGAGTTGGGGAAAACATTATTTAACATCTGAGAGTATGATGCTAATTAACATTAGCCTGCTATTGTTAGGACCTTATCCGGCACTAAAAGTTGGGCTTGTGTTCCTCCAGATTCAGGAAGAACATGAAAAAGTGGAGTTATAAAGGAGTTATTACAATTTGAAAAATTGTCATAAGGTATAAAAAAACATTGATATGGAGACAAAACCAGGATGAAAAGAAACCTTTTTGAAATAATAAGCTTTTTTTTTGACGTGTGCAGTCTGGAATAGTCTGAAGATGTCTTAAAGAGTTAATTTTTAAATAAAACATAATAAAAATACTAAATATTAAAACTGAATAAAGCACAGAAGTAGCCTTTAATGATATCCATTAGTGTTAAGTATTATCAAGCACTGGGTTCTGATTATAAGATTTATTTAATTTAGTTATAAGCAAAATGATTGGCTGCATTTTGCTTTGAAATTAACCATAGTTTGATACAGCTTTAAGAATTAGAATGCAAGACGAACCTATACACTTAATAACAAATGTTGCTGTTTCAATAGGGATATGTTGGATCTCTGTTTTATTTTAACCTTTTGACCAGAAACCCTGGACAGGGACATATACCACATATATTGAAAATGAACAGTGCCGACATGCTAACTAAATCGATATACAGTAATCTAAGATATTTTAGAATATGGACCTCTGCGCTAACCCCATGATTCTGACAAACTAAAGGGTTTCCACTTAATTGTCAAACTTTCTGCGGGGCTGTGGATCTTGTAATGGAGAGTGTAAAAGATTCTATAATCTTTACTCTGTAAAGGTCAATATGACGGAGATGTAGCGCCTGTGTCCACAGTGATAACCAATCATAGGACATGATGTTCAAAATTCACCTAGGGTTTTTCAGAAGAGATGGGACAAGTGCGGCGTGTGTTCTGTATTCTCTTTTCTGTATTAACTATACACAATGACCAGAATCCCGAGACCTTAGGCTTTTTCATGCAGAAGTACATTTCACAGACCTGAATAAGAGACATCCATCAAAATCCTCTTGACGCAAATGAGGACCAATCGGGCGGGTGGGGTGGGAGTCTCTTTTCAAAGAGTCTTTGCCCCCAAACGGCCAGGATGTGCCGGGCTATAAAAAAGTTTTTCAACGATGTGTTTTGAACGGTTAACAATCAGCATCTCTCCGACTATGCTCCTGATCATGCATGATGGTCTACGGGCCAGACAGCCCCCTACGATGGCCTGTTTTGACGTGAGGCTATCATGCCCGACTCCGAGGGCTCTGTGCCTAACAGCTAGCCTCCAGACCAGCCTTCTTGGCCAGACCTTCTTATGCCTTCAACTGACCAGATCTAGGAGCCTGAGCCTCCGTTACCTGCCCCTGGTGATATGTCTGGGTTGGATAGTTTCCTGGAGAACCGCGGCAGTACCTGACATTTTTGTACCTGCTAATGATGTTCCGGGGAGCCTAACAGTGGCTTGAGGAGATAGCCCATTCAGGCCGGGGGGCAACAAGAAGAGGCCGTGGACGACCCGGTAGAGGCTCTGGCCGCTTGGAAAATATCATCCAAGGATGCAGATTATGCGGGCATGGCCCTTGAACAAACTGACGGACCCTGGGTGAGACACTTCGAAAGGCTCTGAAGCTGGGAAGAGTTGGATGGCGGCGTCTGCCGGATATAATAGTGGATCGGTACCTAAAAAGTACCCTGTCAGGGATGTTGAATAGACCAACCCAGCCAGACACGGCCTACGTGTCTGTTTGAGACTGACTCTGTTTATCGGGTTGACCGCTTTCAAGAGGTTCTGGATGTTTTCCACAAAACCGTGGCTCAGGAGCCTGGTCATCAAGACTCTGGGCTGCTTCAACATCTTTTCTGCCTTTTCACCCAGATTCACACCTTTGCCCAAAATGCTGTCGACGACCTGAAAAATGAACATTCTATTCATGAGTCGATTGTCCAAGCCTTTCATAACAGGGCAAGGACTTTTACTCAAAAATACGTGAAATAGCCGAGGCTTTCTGTAAACGCCATTTTCTGAACTTAATAGGTCTGATGCATCTTTAAGGTTTTACAGGGTATAAGACATGGAAAAATCAAATGGAGTGTCTGAACTGAATGTACTGGTGAGATCACATGCTTTTGTCTGCTTTTAATCATGCTGTTTAGTTGTAATATTATGTTTTGAAGTGTTTAGTAAAACCTCTCTGAATTTTTATATTGTTTTTGAAAATGACCAATAAAGTACCATTTGATTTTTAAACCATTGACATTTTTCTTTCACCGTCCAGGATGGTGCAGGTCTTGGAAAAAGCATATTATAAATCTGAGAATGAAGGGGTCCTTGGGGTAGCAAAGACTCTTTGAAAAGAGACTCCCACCCCACCCGCGCCGATTGGTCCTCATTTGTGTCAAGAGCATTTTGATGGATGTCTCTTATTCAGGTCTGTGAAATGTACTTCTGCATGAAAAAGCCTAAGGTCTCGGGATTCTGGTCATTGTGTATAGTTAATACAGAAAAGAGAATACAGAACACACGCCGCACTTGTCCCATCTCTTCTGAAAAACTCTAGGTGCATTTTGAACATCATGTCCTATGATTGGTTATCACTGTGGACACAGGCGCTACATCTCCGTCATATTGACCTTTACAGAGTAAAGATTATAGAATCTTTTACATTCTCCATTACAAGATCCACAGCCCCCGCAGAAAGTTTGACAATTAAGTGGAAACCCTTTAGTTTGTCAGAATCATGGGGTTAGCGCAGAGGTCCATATTCTAAAATATCTTAGATTACTGTATATCTATTTAGTTAGCATGTCGGCACTGTTCATTTTCAATATATGTGGTATATGTCCCTGTCCAGGGTTTCTGGTCAAAAGGTTAAAATAAAACAGAGATCCAACATATCCCTATTGGTGGTGGATTTTAGGAGGCCTAGACCCCTCATGGACCCCCATGATCATCAGAGGTGACTGTGTGCAGATGGTGCAGACCTATAAATACCTGGGAGTGCAGCTGGATGATAAATTAGACTGGACTGCCAATACTGATGCTCTATGTAAGAAAGGACAGAACCGGTTATACTTCCTTAGAAGGCTGGCGTCCTTCAACATCTGCAATAAGATGCTGCAGATGTTCTATCAGACGGTTGTGGCGAGCGCCCTCTTCTACGCGGGTGGTGTGCTGGGGAGGCAGCATTAAGAAGAAAGACGCCTCACGCCTGGACAAACTGGTGAGGAAGGCAGGCTCTATTGTTGGCATGGAGCTGGACAGTTTGACATCTGTGGCAGAGCGACGGGCGCTCAGCAGGCTCCTATCAATTATGGAAAATCCACTGCATCCACTAAACAGTGTCATCTCTAGACATAGGAGCAGCTTCAGCGACAGACTGCTGTCACTGTCCTGCTCCACTGACAGACTGAGGAGATCGTTCCTCCCCCAAACTATGCGACTCTTTCAATTCCACCCGGGGGGGGTAAACGTTAACCATTTAACATTATACAAAGTTATTGTCTGTTTTTACCTGCATTATTATCAATCTTTAATTTAATATTGTTTTTTGTATCAGTAAGGTGCTGCTGGAGTAAGTGAATTTCCCATTGGGATTAATAAAGTATCTATCTATCTATCTATCTATCTATCTATCTATCTATCTATCTATCTATCTATCTATCTATCTATCTATCTATCTATCTATCTATCTATCTATCTATCTATCTATCTATCTACTGAGCTCATGACGGGGATCTGAAGCCTCAGACATGCGTAGTACTGAGATTGCGTCATGACGGGCTTCGAGTGGGGCTTCGAAGCCTCAGACATGCGTAGTACTGAGATTGGATCATGATAGGGCTAAGAAGCCTTGAGCAGACATGGTCACTGGTTACTGAATCTTTGTGAAGTCTCAGCACACTCAAAGGCATTGACCTCTATATTTTGAGAGTTTATCTGACACTTAATTCTCTAGTTATATCTTGTAATTCGTATTGACATTACACACTTCAGTTAATATAGTTAAACTACAATTCAGGTAGTTTCTGAGAAGTAATTATTGTTCTTGTGGATTGCTGTGATTTCCTTTGTCTGATACATAGTGTCAAAGATATATTGTCATATATCAACTTTATATATATAAAAAGATTAGGTAAATCGTGCAACCTTTTCATGGAACGCTTCATTTTGTTCAAAACCGTACGTCATATACAGTGGTGTGAAAAACTATTTGCCCCCTTCCTGATTTCTTATTCTTTTGCATGTTTGTCACACAAAATGTTTCTGATCATCAAACACATTTAACCATTAGTCAAATATAACACAAGTAAACACAAAATGCAGTTTGTAAATGGTGGTTTTTATTATTTAGGGAGAAAAAAAAATCCAAACCTACATGGCCCTACAGGTAGATTACGTAGTTCTTAAATTGGTATTGAAATGCACACACAAGGTCTCCTAAATTATTTATTGAAATGCTTACGTTTACAGTGTCCGTTTTAGGAAGTCGTGGTTTTTTACTTGTTCCCGTTATTAGGAATTATAATTTCTCAGTGTCACTTATTATTCGTTAGTACTCGCAAGTCCCGTATCATTGAGATTCTGTTTTATATTCTGTATAAGCAAACTTTTAAAAGGTGTGTTAATTGAACTGACTATAGCAGACTTGTCATCTTCTTAAAAATGACTTTATTGATTTGATATTGACAATTAATCATAAGGTCAAAAACCAAGGAGGATATCAGTTTGCATGGACTGTGCTGTTTCTTTTTTTTCGTGGCATCGCGTCAGTAGAGAGTGCGTTGACGTTAACAATGCATTCTGTCCTAAATGACAGCGCACACGCTTTTTTGATATTTCCTAAAGGCCAATGTGTCTCAGGTTTGCTCATTAATATATTTTTGACAGTGTATTTTAGTGAGAATGATTATAAACATATTACCCATGTTCATTTCTCATGTAGATATGTAACGTTTGGTGAGAATAAATAAAAAGTAACAACACATATAATAGTTATGTTGCATTGTTTTATGATTAACAAAATTCATAGTTTATCTGAAATGTTCTACTTATACAGTCGATTTATTCCACTTGTGAAGGTGTAACATTGTCGGTATTCTCCATTGCACTTGCCCCCCAGTGTAACTTGTGCCAATGCAACTGAGGGGTGGCAGACGAGCTCACGTAATGGGGTGACAAGGGCCATCCTCACCCCTGATGCCGAAGCTCTTGTCATGAATATTCCCATCTTGTGCTTTTTCTTGTTCTTGCCAGTTTACTATTATTATTGGACACGTATGTTGAGGAAATGTGTGTCTTATTGTATGTCTATGAAAGGAAGGACGGTAATGCCTTGAGATGAAACTGAGTGTTGATGTTTTGTGTAACAAGACAGGTAAGGAGCAGGGAACGTTAAACGTGACAGTGACTGCGGGGGGATTGGTGGAACTGGAAGATGGTTTTAAGAATACAGAGACAACAAAAGCTTACTCTATCTGCAACTCTATTTACATCAATGATTTACTCTGTTGTTTTGCAGTTTGGAAGATTACTTATTTACAACCCCAGTTCCCCCAAGCCCCCCCCCCCCCCCCCCCCCCCCACCCCCACCCCGCCTTAGATAAGAAGTATTCAAAATTAAAGGATGTTGCTGACAAAGTCAGGTGCTTTTTTGAAAGTTTGGCTCCAGATGTGGTTATCCAGCTGCTCCTTCTTGGTCAGTACTTGAGTGATCTTTATAGTTCACCCTCTGGATGAATTCGCAAAGTTTCCTTAACAACTTTTTGTTGTCTCATTAACGCAGAAATCCCGAAGCTTTCCTAAAATTGCAGAAGACACTGTTGATGGCGCTGGATTCTGTTTTAAAGACAGTTCTGATTAGTTATGCAGCACACGCTTTTACTCATATTACTTTTTGGAAATCAATAATACAAATCAGCTACAGATCTGGGAATCACTGAATAGTAAAAACGTTTAATGAGAGTGTCTTGCGCATATACTTGTGTAATGACCACGTCGGCTTCAGTGAAGCGTTTCTTAGCCTCTCTGATATGATCGACATGGGGTAGAATAGATTCTGGATTGTTATAATACATGCTACCTTACGCAAAATATGCTTATTAATTTGTTACAGATTGTAGGTGGACACGATTCCACACCAAGGAAAAAGGTGCTACCTTACGCAAAATATGCTTATTAATTTGTTACAGATTCTAGGTGGACACGATTCCACACCAAGGAAAAAGGTGCCCCATGTAAATCGTTCATAATGTCTCCAAAATATATTTGTTAATTTTCAGACAAGTACTACTTAACTGTTTTATACAAAATCCTTATTTCAACATATGCAAGCCCCAGTTAGGATTTAAACTCGGGTTAGCGCACCTTATCGCTGTAGCAGGAATAACTTGTTTTACGCTTTGAGCCAAAGACTTCAGTAGACTGGTGACTGGACCAATCGACTGCTGACTGCCATATATCAATGACGTCATTAACGCTAGCGTGACTCAAAAATCACGGTGACGGGGCGCATTTGAAGCAAGCCTCGAAGCGGTGCTTTGAGCTCCAGTGCTTCGAAAGCTCGGCACAGTGTCGAAACCCTAGGTCTTGGCAAAGCCCGGAAAGTAACGTCGGGTCAAGGACCCGTTCAGGAAATTAAGCGATAAAAATGAGAAGGGAAAAACAGTACATCAAATCAAATAATACGCATCATTGTGAAGTTCCAGAGGGTTTCTGCCATCAATGTCGTGTCATACATCAAACTAAACAATACGGATCGTTTTCTGTGAAATAAACTATTAACATTTACGTTGTGTTCGGGTCTGTGGGAACCATTTAACAAGTCCACCAAATTAAAATTATCAAGATCTGTGTTAATTGAAAACAGTTATTCGTTTACATTCATAAAATGAGATATGCAATATAATTACACTGCACCACGTTAGAGTTTAGTATAACGTTAATAATAAAAGTTATTACATTTTGTAAAATGTACAATGCATTTGTGCAATATTGTTCTAAACCAATTTAGAATAAACATTTAAGCCAATCTAATATTTTTAAACATGTATGTGAAGAAAACGGCAATACATATTCTACACAGAATTATGCTATAGGCTATATTAATTGCCCTATATAGAACTGCTCTAATTTTTGTCACTTATTATTATAAACGATAGGTCATCAAAAGAAAAAAAATAAAAATACTAATAAGAACACAATTTATTTATACAGTATAGCACCCTTCCTATGCCCAAAATTCAGAAAGAACAACAGGACCTATATAACATTGGCTACAAATAATATTGTAATATCCCTTCCCAGACGGGCAAATGAATCTCGCAGGCAAGTGGTGGTAATTATCAGATAAAAGAAAACTAATCAATGGTTTTATTCACTTTCCTTCTAACTTCAACAAGCCGAAAAACAAAACGAAGTCAGGACAAAAGAAACAGCAAAAAAAAACACACCACACTAAAAACCCAACCCACATAAAAACACCCCACCTTCCCAGCATCCCAGAGGCTGTTTTATTAAGAGTGGCAGTTGTGTCTCTGTCCGCCCCCCTTTTTTTTTCTTTCTTTTTAACTATTTATAACTAAACACTCTGCCCAGTGGCAATTTCTATCCCAGATCGTTACAATATCTTTACTAAATAAAGGTAATTACAGGATATACAAAACATTCAAATAGAATAAAAGACAATAATGCAGACTAAAATACAACATATAATACTACAAAAAAATATTGAACAAATAACATAAATCGTGATAAAAATTCAAACCCTGAGTACCTGGACAGATAGAGGGGGTAAACTGAAAGAAGGGGCAGAATGGCAGGTCTGTTTAATGTCTTCCTAAACTAATGAGTTAAAAAAACAAAAATGAATGGAGTCAGCTGATCTTATTAATTTTGGGAGGTCATTTCACAGTCTGGACGCTATACAGCTGAGGGCCCTGCTGTCATCCACAGAGTGCAGGTTAGTGAGTGGCACAGAATGAGAGGACCTTAGTGGGCAGGTTAATAACAAAACTTGATATTCAATCCTGTAAGACACAGGGAGTATGAAGGATACAATAACCTCGACCAAGGTGAAAAGAAAGCTACTAGATGGGCATCGTATCTTTCAAGAGAAATGGGAATTGCTTTGTTTTTGTATGACAAGAAGTTACTAAATTCATTATCTGATTTTCAATAATGTCATTGCTGTACCAAAAGAATACAATATTAAATGGCACTGTGGACACATCAATTAAGAAAATGAGAATCTTGTCCATTTTCCCTACATGTCAGGGTCTATAGCATTCAAATGACGATTTGATTTTTGGAGGATTTGTTTCCAACTTGAATAACTGAGCAATGAATTCAGTGAGCGTTTTTGTGATTTCAGTTCACACGAAACAGGACTTTTGCGTTGTTTACGTCACCATACTCTTACAACATTAAGAATGTGCCTGAGAATATCCAAATGGAATTGTTTGAGAGTACTGTCTATGTTTGGAAGCACTTACCTTTGTGAGCAATTGTTTTCGTTAATGAAAGCTACCAAAACCCCACATCGCTCAAGACTTACTTTCGAGCACCTTTCATCCCTCATAAAAGTTGCAGCTGCACAAGATTTCAAGCCTGATATTGACGAACTGGTACTAACAAGAGATGCCAAGGGTCGAGACAAAAGAAATAGATCTCAGACTGTAAGACTCCTATATAAGGACCTAGCTAAGAGGCTAAGACTCTAATTGTACGCTGTTGTACGGAAATTATATGGAAATAAATTGCTTTTCTTTAAACTTTAAGTGTTACATTTTTTTAAAGTTTTCAGTATTGGAAAAGAAAGCTACAGTAACTTTGTATAATAGGTATAATAGTATTTGTTAAAGTGTGGCCCACTGACACACATATGGCAGTCGAAGCGGCCCACCAAAGGTAGTGAGTTTGACATGCCTGGTCTAGCCTGTAGAGGTCTGTAAGGCCCTCCATGCAGGCTCTATTCAATAAGGTCGCCGCACAAAAAAGGCGACCTTCAAAAGGGGCGACCTCAATTGGGCGCGTAGAATAAAGGGCGCACGTAAATAAAGGTGACCTTCAAAAGGGCGACCTCATTTGAGTGCCGAATAAAGGCACCCTAAATATAGGCAGCTTCAAAAGGGCGACCTCAATTGAGCGCCGAATAAATGCGCGTGTAAATAAAGAGCATTGCACATAATCTACAGCTTCAAGTGTAACTTGCTTTCACCTTTATTATACATTCAGTTATTGCCCTTAATCTAATTTTTCTGTAATTTTGAAAACAACGAAATATGTTCAGTCATTGCCTTAATCTAATTTTCTGTAATTTTGAAAACAACGAAATATGTTCAGTCATTGCCTTAATCTAATTTTCTGTAATTTTGAAAACAACAAAGTATAGAGAGCTTTAGAAATAGTTCGTTAGAAGTACTTCGTTAGAAGTTCATCGCAATTAATTAATTGGATGTTTTAATATTCTTGCTTTCACCTTTTATTACGTTCAATCATTGCCTTTATCTAATACATTTTCTGTAATAATTTTGTTGCGTTTGCCTTTATTCGCTGCGCCCAATTGACGTCACCCTTTGAAGCACTTCCTTTATTTATGCGCACAGTTATTCGGCGCTCAATTGAGGTCGCCCTTTTGAAGCTCGCCTTTATTTTACGCGCGCTTTTATTCGGCGCTCAATTGAGGTTGCCCTTTTGAAGGTCGCCTTTTTGTGCGCGCCCTTATTGATGGATACCCTCCATGCATATGCCTCCCCTGACCATCACTGACCCACCACCAAAGCGGTCATGCTGAACGATGTAACAGGAAGCATAACATTCTCCATGGCTTCTCCAGACCCTTTCACATCTGTCATGTGTGCTCAGGGTGAACCTGCTCTCATCTGTGAAAAGCACAGGGCACCCACCGGTGGTGGACCTGCCAATTCTGGTATTCTATGGCAAATGCCAATCAAGCTCCACGGGGCCCACTAGAGAACGTTGCCCACTAGAGAACATTGGGCCCTCAGGCCACACTCATGAAGTCTGTTTCTTTTTTCCAAGGTCAGAGACATTCACACCAGTGGCCTGTCTGCTGGAGGTCATTTTGTAGGCTCTGCCAGTGCCCATCCTGTTCCTCCTTGCCCAAGAGGAGCAGTTCAGATACCTGGAGGGTCTACATACTGATGGGGGTTAAGGCGCTTCTACCAGGGGCCCTGTCCAGCTCTCCTAGAGTAACTGCCATGTCTATCTCCTGGAATCTCCTCCCATGCCCTTGAGATTGTGCTAGGGAGACACAGCAAAACCAGCTGGCTAATTATACATATTGGGTGTGTCATCTGGAGAAGTTGGTATACCTGTACCACTTCTGTAGGGGTCTCATGCTATCAGTAGTGACACTGATCCATAGACAAATGTAAAACTAGTGAAAAAACAGATGAGGAGGGAAAAATGCCTGTGGCTTCCACCTGTTAAACCAGTCATTCCTGTTTTGGGGGTCCTCTCATTGGTGCCTTCCCCCTCGTGTGCACCAAAGCAGCTAAAACTGAAGAACAAGCCCCTCTGCTACTTAACTGACCAGATCATTCTCCCAAAAGTTTCATTGACTTGATGCTATACTCGGATTATAAAGTGTTTCTTTAATTTTTTTGAGCAGTATATTTTAATATAATATTGTGTTTTTATAAGTCACTACACAAATTACTGAAATACACTCAATTACAGTTTTGGTTGCCTCACACTTCAGTCCTTCACAAATGCAGCAGTTTGCAAACATTGTATTTTAATTTCTCTTTGAGAAGCATAAAAGATAATTGTTGTGAATCACAAAGATAACTGGCAGTAACAGTGCAAAATTCACTTTGGTATGCCAGTTTGAAAAGATAAGTTTTGAGTGTAGTTTTAAAATGTGTTATTGAATCGAGCTGACGAATATGAGAGGGAAGAGAATTCCCGAGTTGAGGAGCACTATGAGAGACGCTCGAGCTCCCATAGAACAGAGTTTGATGTGTGGTACAGAAAATAGAGCTGCTGAGGAGGATCTGAGTGAGCGAGAGGGAGTGCAAGTCTGTTGGAGATCAGTGAGGTTGTGGAGAGCTTTAAACGTTAAGAGCAGTATTTTGTATTGTATTCTGTAGTTAACAGGGAGCCAGTGAAGTTGAGAGAGAATAGGTGTAATATGTTCAGTGGATTTAGAACAGCAGGTTATTATAACCTGGCAGCAGAATTTTGAAGAAGTTGTAAGCGATGGATGTTTTTGTGGGATGCCAGATAGCATTACAGTAATCTATACGTGAGGTGACTAGGGCATTAACCAATACTTCAGTACTGTGTTGCATAAGAACAGGACAAAGTCTAGAAATGTTTCGGAGATGGAAGAAGACAGTCCGAGAAATGTTACTTATATGGGAGGAATTATTTAATAATTACCATTATTAGTGTATAAATGGATATAAATAATTGCATTTAAACGATTTGCTAAAATCTGTTGTATGTAAACGATACTGTTTTAAACGTTATTGTTTTTTTCAAAAACCCGGTTTCCACGTTTACCTGTATTAGTTTAAAATGGCACTTTTGCCACTCGCAATATGGCGTACGCGCTGACGTATCGTGTCGACTGGGCAACACAGTGAATGCGGCGTCTATCTATATATGTCTATGGGGCTAACAAATAGCTACAGGAGAGTGACAGATGTACCCTTGCCCATCTCTGGATGTAATTGGACAAGGTTTAGACCAAATCTCCACCCCCGCAACGCCCACCACTCACTAAAAATACGGTTATCTTTCGCATTTAAGCTTCCTGTGTATTAGTTCCACTCCAAAGCCGCGGTTAGCAGCGACTCAAAATGGCTAAAGGGTGAGATAAATTAATTTCTTTAATATTATTGGAGATATTAAATTGGCTTGTGTCAAAGTGAACGCATACTCTGAAGTGGAATATTGTTTTCATACCGTGTAGCAGAGCGAAAACATACAAACTTGGTTTACTTCACTCAGAGTGAATTATAGAGCAGTAGTTGTAAACAATGGAGTTCTTGAAAAAGACGAGGGGGTCGCGAGTAGGCACGGCTGTCGATCATAAACTTGTCATAATTTTCCCCTTTTTTTAGTTATTGCATGCTCTACGTTCTGCTATATTTATTGCATCCATCATGAGTTTTATGTTATTTCTTAAAATTCAATGTTATGTATGGGCTGCAGGACGGCACAGTAGCTGGAGTGTCTTGGAAGGTCCCAGAGAATGGTTTGACCGGCTTTACAGAATTGTGTTCTCCTTCGCTATAGTTTAGGTAATCCGGTTTGCTTACCGGCGCCCTGCACTAGATTGGCCTTCCCATTGCGGCTCGTCTTGCCCCCCGATGTTCAGGCTGCCAACGACTATTGATAATAGACGAATCAGTTAAATGTGCCACAAATAATGTTACTTGAGTACCCTTCAGAAATCTCGATTTACTCATTTACTATAGAGTAGAGCGTTAGTCATGATGAAGTTATGACAGGCAATTTATGCTTATTGAGCGTTTTTAAGTACAGCCCTCGTTAAAAAAAACATATTGCTCAAAATTCAATTCAGCCTTATGTATTTTATACTTGTATAAAATTAAGGCGTCAAACCATGCAAAGGGTACCACATAAAAATGGGTTAAAGCAGATTTGAAAAATGTTTAAATGGAATGACTTTTTAACATCTGCACCTTTAACATTAAAAGTTAATTTATGATTTGGAAACCTAATCTCCACTTGGTTTGCATGTATTTCCTATACAGAATTCTGTTACTTACCTTATACTATTGAAAGAAATTCTTACAGGTTGATTAGCATTGCTAGTAACATCACCCTATCCTGGCAGCAGCATGACAAGAACAAACCCAAATGGGATGCCAGTCTACTTTAAACCTTACTCACTCACACATTTACAACAGTTAAGAGTTTTCAATAGATCTGACATCATAATAATAATAATTCATTTTATTTATATAGCGCCTTTCCCATACTCAAGGTGCTTCTGTAAATCTGTAAGTAATCATCTCTTTGTTTCAAGAGTAGAAACAGAGCCTTTTAGAGGTAACCCACTGGCATATAGGGGATGAGTGAACATGTATGCAAAGTTCAGCAAAATGGCTATTGATTTTAGAAGTGCTTAGATGTATTTTACATTTAAAATCTATCTTGCGAATGTATAACAACGAGTGAAGAACATTTTAACAAAAAAAAAAAAAAAATGGTTTCACTTCCTGGACTGTGCTCTCAGTATTTCAGTGTTTGCATGGGTGAGTTTGCATGTTTTTCTTTCTTTAAATGACCTGGTTTAAATGATAAACTTTTTTTTCTTTTTCGTATTTATTCTCAATGTGCAGTATTGTATATTAAGCATGCAATTTTTTTCATTTAAACTTTCATTTATATTACTATGCATTGAAATCAGATTCTGTTATTTTTTTTAATGTTCTCACTTCCTGTTATTAAACCACAATACTGCTGTTTTTCTCCTTACCAAAGCAAAAACACACAGACTACTGTATATATTTTTATTTTTTAACTTATCAGTACAAAGAGAATGATTACATGTTTTAATTTTACTTTATCTGTATGAACAGGCAATGTGAACAAAACACTTAACTACTAAATGATTTATTTGGTAAAGTAAAAAACAATAACTCTAGAAATTTGCTTTTATTCATTTTAACAGACACGGTGTAAACCAAGAATTATCTAAAATCCTGAATCAGCTTTGGGCTGCTGATGAAAACCGTTTGAAACCTGGTGTGGATTACAGGATTTGTCTCCAGGTGTGAGTCATCTAGTAATATTTAAGTTGGGTGGAGAATATGTTCATGTGTTTACTGTTAATGTTTAGAAAATTACCAATGCAAAATTATTCTTGAATATTATAGCTCGTTCTTGTATTCTAATCGTGCAAAAACATTTTTTTTACATTATTACTGTACAGTAAACATATTTCCTGAGCTCCTTATAGTACTGCCACAGTAGCTTGCACAATGTCACACACTGAGTCAGAAGCAGCAAATGAAACCTCCACCTTGCTTTGCAATCCAGAGCTATAGCCATTACTTCACATTGCTTGCCTAAAAATTAATACAAGTTATTAGCCTGTATTAGTGTGAGTTTGCAGAAGGAAATATGGGTAAACCGAACCTTTTCTTTTGTCAGGGTTAGAGTTACCTTTTTATTTTTCTTTGAAAAATTCATAGTACTGTTTTATGTACATAGTGTCCCAACACCACCCCGTTTTCAAACAGAAATTGCACACACTACCTCATTAAGGGCATTAAATAACAATATCCTCTTTCTTCACCTCTAATGCCAGGCACGCCTTGTTTCCCACTGCAATAGTAGCCTCTCCTTTTTCTTTTTAACCTGATTCATGCTACTGAACTTCTCCTACTCAAACATCTGTTGAATCTACCTGTTAGTTTGGCCCTGTAGAAATTGGCTTCTACACACTGCCTGAGGAATTATTCTATCCACTCTCTGCCATACTCAAATGGATTATTTAAATCGGATCTCATTGGCATCCGTTTGCAGGAGGCAGAGTGCAGGATGTAGCAAGAAAGCACTATTTCCGATGATGTTGTTATGCAGTGTTTTCAAAGGGGCGTTAATATCATAGTTTCATCATCTGTTTATTCTCTTGAGCTGTTCCTTGAGTTTGTGTTTGTGTGTGTGTGTGTGTGCACACACTTTATACTGAGTTTTTGGAATTGTGTAATATATTTTCATACTAAAAAGTGTTGCAGTTAATGAAATGAGCCTTAAGAATGACCTTTGGCAAAAGAAAGACATTTGTTTACAAAAACACGTTGAACCACAGACTAACAGACATAATTACAGTACTAATGCGCTGTAGAAAAAATTATAAAACACATGTTTTTTGAGGCATATACTAAGTTTTTGTGTGCATGTAAATGTGCTGTATGATTGCATGATGCTGTCAGGATAGACTAAAGTTCCCCACTTGCTATAATGTAAAAAATGGAGTTCAGAAGCAGATGAGTGTATTTATTATTGGAACAGTGTATTTCAGATGCCTCTTGGATACATTTGAGCATGTACAGAACTCTTAATAGAGAATGGCTTGAGGAGATTCGGAATTCAATTCTGGGATCATATTTTGTATTGTGACCAAGAATACAGACTACTTTCAAAGAGATGCTGATTCCTGGTAGCTTAGTAGAATACTGCACCCCAATTCAAAGCTACATTGCTTTAAGAGTTAGGTCCCATTGTGTACTCATTCACTATGCTCTGCTTACACGTAACTGGACTATAGCCCTTGGTGACAGCACCCTAATTAAAAAAAAAAAAAAAAACAGTGGCATCTTATTTCCAGTTTTAGACATTTGTTCTCCAATATAAAAACTGAACATATGTCTGTAGAGTACCTGCATAAATTTGCTAATCACAGCTTTTAAGAATTTTACCATTCTAATATATAATATATTTGGAATTCATGGGTAATGAAATGTTTTCTTTTATAGTTATTATATTTACCAATTTGTAAGAGTTAAAAAAAATAGTGTGCATCCATATATTGGCTATTATAAGTAAGTTTGTTACACCAGATTTTGAATCACCCTTTGTTATCTTAACAATACAAATATACTGTAAATGACAAATACCTGTATTATGGTATTCTTTTTTTAATCTGATATTTTGGATTTGTTTTTTTTTTTTGTTTTTTTTTAATTGTGTGGTCAGAGTAAGTAGACTTGCTTGTTTGTTCAGTGATAGCATAATCCACAAAGCCAAAAATTTTCCGTACTGGTCAAACCTGTTTTTGCGTCAAATTTCTGAAATAATGGGTGAGTGTTTTTACCTTTTAAATAAATATTTTATTGTTCTTTGTTGGGCATAAATGCTATATGCTGTAATTTTAAAAAATGGTGTCTAAAGTGAAAGAATGTTTTTGAAGGGTAAGATTAGTTAAATTCAACAGTTGAATGGGGATCTTTAGAGCCATTGTCCCATATCCCCCAATACATCCTATATGTGTCATGAAGTTTATACATAGTGTACGCAGATTTGTGAGAGTGATGGGAAATTCAAAAAGGTGGACATTTAATGCAGAAAGATACAAATGGAACTGATGTATGATTATCCAATACATGTTGTTTGCTACAATTATTTTTTTTTTACTTATTATTCAGAGTATACAGTTAGGTGTTTTGGAAATATTTTTTGATCTGTACATGTCCAGAAAATAGGCCACATAGAAAAATGTCAAAATCACTTAAACACTTTTTTTTTAAAGAAAAATGTATTTAATTGATGCAAAATTTTCTTATTTTTATTTTCTAGTCTTAATGAAAAAAAAAATAAAAAATATAATAACATGTAAAGGCAAATATTCCTGTACAATAGATAGATAGATACTTTATTAATCCCAAGGGGAAATTCATATACTCCAGCAGCAGCATACTGATAAAAAAAAAAAATAATAATTAAAGAGTAATAAAAATGTGGATAAAAACAGACACCCCCCCCCCGGGTGGAATTCTGTCAGTGGAGCAGGACAGTGACAGCAGTCTGTCACTGAAGCTGCTCCTCTGTCTGGAGATGACACTGTTTAGTGGATGCAGTGGATTCTCCATAATTGATGGGAGCCTGCTGAGCGCCCGTTGCTCTGCCATGGATGTCAAACTGTCCAGCTCCATGCCTAGAGCCTGCCTTCCTCACCAGTTTGTCCAGGCGTGAGGCGTCCTTCTTCTTAATGCTGCCTCCCCAGTACACCACCGCGTAGAAGAGGGCACTCGCCACAACCGTCTTCTAGAATATCTGCAGCATCTTATTGCAGATGTTTAAGGACGCCAGTCTTCTAAGGAAGTATAGCCAGCTCTGTCCTCTCTTGCACAGAGAATCAGTATTGGCAGTCCAGTCCAATTTATCATCCAGCTGCACTCCCAGGTATTTATAAATATAAAGAATATAAATAACAATATAAAGAATCAAAGCTTAAAGTCATCTTTCTGCTGGACACTTGGCAATTTATATGTTTCACTAATTGCCTGTTCAGCTTAATATTTTATTAAGTATTATAAGTTGATTCTGAGGATGAGTATTATTCATTTTTTCATTCAACTGAGGTTAGATCTGAAATCATACTTTTTTGAGCAAAATATGTTTTCTGTTACATCTACTAAGAAAAAATGCTTGAGTCTGTTAAGCTTATTTAAATATTATTTTAATAGTTCAAATTAGTATTCTAATTGTCACAACAGTCTCCACAGGATAGCTTGGAATATTTGGGTATATAACCAAGATTGTTTCATATCTAAATTTACCTTTGGGTCGATTGCATGATGAAGCCATACATTTTTAGTAGAGATGTCATCCCATTAATTGAGATCAGAATCTTTCATATTTAAAATACATATTTTACAGGAATATTTATGAATGTTGGTTCAAGTTTCTGGAGGTCAATACATGTACACTATATTGCCATGTGAGTACTTAATAGAAGACCATTAATATGGAGTGTTCATAATAAACTTTTATATATTCGTTATGATGTAGGACTGACATTAAACATGCAAAATGCTTTGCATAGTTTTTAGTTCTCAAACACTGATAACACTTCCCTTTTAATATACATCTGCCTATCACTCTAAACATTCTCTTTCTTTTTTATTTTATTTTATTTTCTCTCTCATAGTGGCCAAGATAATCTTTGTTTCAGGCAGAGTGGCACTGTTTCCAATTGGGAATGGGCCACAGGATTGCCTGCAGGACATAGGTGAACATTACAGTTATATTAGGTGACATTTGATTTCACCTGAGGTTTCTTCCCTGCAAACTTCTTGTAGTAGTAAGGTGACATTGACTGGTCACATTTTACTTTTTCTAATCAAGGATAAACATTCAAACTGTATTACACATTTGAGCATACATAAAGTTGAAGAATGAATATAGATTGGTAGACTTGTATTACCCCAGAGGCTTGTTTTTATTGGCTTAGTAGGTAGTATGGACCATATTCCTAAAGAATGTTCCCAGCACATTGTTGAATCTGTACTTCAAAGGGAATCATTTCCAGTATTACATATGTTTGCATAATAAAGTGGCCATCAAATGAATATATAATCTTAATACCAGATTAAGAGTCTTGCTGAATAAGCAGAGTGACCTTACAGTGTTAGTCACATTGGAACTTGAGCATTGACTGCAAGGTCCAGCCATGTATCAGGTGCCAGTTCAGTGGAGACTAGTACAGTACTAGTTTCAGTTCAGTTCTTTGTCATTATACAGTAATGTAGAGTACATTAAAAAGGATGTGCTGCTAGTTACCTTGGCTCAAAAATACAGAGTAACAATACAGTACATATTAGAATAATACAGGAAACAGAATGTACCATAAAACAATGGAAGTTAAAAAAAAAAGAAATAACTGCTATTGCTTTATAAAAATGTTTTTCACTGTTTCAAATTAAAAATAAATGCATAAATAAGCATCAGATATAAATATACAATATGTATCAGACAGAACATGTAACAAAACGGCAATAAAACTGCAGTGCCTGGTCATCTTTTTGGAATTGTACTTCTCCTCTCCATGTTTGGTTTTCCAATGGGTATTAATGCAGACTGATTGTGTGGTTGCGTAGATAATGGGGTCTTTGTTACAAGTCAAGCAGATGGTTGTCTGGGAGTTATTGAGTTAATGATCCAGACGTAAAAACTGTTTGAGAATATGATGGTATGGCATTGAGTGAAATATCACTTGGCTAGATGGCAAAGAGTTTGTTGCTCCAGTAAGGTGGTTCTGTGGCTATGGAGAGACATTTTTAAAGCTTTTTTTAAAAAAGGACTTGCATAGATGAGAGCATAGCTCAAGTGATGAAACAGCCTGTCTTATCCACTTGTTACAAAGCCTTTCAGTCTGCCACAGTGTGGTTGACGTATCAGCTAGTCAGTAGTCAGTCATTGTGCATTTCAAGAAATTGGTGACATCTGAGGACAAAAAAATTCTTCCATTTTCCTAGAAACTCAAGGTACAATAAGGTGGTTTGTGTTGAACGATATTAAGTGGTATATAACTATAAGAACTTAAAGATGCTCACTTTTTTCACACCAGTCTCATTAATGTAAATAAGTGAATGTCTCCTGAAGGCCATTATTAACACTGTGTAATTTTGTTGAGCTTGAGAGACATAATTGTTGTCACTGCAAGATTCAGTGAGAAGTTTCACTTCCTTCCCAAAGGGGGTCTCATCATTTATGGTAATATTCCTAACTGGAAAATGACTAACACACTAAATAGAGCAATTGCGGAAGATTTGTTAGCATACCAGTTTATGTTTGTTAAATGTTAACTACCTTAAAAGCTATAATGTATTGTTTTTTTTTTTCTTTTCTTTTACATAAGGGAAAAGCAGGATATGTAGCTCCTGGCAGCAACAATGCGGCAGATAAGGCTTCAGCTCCTTTGTTTACTTACGTTAATGAGGACAAGCTAAAAAGCATAAAAACATATGCAGGTGAGTCAAATGTACTTATATTTTTGTTTAATTTTAAAATTCGGATATCAAAGGTGAGAACATGCATGAATGGAGAATAAACTTTAGCTTTGTAATGTGTTTCTGTAAAAGACACAGCAAAACTAGTATTTATTTCAAGAAGTATATCAATTTTGAGTGTGTTACACAATTGTACATTTTAACATTTGCTTTTAAAATTAAAAAGCTTAACTGTTCTATCTGATTTTTTTTTTTGTATGGATATAACGAAAAGTAGCACCTGACCTAGTTGATATGGTAGTGTAAAAAAAAGTCAGTTTCTAGTAAAATCAATACCTTTTAGTGATTTCCCAAATTATGTCCAGAATTTCTCCTGACTTGAATGTGTATGTAGCATTGAAAATGTACTTTGGACTTACTTCAATTGACTGAACTATATGCCAATACTGTATATAATTTAAATTCATTGGGCTTAGCTAGTAAACACAATGGTGTCATTATTTAAAAAAAAAAGAAAAGAAAAAGGAAAAAACAACTTTTAAACAATTTTTCAGCATTTTAAATGGAAATACAAAAGCAATTTGTTATTGCTGCCTTGCAAAATAGATCTGTAGCAATTATATAGATGTTATTGTAATTGTCAATTTCCAATGTAATATACTGTACAGTAATCCCTCCTCCATCGCGGGGGTTGCATTCCAGAGCCACCCGCGAAATAAGAAAATCCGCGAAGTAGAAACCATATGTTTATATGGTTATTTTTATATTGTCATGCTTGGGTCACAGATTTGCGCAGAAACACAGGAGGTTGTAGAGAGACAGGAACGTTATTCAAACACTGCAAACAAACATTTGTCTCTTTTTTCAAAAGTTTAAACTGTGCTCCATGACAAGACAGAGATGACAGTTCTGTCTCACAATTAAAAGAATGCAAACATATCTTTCTCTTCAAAGGAGTGTGTGTCAGGAGCACAGAATGTCACATAGATAGAGAAAACAATCTCTAGCAAACAAATCAATAGGGCTGTTTGGCTTTTAAGTATGCGAGGCACCGCGGCACAAAGCTGTTGAAGGCGGCAGCTCACACCCCCTCCGTCAGGAGCAGAGAGAGAGAGAGAGATAGAGAGAGACAGAGTTTGTTTTTCAGTCAAAAATCAATACATGCCCTTCGAGCTTTTAAGTATGCGAAGCACCGTGCAGCATGTTGCTTCACTAAGCAGCTGCACAAAAGATAGCAACGTGAAGATAATACTTCAGCATTTTTAGATGAGCGTCCGTATCGTCTAGGTGTGCGAACAGCCCCCCTGCTCAATCCCCCTAGTCAGGATCAGAGAAACTCAGCGCAAGAGAGGGAGAAAAGTAAGCAATCTAGCTTCTCAGCCATCTGCCAATAGCGTCCCTTGTATGAAATGAACTGGGCAAACCAACTGAGGAAGCGTGTACCAGAAATTAAAAGACCCATTGTCCGCAGAAATCCGCGAACCAGCAAAAAATCCGCGATATATATTTAAATATGCTTACATATGAAATCCGCGATGGAGTGAAGCCGCAAAAGGCGAAGCGCGATATAGCGAGGGATCACTGTACTATATAAAGGAGCATGCATTTGTAGTTGCACTTATACAAAATGTTGCAGGCACAGTATTGCATAGACTCAAAATGAACAACAAGTTCTGAATTTTATCTTTTAAAATGACATGACATTCTCAGACTTCAGCTTAATCTAAATCGGGATCACAGGGGGCTGGGGCTCATCCTGGGAGTCTCGGGCACAAGGCAGGAACTACTATGATTGTCTCAAAATATCCCAAAAAAAATCTGATGATAAAGCTGCTTGCTAAATTCACATAAGAATGAAAATAGACTTTGGTCTATTCATACATTAATGAATAAGTGGATGAGCGAATCCTCTGTTTCCCCAGTAAAGAGCTTATGTTTAAAATAAATAAGTAAGAATGGTCTGTGCAGTGTTTTATAATGCAATAAACCCATACACCATAAATTCATATAAAAATGTAACAGGTTTATTTGCTATATTGTTCTTTATATCCGATTGCTCTCTGGGCATGATTACAAAATCTTTCGCAGGGCTTGATTACCAAACTCTGACAAAGAAAATAAATATGAACAAAAACAATTTATTTACACCTGCTGAGCATATTTGTCATTGGTGCATAACATGCATTGCTGGGGGTAAAATAGAGTAGAAGCTGGAAAAGAAAATTTGTGTACATAAGCTGATTGAAAATCTTTTTCATGTAGTAAAAATATGTGCAAGATAAACTTGCTCTCAAGAAGACTTCTCTAGCAGTTGTCCTTATTGGAAAAAGCACCAGCAATTCTTCACCACCCTTTAAATGTTCCTTTTTTTAAAGAAACAGTTATATAACTATTCAATACTTGAATACAAAACTAGTCAAAATATTTTGTTTCTAGTAGCTTGGTAGTGTACTTGAAACAGCTAATACATGATTACTGTGCATTTACTGCAAAATTTAGATTAATTTTTTAAGTTTTTTTTTTTTTATCTCAATCCGAATTGCATCAACAGACAAAAAACATAACCGTCAATGCTCTGAAGCATTAAATTAAGCATTATTAGTATTTTAATGAATGAATTAGAAAACTACTATAACTAACTGATATTTTCTAAATGTAAAACTTAAAACAGATCTCACTGAATATAAGCAAGAAAAATTCACGGAGTAATCTAGGCTGAAATGATCCTTCTTCGTTTTGTCACTTATAGAATGGTGTTTTTCAATCAGTTCAGAATTCTTTTCTGTTTTGCAAATTCAGTATTTTGAAAGATATCATGTTTGCTTATTTTATTTATTTATTGTTTATGTCTAGCCTTTATTCGATTGTTAGACAACTATGAAATGTCCACTGGTGTTGCAGAGACTGTTACACAAGAAGAATTGGAAGAAAGTAATTCTTTTCTTGATGCACTTTTAGAAACCAAAGTTATGAAGGTATGTAACATATTATTGAGTAAGGCATTTGATAGATTTGCAATCTTTTCTTTTATTTATGAGTTTCAGTTCTACATGTTTTTTTTTTTCTGTTGTGACCTAACCTAGAGCACTTAATATTAATACTGGGCAAAGTGTTACTGTCTAAATTATAAAATTTGGGTCAAAATGGGTCAACAAGTTCTGGACTGTCTATGAAGAAGATGGGCACATGACACACTACTTTGGGATCCCTTACAATCTTGTCCTGTGCGCACTTTATATTAGTTTCTGCATACTGTTGACAATATATAATAGTTTTTAGTGTTTTATAATACATTTCTTAAAACACAAAATAATCTACTCCCAAATTCTAAATGTCTTGTGTCAGATAGGTGTTAGGCAGTAACGATTATCAACAACTCATGCAGCAGTAAAAAAGAGACACATTCAGTCATAAATGGTCACAAAATTTTTGGCATATTTTCAGTTAATACAGACAACAAGTGAACTCGCTTTTGTAGTCTGTTATTTCAGTTCACAAATACATGATGCTGGACACGAGAAGAAAAATAAGTTAAATATAACATCAGTCTGTTTTGTATCATGTGCAAAAAATCTTAAATAGAATACATTCTAAGGAGAAGACTTTGCTGGAGGGAGGATAACACAGAGGCATGTGATTCATGTTTTTCCATAGCTCTCTGTTCTATCTTTTCTTTTAAATGAGAAAAAAATAACACTAATTGCTAAGGAACAGTGTTTCGCTGCACAAACAATAATTCTTGTGTGGTTTCAGCTGCATTTAACCTTGTATACCTTTATACCTTCATTAAATCTTGAAGTAAGCCACTGATATGAAAGTAGGGCTAAATTTGTTTTTATATAGGTATTTTACAAATGGGGAATATACAGAGAAAATGAGATTGTCACAGTTGAAATGAAAAACGCTCATCTTGTAGATATTATTTTGTCTTTTGATAAACCTAACATTTATTTATATACTACATTTTTATACATAAAAGTAGTTCAAAGTGCTTTACAATAATAATAGGTTAACAGAGTTAGAAAAGAAAGTAAAAACTAAAGAACAGGTATTTTTTACAATTTTTATCCAAT
The DNA here is from genome assembly GCF_900747795.2 of Erpetoichthys calabaricus. Lineage (NCBI taxonomy): Eukaryota > Metazoa > Chordata > Cladistia > Polypteriformes > Polypteridae > Erpetoichthys > Erpetoichthys calabaricus. Next base: position 286,719,429 of record NC_041394.2, on the reverse strand, counting down.
TAGTTATTTAATTGTTAGAAAAACAACTTTTGCTATAATTTTAATAAAAAAACAAAAAAATAAAAAAAAAAACACCTTTAGGAGCTGAATCAAGGACATGTGCATGGTATTAAATCAGTAATTATTTTATGAACATTAATTAGGCATATTTTTAGTGAAGGAGTTTATTTAAATGTGTTCACTATGTTAAGGTTATGCTGGGTTTGTGCTTGAGGTCGGTGCTATTTTATATCTTAGGTTATTTACTTTATCTTAAAAGAAGGCTGCAGAAGCCTCACATTTAGGCACTGACAATTTAAAGATTTTTTACATAGAATTAGTTGGGTTGTCACAATCCCTCCTAATCCCCTAACATCTGTGTTGGGTGTACTTCCAGATGGGCTTAAAGTGGAGAAGGACAAACAAACTGTAATTGCCTTTACTACACTATTGGCATGTTTATGTTGCTCAACTGGAAGAATCCTAACTCTTCTATTCTAAGTCAGTGGGAAACTGATGTTATATACTATGTGAAATTAGGGAAAAAAAATCAAATTCGCACTTAGATGATCTGTACAAAACATTTTCAAAACCTGGCAGGATCTAATCAGTAACATTTTAGAATAAGCATTTAAATTGAGGAAGCAGGTTCTCTCCCCTCTTTTATTCAATTTATCTTTATTCATTTATGAAGTTATGTATTCACTTATCTTACTAGCATGCAGCTTTACACTGCTGGCCTAGCTCTCTTTCTCAGGGATGGAGGTCGATTTGTTTCAAACCTTCTTTTATTTTTTTTTTCTTGTAAAACTTGACTTTTGTGTATGGAATGTTATTTGATTTTAATAAAATCAATAAAATAAAAAAATAATTAGATGGATGGAAAAAAACAGTCACTGGTTGTAAACAAGATTCTTGAATTTCCTTCTTATAAATTTGAAAAAACAGGATAGTTTTGCAAATCAAAGTAAGATATATTTGTTAATGTAAGGCTTTAGCATTTCAAAGTGGATCATTAATTAGGTTTTCTCTATTTACACTCAGCCTTACAACATTCCCTTTTAAGTTTTCAGATTGAATTTGTCTTCCAGGTAACAGCTGCAGTCGTTTTTTTTTTTTTTTTTCAGGTACTGCAATGTTGGCCACTGCTTTTGCCATTAAAATTGTCAACTTTAGTATTTATGTTCCTGGCTGCATTAGAATAGATAATAAAGTAGTCATGCACATTTTTCTATATAATATGGTTGTTATAAGGACTAGCACCATGAAACTTTTGTACTGTACATTCATTGCATAGTATTCTCCACCATCTAAGAGAAATAAACAGCAGTAGCTGTGTGGAATTTTGTACTTTTATTGCAAAGCTTTTATATTCAAAGAAAAAAAGAAACTCACTTCTGGAACATCTGGGGAAAAGTGTATATTGTCACAATTTTGAACTTTTTTTAATGTAAGTTCAATAACTTTATATTTCTTTCGTGTAGCTTACTCACCAGTATTTGGTTAGTAAGAATCAAGCAAAACCAAGCCTCAAGGATTTCAAAACTCAACTCCATAACATATGGTTCCGACTTTATAACAGAGACAGAAGCAGTGGGTATGTATTGTAAAACAATGTCTTGATTCATTATTTCTTAATTAACTTTTTTTAATGAGAAATTTCATTACAAACATTACATTTATTTAAGTGAACTAAACTGGTAGCTTCAAGAATTCCAAATTCTTTAGCTGTGAAATATTATTTGTTAAATTCAATTTTTAGGCACAAGGGGAAAATTGTTGGCAGATTTTATAGAGACACCACAATGTAACATTAAAAATGTTTCACAAAGAACACAGCCGTCAAACATAAACTTAGTACAAATAAATATATTTTAGCAGTAAGCATAATACTTATTGTAAAACATTAACTCAAACATATTACACATTCAAATTTAAACATTATTTAGATTTGACTAATGACTGATGTATCCCATTATTTAAGTCATTGGATGTTTAATAAAGATTAATAGTAATTGGAAACCGTGTTTAAACTGGTTGCTTTTTGTCCTTGTCACCTTACACCTGTGACTTTTACTTATTAAACAGATCTGACAGATTTGACTGTTCATTACAAAACCCACATGTAATTGTATTTCTTATAATTTGAGAAGGGACTACACTTTCAAAGCTCTTTTGTAGCAGTTTTTCAGTAACGCAACAATGTTTGTATAAAAATAAGCTTTAAAAGATAACTTAAACTGAACTTTACAGTTTGTAAAATATCTTGGTTTTTGCATTTAATTTACATTATTTGAAAATTAAGATAACTGTTTGAGTGTGTGTTTGTTTTTTTTTTTTTCCCCTAGAGCTGACTCTTGTGGATTTGAACATGTTTTTGTTGGAGAAACAAAATCTGGCAATGAAATTATTGGATTCCACAACTGGATTCAGTTTTACTTACAAGAAAAACTGAACAATGTTGATTACAAAGGATATAAAGCAAGAGATAACAAAGACACAGTAAGTGGAATTTCATGTATTTTATAATTTGGCAGAATATATATTAGCAACCATCTGTATATTAAATGGTAATTTTTCATGCTTCCTACCAGGGACGTCAATGGAACTGTCCATGTGGCAATTCAATTAATGTCCTAGAAATGTTTCTAGGTGTTTAATTTAGGCGATTCAAAACATGTTGATTTTAGGAATCTTAAGCAAAGACCAATCATATCTTTACTGAAGATGTCGAGGTAATTGAGGGTAATACCGGTTAAAGAAAGAAATTCATGAATAATATTAATGTTATTTTTAGGGGCGGCACGGTGGCGCAGTGGGTAGCGCTGCTGCCTCACAGTAAGGAGACCTGGGTTTACTTCCCCGGGTCCTCCCTGCATGGAGTTTGCATGTTCTCCCCGTGTCTGCATGGGTTTCCTCCGGGTGCTCCGGTTTCCTCCCACAGTCCAAAGACATGAAGGTTAGGTCGATTGGCGATTCTAAATTGGCCTTAGTGTGTGCTTGGTGTGTGTGTGTCCTGCGGTGGGTTGGCGCCCTGCCCGAGATTGGTTCCCTGTCTTGCGCCCTGTGTTGGCTGGGATTGGCTCCAGCAGACCCCCCGTGACCCTGTAGTTAGGGTATAGCGGGTTGGATAATGGATGGATGGATGTTATTTTTACGGTAGACTCGTTTTGATTTAATAAACCAGTTTTGGCAGATTTATACTTTAACATTGTACTTGAAAAGGCTACTTTTACAAAATGGTAATTTTGTAATAGTTATGGTTATTATGTTTTTATTTTCAGCCTGATGAAGATGATCATGTTCTGAACTTACAATTTAGTTGGAAAGGCCTGGTGAAGCCTGTGGGTGGTAGTTTCATTGGGGTCAGTCCTGAATTTGAATTTGCACTTTTCACCATTATCTTCCTGAAGTCCCAGGATAAGTATACAGCTGAAATTGTCCGGGTGGATGAGTACCAACTTGAAGTGGTGGTATACCGTCATGGAAGATACATTGGAACATCTTATCCAAAGCTGTTGAGCAGTAACAACCGGCATCTTTAACAGAAATGAAAACATTTGCCTACCTTGTATTGCATGATCTAAAGAAAAATATTTTTTTTAAACCTAAACCAAAGCTAAGTGTGTGTTTTTTTTCCTGCTTTTTACTTCATATCATCAAAATATTAATAGCAACACAAGACTGTTGTTTATCAAAGTATATGTTTTGTTTTAACTCAATGAAGTGCCTTTCATTTGACTCCAGTTAATCTCAAACTGTAATCTGTTTTCCAGTAGCACTGTTATGTTTATTCAAGTAAATAAACTTGTAAAATGTGTTGGTTTTGCAACTCATTATTTACATTTGGTTGAAAATTTAATGTAGTGTGACAGATAGAGGGCGCTGTCGTCCCCTTGAACCCTCAGACCAGACGTCAGACACCAGATAAAAGTCCAAAATATTGACTTTATTATAATAATAGTGCACAAAGCACCCTACACTCCACAGTACTCAATAAACAATATAATTCTCAATAATCAATAATCCAATACATTATCCTCCACTCCCAGCAGCTCAGTCACCCTTCCTCCCAACTCGGCTCACTGCTGGGATTTCCCAGAGTCCTTTTATAGTCCATAACCCGGAAGTGCTTCTGATCCCACCAGTCCATGTGATTCCCCAGCACTTCCGAGTCAGGTGAAAACTCCGCTTTCTCTTCAGCCCGGAAGTATATCATCTCTTCCGTTCCCGTGATTGGGAAGTCCTTCTGGGCTATATGAAAAGTACAAGTTCCTGGGCCTCCCTGCAGCGTCCCTTGACGGCCCCCACGGTATCCAGCAGGTCTGTGAAGAAAAACTCCAAGGTCCATGATGCCCTGCTGGAATTCAGGGCACCTCCATGTTGCCGGGAGGGCTCCATCTGGTGGTGTGGGGGTATTGGCCGGGAAGAATGGCCATATACCACAGTAGCTATTTACATTATATTTCTAATCTAAAGTCAGAAAAGTGTAGATTACTTTTAACACCTTACATAGTATTAAAATACTATATTGCAGTTCCCTATTTATTTACTACTTACATTATGCACAGTTAGATGTAATTGTACATTTTGTAAGTAGTACAGTGTTAGGAATAAAAAATAAAAATTTTGATGCTTACGGTAGAAAGACTTTCACAACAAGATTAGATTCTTTTTTTTGTCCTCGGATAATATTCAGATTATTTTCTAATAGCAATGTCAATTACATGTGTCATATTTTAGCTTCTTGAACAGTTTAACTGCAGAGGAACAACCCTCTGTTTCATAAGTTACAGTTATGGTCATATTCTTTAAATGGATATGTGTTTATGAGGTTTAATACATGGGTGGCGCAATGGCACAGTAGTCCTGCTGCCACCTTGCAATGAGTAGGCTGGAATTCAAGCCATGGATGCTTCCTGCATGAATTTTACATGTTCCCCCATGTCCTTCATAGGCTTTCTCCAGGTTCCCTGGTTTTCTAACACAGTCCAAAGGCACTTAGATTAGGTAAATTAGCAGTGTGTGCGTGTGTTCATTGATCCTGTGAAGGGCAGATGCTCAAAGCTTGCTGGGTTAGACTCCAGCTTCCCCGCAAAACTGCTTTGGATAAGCGGTTTTAGAAAATGGGTAGATTGATGGGTTTAATACTTTAACTTCAGTAGAGTTCCATTATATGCTTTATTTGCATTTTTGACATTCCGTATATTCCATTGCTAAGGTCTTTGCTTTATTTATACACTTTCTTTGTGTAAGACTAATCTACCTTACCTGATTGTTTGTGGAAACTGGACATAATTGACTCCAATACACTAATAAACAGTGCAATGTTCAGGTAAGTGTATTCCAGCATTGCAGAGAGTTTGCTGTAGCAGGTGCTATTTTACCGATTACCAAACAGAAGTTCCAATATTTAGTCATTAGATGCCAACTATTGCTTTGCTCAGGAACTTAAAAAATACAGCTTTTCCTGAAATACATATATTGAACAATAATATCTTTGCAATGATGTATTTATTTTACATTTCAAATAGCTTTGACCCTTTCTCACTATCCTTGATTCTTACAAAAATTCTAGTTTTCTAGGACTAGCCTTGGAGTTGTTCTTTACATTTGACAGATCTCTGAGTCCCAACAATTCTCCTGCTATGAAAACTTAATTTTACCTTTTATCAAACAACTCCAGGGTGCTCTTCTATTTCTTTGGAATACAAGATTTTATTACATCTCATCTTGGATGAATTTTCTGTGCTGTGGAATTCAGTGAAAATAGGCCAAGTTCAACTGACTACAGGCTACAGGAACAGTCTGCATGTCCTCTTTGGGACTGTACTACAATAAACTCCTGGATTGGCCTGCTGTCAGCAAGAGTAAGCACAAAACTTCATTATATCTTCTTGGAAATTTAGAGGAGAGTCTGAGAGACAAAATTACCTTGGTACACAAAGTTCTCATATATGCCATCTTAAAGTATCAGAAAGGTATTGCTTTAAGTTTCAGTCAATCTCATTAAAGGGGCCCTTAGGAACAACTAAATAAGGTCAGAATTACCTAATACAGACCTGACTAACTAAAGCCCTTACCGTCAGATTGAAGTTGTCACTCCACAGGCTCTAAAGGCAGATCATAGCATAAACAAAAGTATAATTCTTGAAAACCTGCAGAATAAGGATTAGAAAACTTGTAGGCCTCTGGAGCTTGACCTAACTATAGTTAGAACCATTTTGTTTAAATGGGGAAGGTTCTAGAGAGTAATCAATCTTTGGAGGAATGGCCACCCTACTAAAATGTCTTCAAGAGCACATTGTTACATCTGGGGATCTGCAGGCTTTCCTGTTTCACTTATGTTTTGAACACTGGATCTTTCCATAAAAGCAGGATAAAAGTCAGTTGTGGTTAACAGTATGGGGAGCCAAGAACACTACTAAAGGCCAACAACAAATAGTAGTCAGAATCAGGCAATGTTCATTATGAAAAGCTCAGAAATACAAATGTTAAGACAGTACTCAAAGTTGTGGCAAAACAATATTTTTGTGCAGGAGTCAAGTAATATAGTGATTAAAATTTTTAAACAAGTAAAAATTTAAAAACAAAAATAAAACATTAAAGTTTACTGAATTGCAACAACTTGTTACGGTTTGTGATTCCACCACTAGAAAAACATTGTGCAATAATGGAATCAACGCCAGGGCAGTCTGAAAAAAAACAAGTATGCTGTGTTTAGGTAAGATAATTACAGGGCCTATATTGTAACCTGTGGGTGTGATCTGAACAACAGAACGTGTTTGAATCTTAATTCTGACAATGGTACAGATGATCTTTATAGTTCAACCAATGCTAGGCCACAGGATACTTCTAAGATGAAACAGCCATACTAATACTACACTTTGATTCCTTTAATTAGACAACATATCCTGTATCTTAGAAGGTTAGTTTGTACACAAGCTTACAGTGGAGTAAATAACTTGATCAATAAAAGCTGATGACATCAAAGTCTATTGAACAACTTTACAAAGACTTACATATAGATCAAAAGAGAAAGGCTACAAAATGTAACCAATCTCGCCTCACATACTTTGGCACTGTGAACATACATTTTGGAAAACCTCACTATATAATGTGTTGAATTTTCACTGCACCAAGGCAAAACCCATTGCTCACTAAGAAAGATAGAAGCTCATCTCATATCTCATCTCATCTTTACCAAATTCTAGCTGGAACATCCTCGGAGGGTCTAATATAATGTTTGATGGACAAGTGGATCAAAAGTGGAACATAAGCCTCCGTTACATCTAGAAAAAAGCTAATAGCAGCAGTCAAGTATGCGGATGGTAATGTCGCACTTCTGTTCATATGTCGGTTCATATCAGAGTACAGGACAAAGCCTTTACAAGTTCAGAATGCTATTTCCATCCATTAATCCAGTGACAGACCTACATTGTTGGGGCCTAGGTACTTGAACTGTTTTTGGGGCCCCTTCTCAACTGGCAATGAGGTCTGGGTCACCACTGTTATCTTCTTTGGTGGGGTTGTTCCATAACAGATCTCCGCAAATGTTTTAAACATGCAGCCACCACAACTGTCAAAGTCACTGGACTGTGAATAAAAACATCCTTTGCCTTATTGTTTTCAAGTTGTGGGGGATGAAAATTAAAGTCACTTCTGGGGCCCTGAAGCTTAAGCTTAATTAGGTTCATAGTAGATGTCCCCCTTCATCCATCCACTCATCTTCTTATCCTGCCTATCTAGAACTGGGTTGTGGGGCAGCTGAAGCCTATCTCAGCAATCATCAGGCACAAGGCAGGAAAACCACTTGGATAGGGCACCAGCCCATCACAGAGTGAACGCAGACACAACACACACAATCACTGCCAATTTAGCAATGGCAGTCCACCTAACCTGCATGTCTTTGGAGTGTGCCATATAAGATTTATAGATTTATAAACAGCAAGTTAATTAAACTTTAATATTATTAAAGAATACATTCTCTGAGTTTTTCCATTAGCATAATTGTTTATCAAGTCAAATATTTAAGCTGTTTTGGTTAACAAAAGGTACCTTCGATTTGTAAATATTGTCCATGTACTTCAGAAGCAGGACATTATTTTGCAGATGGCATACAATAATGCATATGAAAGTTGCAAATAATTTTTTACCAGAGTAATTTTAAAATATTTAAGTACACCTATAGCCCGAGCTAGCTATTTCAATAACACAGCAACATAATTTACTTGTACAAATGACAAGACATTTTGGTACAATGTATGTATATTTTTGTCAATAGCCCTTGTTAAGCACGAAAATTACTAAATAATACTGAAGAGATTTTCAGAATGGGAGAAATTTTTCAAAATCGGGGGACATTGGCTTACCTTGGGAGGGGATTTTGACTTAATAAACCTTGAATTATTTCCATTCAACATGTTAAATTATAAGTACGTTTCTTTATAAGTCACTAGCTGAAATACCCAGCATTGTCCGGGAGGAAAAGAAAGTCAGTCAGTCAGTCAGTATCCGACCCGCTATATCCTAAGACAGGGTCATGGGGGTCTGCTGGAGCCAATCCCAGCCAACACAGGGCACAAGGCAGGGAACCAATCCTGGGCAGGGCACCAGCCCACCGCAGGGCACACACACACACACTAGGGACAATTTAGGATCGCCAATGTACCTAACCTGCATGTCTTTGGACTATGGGAGGAAACCGATGCAGACATGGGGAGAACATGCAAACTCCACGCAGGGAGCGACCCGGGAAGCGAACCCAGGTCTCCTTACTGCAAGGCAGCAGTGCTACCACTGCACCACCGTGCCGACCTGAAAAGAAAAAAAGTGTTTTTTTTTTTAATTGTTTGAGAAAAATATAATTAAAAAAACAACTATAAAAATAAATTAACAAACAATAAAGACTTACTAATGTCCTTGTCTTGCGGTCTTGTATGTACAGTATGTTATCATCCAGTTGACACTCAGAACCGGCCAACTCTATTTAATTTGAAAAGGAAGAGGGTTGGAATGTGACGTCACAGTCTCTGGTTACTATGTACATGTGACAGAAAGCCGCTTTGCGGATCCTACGAGATCGGTGTGTGCGCTTTGATGTTTGATGAATGGTTCGATGTGGTGAAGCAAAATGGCGACATACAGATGTATTTGTGGTGGTTTTATATTCAAGCATAATAACACGATACATTTTATAAGTCTCACATACCGTCTTCTGTGCCGTCTTTTTTTCTAGGGCTTCCTACGGTACTGACAGGAGCGGCAAACAGTAATAGATCGCCACACTGAGCACATTAAATGTATGATATTCCAACTCTCTGCACATTTAGAATCCTCAGATTTATACTTGATATCACTTTCATGATGAAATGCATTAAAGTATGTATGTTACATTTTACAGATAAATCAGTAATTTCGTTTAAATGATGAATACTGTTAATAATTACACACATGGCGGTGACAGTGGTGGAGCGTTAGCACTGCTGTCTTGCAGGGAGTCACATCGCTGATATTCCCTGCCTGGAGTTTGCATGTTTTCCTGCTTGGTTTCCTCAGTGTGCTCCGGTTTCCTTCCAAAGATATGCACATTTGGTTACACTAAAATGATGCTTGTGTATGTGTATGTGTATGTGTATTCACCTTGCGATGTGCTGATCCCTAGTCCAGGGATTGTTTCTGCCTCGTGCCCAATGTTTGCTGAAATGGACAAATCTCTGGACTGATGGATTTAATCTTTAAACATCCTTTACAGAGATATTGAGGTAAAGTGTCATTGGAATTTAATGGGTGTTCCCATAGACATAGAATTACTAGACGCCTCATGACCAGCAGCATCGTACGTTAATGTCACCGCCATATTGCGAGTGGCACTGCTGTGGAGTGAAGTAGTGGATAAAGATGCCTCATGCATGTGCTGCTTGGGATTATACAAACTGCTGTATGCTCCAAACCAGATCCAGGGGATTACATTTCATAGGTAAAGCTGAACAATTGTTTTGGTTATACAGTGCATCCGGAAAGTATTCACAGCGCATCACTTTTTCCACATTTTGTTATGTTACAGCCTTATTCCAAAATGGATTAAATTCATTTTTTTCCTCAGAATTCTACACACAACACCCCATAATGACAACGTGAAAAAAAGTTTACTTGAGGTTTTTTGCAAATTTATTAAAAATAAAAAAACTGAGAAATCACATGTACATAAGTATTCACAGCCTTTGCTCAATACTTTGTCGATGCACCTTTGGCAGCAATTACAGCCTCAAGTCTTTTTGAATATGATGCCACAAGCTTGCACACCTATCCTTGGCCAGTTTCGCCCATTCCTCTTTGCAGCACCTCTCAAGCTCCATCAGGCTGGATGGGAAGTGTTGGTGCACAGGCATTTTTAAGATCTCTCCAGAGATGTTCGATCGGATTCAAGTCTGGGCTCCTGGCTGGGCCACTCAAGGAACATTCACAGAGTTGTCCTGAAGCCACTCCTTTGATATCTTGGCTGTGTGCTTAGGGTCGTTGTCCTGCTGAAAGATGAAACCGTCGCCCCAGTCTGAGGTCAAGAGCACTCTGGAGCAGGTTTTCATCCAGGATGTCTCTGTACATTGCTGCAGTCATCTTTCCCTTTATTCCTGACTAGTCTCCCAGTCCCTGCCGCTGAAAAACATCTCCACAGCATGATGCTGCCCACCACCATGCTTCACTGTAGGGATGCTATTGGCCTGGTGATGAGCAGTGCCTGGTTTCCTCCAAACGTGACGCCTGGCATTCACACCAAAGAGTTCAATCTTTGTCTCATCAGACCAGAGAATTTTCTTTCTCGTGGTCTGAGAGTCCTTCAGGTGCCTTTTGGCAAACTCCAGGTGGGCTGCCATGTGCCTTTTACTAAGGAGTGGCTTCCGTCTGGCCACTCTACCATACAGGCCTAATTGTGGATTGCTGCAGAGATGGTTGTCCTTCTGGAAGGTTCTCCTCTCTCCACAGAGGACCTCTGGAGCTCTGACAGAGTGGCCATCGGGTTCTTGGTCACCTCCCTGACTAAGGCCCTTCTTCCCCGATTGCTCAGTTTAGATTGTCGGCCAGCTCTAGGAAGAATCCTGGTGGTTTTGAACTTCTTCCACTTACGGATGATGGAGGCCACTGTGCTCATTGGGACCTTCAAAGCAGCAGCAATTTTTCTGTAACCTTCCCCAGATTTGTGCCTCGAGACAATCCTGTCTCGGAGGTCTACAGACAATTCTTTTGACTTCATGCTTGGTTTGTGCTCTGACATGAACTGTCAACTGTGGGGACCTTATATAGACAGGTGTGTGCCTTTCCAAATCATGTCCAATCAACTGAATTTACCACAGGTGGACTCCAGTGAAGCTGCAGAAACATCTCAAGGATGATCAGGGGAAACAGGATGCACCTGAGCTCAATTTTGAGCTTCATGGCAAAGGCTGTGAATACTTATGTACATGTGCTTTCTCAATTTTTTTTATTTTTAATAAATTTGCAAAAATTTCAAGTAAACTTTTTTCACGTTGTCATTATGGGGTGTTGTGTGTAGAATTCTGAGGAAAAAAATGAATTTAATCCATTTTGGAATAAGGCTGTAACATAACAAAATGTGGAAAAAGTGATGCGCTGTGAATGCTTTCCAGATGCACTGTATTTGGCCATTAGAAAATCCCGTTTTATAATGTTAACTTTAGCTACGCCAGGCTAAGGTAGCAAAGCTATGCATTTATGTGCTCAAATGAGCCTCCAAACAACGTTTTGGCTAAACGTATTTAGTCACTAAACTATGTAGATTGTTGTTAGCTGTTAACATTTCTCAAACTTTGAAAGTTTCCCAAATAAATCCACCTCAGGAAGCAGTGGGAGGTAGCCCTTAGACAGGATTTTGAGGAAGCTGTCCTGTGATGTGTGCCATACTAGTTTGGTAACAGATGTACCGGCATCATATGATGAAAGCTACCACTTGCTCGCATTAAAAAAACAAAGGAGATTTGAGGATTCCTTCTCAGGGTACAGTCAAGGTGGTCAAAGTAGCTAAGCGTGTTATCCGACAGTCGACATTAGGGCAAGCTGTCAGTGTATCTTTGATCAATCAGTTTGTTCGGGCTGAGAGTGGTTCAGATGATGTGTTTTTTCTCAAGGAGCACATTGAGGAAACACAGTTTGAAATTGGCAACCATCATTTTATGCTCATGTCTTTAGTTGTGTCTGTCTTCCACAAACTAAGGCAGCACCATATTGCCAGACTGAATACTCTCAAATTACAGACGTGGCAACACACGGAAAAGGCTATGTAAGACAGTTCTGTTTCATGGATTTTAGATCCTATCCTGTATATATTTAAGTAACCACATTGTGTGTGTGTGAGAGAGAGATTGAGAGAGGAATGAGTGAAATGTTTTCAGAAATGATTAAGTCAATTTGTATACAATAAAATTGTTTATTTTTGTCATTGAGTGTATCATTTCACTGTTAAAAAGAAAGACAAACAAAGATAAACTGGCAAGTAACAGTCAAAAGTCACAATTGGTATGCCAGTTGAAAAGATAGGTTTTTAGAATAGTTTTAAAATGTGTTACTGAATCGAGCAATGTGAGACGCTCGAGCTCCCATAGAACAGAGTTTGATGTGTGGTACAGAAAATAGAGCTGCAGAGGAGGATCTGAGTGAGCGAGAGGGGAGTGCAAGTCTGTTGGAGATCAGTGAGGTTGTGGAGAGCCTTTAAACGTTAAGAGCACTATTTTGTATTGTATTCTGTAGTTAACAGGGAGCCAGTGAAGTTGAGAGAGATAGGTGTAATATGTTCAGTGGATTTAGAACAGCAGGTATTATCCTGGCAGCAGAATTTTGAAGAAGCTGTAAGCGATGGATAAGTTTTTGTGGGATGCCAGATAGAATAGCATTACAGTAATCTATACGTAGGTGACTAGGGCATTAACCAATACTTCAGTACTGTGTTGCATAAGAACAGGACAAAGTCTAGAAATGTTTCGGAGATGTAAGAAGGCAGTCCGTGAAATCTTACTTATATGGGAGGAATTATTTATTAATAATAATAATAATTATTATTTAATAATTGTCATTATTAGTGTATAAATGGATATAAATAATTGTATTTAAATGATTCGCCAAAATCTGTTTTAAGTAAACGATACTGTTTTAAACGTTATTGTTTTTTCATCAGAAAACCCGGTTTCCACGTTTACCTGTATTAAGTTAAATGGCACTTTTCCACTCGCAATATGGCGTACGCGCTGACTTATCGTGTCAACTGGGCAACACAGTGAATGCGGCGTCTATCTATATATGTCTATGGGTGTTCCAGGCAATTCACAACATAGCGAAGCGGAACATGTTCTCACTGCCACTTGGTGGATTTCTCCAGATTTACATAAAGTGAGCGCGGAAGTATAAACAGTACAACGGTTGTATAGCAGGAGCGTCCGCTGCAGCATGCGTCGTGTTGCCTTCACGCGACGCGATGCATGCTGCAGCGGACGCTCCTGCTACGCATGCGTTGTAGTATTTATACTTGTGCGCGTACTTTGCGTACATCTGGAGGAATCCACCAGGTGACAGTGCGAGATATTAACACGATGAGAACAGGTTCGGCTTCGCTGTGTTGTGAATTGCCTGGAATACCCATTAAATTCCGATGACACCTTACCGCAATATCCGTGAAAAGGATGTTTGCTGATTAAATCCAGGGATGTGTCCATTCCAGGAAGCATTGGGCACGAGTGAGAAACAATCCCTGGACAAGGCCTCGGCTCATCGCAAGGTGAATACAAGCACACACATACACTAGTGTCATTTTAGCGGCACCAAATCTGCATATCTTTGGAAGGAAACTGGAGCACACTGAGGAAACCCAGCAGGAAAACGTGTAAACTCCAGGCAGGGAATATCAATGACGTGACTCCCTGCAAGAAAGCAGCGCTAACGCTCCGCCACCGTGTCACCCCCATGTGTGTAATTATTAACAGTATTCATTATTTAAACGAAATTACCGATTTATCTGTAAAATGTAACATACATACTTTAATGCTTTTCATCATGAAAGTGATATCAAGTATAAATCTAAGGATTCTAAATGTGCAAAGACTTGGAATATCATACATTTAATGTGCTCAGTGTGGCGATCTATTACTGGCGATTCGCTGCTGTCAGGAGCAGAGGAAGCCCTAGAAAAAAAGATAGCACAGAAGATGGTATGTGAGAATTTTAAAACGTATCGTGTCATTACGATCGGGAATATGCGACGCTTGAATATAAAAGCACCATGAATACATCTGTATGTCGGCATTTTGCTTCACCATATCGAACCATTTATCAAATATCGAAGCGCACCCACCGATCTCGTAAGATCCGCAAAGCGGCTTTCTATCACATGTAGATAGTAAACAGACTCTGACGTCACATTCCAACTTTTAGCACATTGCGTCCCCCGACTTTTTGCTGGTACTGCAACTCGCGCACGCGTCCCGTTAATTTCTGAGGACCTGCTCAGAGGACGCATCAAATAAATGCTCAGAACGCGTGGCGGCCATGATGCGGGCGCGTATGTGTTCTGAGCGTGAAGTATAAATGTGCAGATTTGGTTACACTAAAATGACGCTAGTGTATGTGAGTGCTTGTATTCACCTTGCGATGAGCTGATGCCTCGTCCAGGGATTGTTTCTGCTTCGTGCCCAATGTTGGCTGAAATGGACAAATCTCTGGACTGATGGATTTAACCATTAAACGTCCTTTTCAGAGATATTGCGGTAAGGTGTCATCGGAATTTGATGGGTGTTTCAGGCAGTTCACAACATAGCGAAGCCGAACCTGTTCTCATCGTGATAATATCTTGAAACTGCCACCTGCGGGATTTCTCCAGATATACGTAAAGTACGCGCGCAAGTATAAACAGTACAACGCTTGCGTAGCAGGAGCGTCCTGCTGCAGCACGTGTCGTGTCGCGTGAAGTATAAACCTGGCGTTAGGAGGTTTCCTTTTGCTGGTGTGCTTGACTCGGTTTGCGTATCATCGGAGCTGGAGCCCTCACACAGATCTACGTCTCACGTCTGGGCTGGACAGACACACACACTTGCACGCGTAGAACTCTTATTTAATTTCAAAAGCAACAGGGGCGTGGTGACGCTCAAAACCTAAAGAATGCTGGCAGTCACCTCCAGTTTGCCCTCTGGTGGTCGTTCTGAATGTCAACTGGATGATAACATGCATACAAGACCGCAAGATCACCCCCCACCCTACCCAGAAGGAGGTGGGTTAGGGGTGATTTCACCCGACAGTCTTTTTAGTCGACCAATGAGAAACGTGTACCAGGTTTCATGAAAATCGCTCCAGCCGTTCGGAAGTGATGCTCGGAAAATACATACACACATTGACTTTTATATATACTGTATATATATCCATCCCATCCATCCATTTTCCAACCCGCTGAATACCGAACACAGGGTCACGGGGGTCTGCTGGAGCCAATCCCAGCCAACACAGGGCACAAGGCAGGAACCAATCCCGGGCAGGTGCCAACCCACCACAGGACACACACAAACACACCCACACACCAAGCACACACTAGGGCCAATTTAGAATTGCCAATCCACCTAACCTGCATGTCTTTGGACTGTGGGAGGAAACCGGAGCGCCCGCGGAGGAAACCCACGCAGACACGGGGAGAACATGCAAACTCCACACAGGGAGGACCCGGGAAGCGAACCCAGGTCCCCAGGTCTCTCAACTGCGAGGCAGCAGCACTACCCACTGCGCCACCGTGCTGCCCCTATATATATATATATATATATATATATTAAAAAACAGATGTTATGCCATTTTACCTGAGGATATGGCCCAACTGAAAGGGTCGACCTAAAAGGCCACAAGCTCCCTTTTCGTATTCATTCTCTATGCAGACATGTGTCCACTGAAAAACATTCAGCTGAGGAATCTAAGCATTACGCACATCCGAATCTGTTCCTCAGTAAGTCGTAGTCAGGACGGCTGATGGAAAGGGTCCTTATGGATGACACTGCAGTTGTGACTTGATGGGCTGGCTACTTTGAGCAGCTGTTTAAAGCGGATCCTCCCGCTAGGACGTTGGATATCTCTGGGTCCACGGTTCTTGAGGCTGGTCCTCCAATTAGTTGTTAACCTCTCGATCTCACTGAGATTGCACAGGTGGTGAACAGCTGAGGAGAGGAAAGGCTGCAGGGGTCTGTGGTACTCCGGGGTGCACTTCTCCAGGCTGGTGGTAAACGCTGTCCTCACTGGAATTGCATGCAATCTTTGCTTCCATTTGGGAGATAGGCATCATCCAACTGACTGGAAAAAGACCTTGTTGTTCCTATCTGAAAGGGAAGGTGATAGCCTGGTTGTGCAACAACCTACAGGGGGATAACACTGCTCTCGATGCTGGTTAAGGTCCTTGCTGTTTGTCCTCAATAGGATCTGTGATCACTTTTTCACCTACCAGCAACCCAGAGCAGTCTGGTTTTACACCTAAGAAGTCTACCATCAACCGCATCCTAGCACTGAGAGTTCTCATGGAGCGCAAATGCAAATATTAGCAGAGTTTCTTTACAGCCTCTGTTGATTTTCGTAAAGTGTTGACTCAGTTGATTGAGGTGGCCTGTGGGACATCCTGAGACTTTGCAGGATCCCCTCAAGGTTGCTGGATATTATGGCCTGGCTGTACACTGGTACTGTGAGTGATGTGCAGAGTGGAGGCAGAACCTCTCAGTTTTTCCAAGTTAATTCTGGGGTTCGTCAGGAGTGTGTTCTTGCTTCTACTGTTTTCAGTGCTTGCATGGACTGGGGTGTTGGGCAAGGTCGTGTGGTCCAGCGGCTGTGAGGCATCTGTTGGCAAAGAAACATTCACTGATCTTGACTTTGATAACAATGCTGTGATCTCACAGAGTCAATGAGCGAGGAGTCATTGAGGTGTCTGGGTTTGTGAGTAGCCTGAATAAAAATAAAGATCCAGTCTTTAATGACCTCTTAGCCACAGCCCATCAGCAGTGTGGTCTGTCTGTGGAGAGAGTGTCAACCTTGTCGAGAGGTTTACTTAGCTTGGCAGTGACATTCATGTCTCTGGTGACTCTTCCTATGAAGTCAGTAGACTGGGAGAGCATGGGGGGGTTATGAGGTCACTGGAAAGGGGTTTGTGGCGCTACCGATATCTATGCAAAGGATGAAGGTGAGTGGTTCATCGTGTGTGAGTGCTTTAAACACGCTGTACCAGTGCATGCTCCCCTTCCTGGACCTGTGGAAAGTTAACATGTATCTACAGTATTTGTGGTTTGGTACTTTTATTGTTCATAATGGCTCTCAGTTTTGTCTTATTCCCTCCTCCCCTTCTGCCTCCAGGGCTCCAGAGTGCACCCCATAACAGAGCCTGCCTTCTTAAAACACTAGAATCCTTGCCAAAATTGAATTCTCCCTGATCACCCTACTACTGTATTCCTTACATACCGGAGGAACCTCCACTGTCCTTATCACCGCACCAATTGCCCGCTGATAACCTCCTTTATTTTACAGATGTGTTAATTGGTGGCACTGATCCTGCAAAGAGTCATCACTGCACTCAGCCAGTGTTTTTATTTGTATATCAAATTGCATTGTTTGTCTTATCCACATTGTAAAAAGACATACATTACGCCATAAGGCTTAAATTTTGTATCCTTTTGGTTTGAAAGGTTCTGAACGTAAACAAGTCAGTTTTCATTTATTCGATTACAAGCAGGGACCCGATCAATGTAGTTTATTCAACGTGCCTTTTGATGCATTCGTGAAGACTTCTATATACATATTACAATGATATATCATTAAGACACACCTATTATATACGGCTCGAGTCAGCCGGATTGAATACACAGTGCCTAAAAATTGCTCCGCCGGAGTACCTAGTGCCCAGGAACTCTTTTTGTCTACGCGCTTTGTTTCCGTTGGTACCGTTATATATAATGGACCATGTACTTTTTCACGTGTTGAAGTGTTTGACCAGTGCAAGAGTGCGGCAAAACGAAATAATGTATACGTTGCATCTGTAGACATTTTTCTTGTTTACACTTTGTTACCGTTGTTAGAAAAATGGATATACTTGCTGAAGAATTTGGTGATTTGCGCCCCCGAGGAGATGGCAGCGCCAATAAACACAGTGGAGGTAGGCATGTTGGCTATATTTACAAAATATATGATACTGACATAAACTCCTCCTGTCTATGAAACTGCAATGGAGAAAAGGTACTGACTGAAATTGGACACGTGATTTATTATATGCACATTAAAATTGTTCTCATAAAGAAATCAACTATTGATGCCAGTATCCGTGTCCTTTTCTGTTTACGATACTTTTTTAAACATGTCTTCAGAACTTTGACACATTGACTTTCATGTTCATTTATATAAAACGTAGCAATTTCTCGGGCTATGCACGGTAAATCACAGTCTCTCTATATCTGTTGTCGTATATGATGTTGCAAAAACCGACGGTACTGTTTAACCTTTCCATTACTGTACATTGCATTGCATTTCATTTATTTAAGTGACTGACGCTTTTATCCAAGGCGACTTACAACATCATAATACGATTTGTTACGTTTCTTTTGGAATTCCAATTGGAGCACTGGCAGGTCAAGTGACTTGCTCAGGGTCACACAGTGTCAATAGCAGGAATTGAACCCCACAACATCGTTTACAGGCATGAGACCAATAGTTAAGGAATACACAAGGTTAAAAGGATCATAACTGTGATGTGTAGAGAGTACAGTGGAATTCTTTCCAAACATTCATGTCACAAACTGCTTTGTTTGGACAAGTCATATAGGAAAACCAAATGGCAATTAGAGAAAAACAAGAGAAAATGACCCCCAATAGATTATTTCAGTGCTTTTATACTAAAACAGCTGTCAAGGAAAATGTGAATTTTATTAGGAACTAGTTGATTACCCAGTGGCTTCGCTCACTGAGTGCAAGGGAAAAAAATAAAATGTAGTCTATAAGTTATTAAACAGTAAAACATTAACATTTTAGAAGTAAAGATACATTGAGCACTACTGGAGTGGTTTCGGGTAAAGTACATTTTAAAGGCGCTATAACACAACAGGTAAGTAGTAGATCCCTTGTGAAAGACGTCTACACGACCGCTGTAGTATAGAAATGACATTTTCTATGTCATCGTCCAAATTTGTGCCTGACAACCTTGCACTACATGCCTGTGATTTACTTGTTATAAATAATTAATCACAAAAGCAAGCTTAAATGTTGTGGGGGTTTTAGTGATCCAAACTTACCTTAAGGGACAGTAAGTAGTTGTGCAGGGCAATTTACAAACAGAGTCCTGCTTCGATGGCGCTGATTACACTCATTTGCAAAGATTTCCACTCTACCAGGAGCCGACGGGGGACTTGAAGTGTCACAAAACAGTGCGAGAAGAGAGGACCTCTGCCCGAAACTGCGAAGCTGTCAACTCGGCGGAGCAGCCCGACATTCCGTGCCTCCCAACGTCCACTTTGTTCTCACGACCCCTCGCAGCTGAAGGCAGTCTTGTCTTCACATTGTTTACAGCTCGGCGCAGTTAAAAAGTAGAAAGACGCAAAGCTGTTTTCCTCATCTCTTCTACTATCAAGTACTGCCAAGTAAAAAAAAAAAAAAGTTACAATGTGGTGGTTTCAGCGACAGTCACGTGACGAACAAATAAAACTTCTCTGTCAGAACGCACCTGGCTAATCCTGTATTATATGTTCTGTGGTCATAGGTAATTTCCATATTACGTGGTCTTACGTAATTTCCGTTTCAAACGCGATAAGAATTTTATATATATATATACAGTGATCCCTTGCTATATCGCGCTTCGCCTTTCGCGCTTCACTCCATCGCGGATTTTATATGTAAGCATATTTAAATGTATATCGCGGATTTTTGCTGTTCGCGGATTTCTGCGGACAATGGGCCTTTTAATTTCTGGTACGTGCTTCCTCAGTTGGTTTGCCCAGTTGATTTCATACAAGGGACGCTATTGGCAGATGGCTGAGAAGCTAGATTGCTTACTTTTCTCTCTCTCTTGCGCTGACTATCTGTGATCCTGACGTATGGGGATTGAGCAGGGGGGCTGTTCGCACACCTAGATGATACGGACGCTCGTCTAAAAATGCTGAAAGATTACCTTCACGTTGCTATCTTTTGTGCAGCTGCTTCCTGAAACGACATGCTGCACAGTGCTTCGCATACTTAAAAGCTCGAAGGGCACGTATTGATTTTTGACTGAAAAACAAACTCTGTCTCTCTCTCTCTCTCTCTCTCTCTCTCTCTCTCTCTCTCTCTCTCTGCTCCTGACGGAGGGGGTGTGAGCTGCCGCCTTCAACAGCTTTGTGCCGCGGTGCTTCGCATACTTAAAAGCCAAACAGCCCTATTGATTTGTTTGCTAGAGATTGTTTTCTCTCTATGTGACATTCTGTGCTCCTGACATGCACTCCTTTGAAGAGGAAGATATGTTTTCATTCTTTTAATTGTGAGACAGAACTATCATCTCTGTCTTGTCATGGAGCACAGTTTAAACTTTTGAAAAAGAGACAAATGTTTGTTTGCAGTGTTTGAATAACGTTCCTGTCTCTCTACAACCTCCTGTGTTTTCTGCGCAAATCTGTGACCCAAGCATGACAATATAAAAATAACCATATAAACATATGGTTTCTACTTCGCGGATTTTCTTATTTAGCGGGTGGCCTCTGGAACACAACCCCCGCGATGGAGGAGGGATTACTTTAGATGGTAAGAGGGTCAGTAACCCTCCTGCAGTTAAAGGGAGTCTTCAGGAAGCACTTTGAGATCTGGAGATGGGTTAGATTATAAAGCCTGAAATCAAGCATTGCTGGGACTTGGCAATATGCTGTTTTAATTGATTAAAAAGATTGTAGTGCTCCCACTTTTGAACACTACCTCCTTTCAACATTCCTTACATATTATGCGATTCTGCTGCTCATCTGACTTGTGAAATCCAAACCACCTCCAAATAATTGATCCATTGTTCTTCTTTTTACATACTAAGTCGTCTTTCAGTTTTAACTTGTGTGTCATTGCCCCTCCCATGTTGCGAGACAGTTGTTTGCATGCATGTGAGCACGAGTGTGGGCAGGGCTGCTAGCAGAGCACAGTAGTGAAGCCTGGAGCAGGCAGTGAGGGATAAGAAAAAACTTGATATAAATAATACTGCCTCTATCCATTTCCCACTCTATTTATACTAGGGGGGCTCCGCCCCCTGCTCGCTTCGCTCAGCCAACCCCTGGTGTTGGGACATGACAAAGAGTGAGATGTATGAATTAAGAAATAGAATAGTGTGCAGCTTTGGATGATGCGCATAGAAATAACAAATCGAGTGTTTGGCATATATTAATGTTTTATTGGAATATTTCTTTGTATGCAACATTAGTAGTAAAGATGGTGTCTTGTCCTTGAATGAGTCTTCCTTGGCATGGATCATTTATACTTTTAAGTCTAACTGTCAGATGAACGTCGAACACGTGAGAAGGCAGCATAAAGTTGTCCATGTCCAAAAACGGGTTCAGAGAGGTATGATGCCAACCTGTGTGCATGGTTTGTCCGTGTGATTTGTTGATGGTCATGGCAAATGCAGGTTTAATGGGAACTATTGCCGTTTCAATGTAAAAGGTAAATCTAGGTCAGAACTCGTAAGGTCAATTCTAGGAATGAGAACAGAACATGTAAGAACTGTTGCTTGAATAACATTGCGTGTCATGGTGTTGACGACTAACCGTGTGCCATTGCTAAACCCTGTTTTAGTGTTAAGTTTCTTAATAGCATGATTATTGTTACGTTTTTAAGGGCAAGGTTGTGTTGTGGTAATCCGGCTGGGTTAATAGTGTTCAAATATTCTAAGGGAAATTTATATGTTCATTGTCGTCATCAGAGGCAACTTTGTCAGAGCTTAGAAAGATCTGTGTCTCTCCAGGAAGTAATGAAATGAATTGGTTATTAATGTGATTAACATTAATATTTTTTGGACATAATGTAGTGCGTTGTGTTAAAAGGGGTATTTGGTCTAATGTGATTGCTGTTCCAAATATCTCTTATTACATAAGTCGTCTGAGATAAATTCCATGGATACACGGTGATCGTCTCTGTGCCTGCTGTTTTTTTAATTCTTGAAATTGTAGCACTCCAATCCTTCCTGTCCAGTTGGAAATAATATGGGGTATGGTTAAAGTATCAAGAAGCGGAAAGCAAAATGTCTATGCGTTGGAATGTAGGTGTGTTGTTTTTATCGGGACGTAAATGTAGAACAATATCTCTGTGAAATGGAGGGCTCACCATCTTTACTTTGAAAGACAATTGCCACTTCATTAACAACGGGCAGATTGTATCGTCTTGGATCTTGTTCTTTGTCCTTTATCAAGACCAAAGCAATTGTAAGTTGCCGCTATATACCTTCTGCATTCGCTTTGTATTTGCATCCTTTTCAACTTCATGTAGCATTTTTATAGACTTAGCTAATGGGTGATTGTTTATGACATGAGTGACGTTTCTCATTATAAGCTCTGTGCATTGTTTGTTTTCAGGAAGGTTCATGCGTTGATAGATTGCCTCATCTGGATCTAGGATGTAGATTTGTGCATATTTGCGTTGTTGATTCGTTTCAGGGTGCACTGTTCAATGCGATGCAATATTTGTCCACATATGCGAAAGCAGTATGGGCCATTGCCTTTTGGTGGCCTGATATGTACTTCCGGTAAATGCAAAAGCAAATGAACTATTGTAGGATCTAATGCAGTTCATAAAGTTTGTACTTTCAGCACATCGTTAGTTAGAAGCTTCTTTAGATATTCAGGATATGAATGTAAAGGAGGCAGTCTAATCTGACCTTTTTGACAACAACGTGTAAATTCATTATTTGTATTGCCAAGTTGTTTTCTTCTGTGAAGTTAAGTGAATGACAATGATTGCAAATGACATTCATTAATCCCAATGAATTTTCCTCAATAGTGGATTCCTTATTGAAGGCGCTTTCAGCCATTTGGCGTAAGCGTTTAACAGGTGTGTGGTGTTGATGTCCGCGATGGGCATGTTTTTCTTTTTGCGTTTGATTGCCTTTTTGTTGCATGTCCATTATTTTGTGACGCGCTATTTTATTCTTTTTTTTTATTTGCCTCCCGCTTTGCGCAAAGTCCCGTTTCAGTCTACGTCTTGCATTGTTTGTATCGAGCCTTGTCCGTTTTTGTATGTCGGTCATTTGAGCTTGGTGCTTTTCGCGTCTTGCTTTTTTTTTCTGTCAGTTCATTTGCGCGTTGGTTCACGTCTCCGTTCATTTATTCTGTCTCTCGCTCCCTTTTTTTGTATGTCTGATACGCGAGCTCTTTCGGTTTGAAATTGTGCTTCTTTCGATGCAGCACTTGACACGCGAATCGTTTTGTACCCGTGACCGTGTATTCATGACTTGTTTCTTTCTCAGCATTGCGAAATATGGATAAGTAATAAGGAGGATCGCACTCACTGTTAATATGTATCCTTTTCTGCAGTTGAACGGTTAATAGTGCTTTATTGAAAGGACATCCACCTATGCTGACACCTATGCCGACACCTATGCTGCCTAGTGTGAAGGGTGTTGACGTTCACTTTAGAATATGTGGCTTTGGGTGTCACTTCTTATGGATGTGTGGGGGGGGTTGTTGTTGCGCGAGCGTCTTCTTTCTTTTGTGTTCCTGTGTCTTGTTTGAATCCCCCTCTTTGTGTGTGTCCCGTCCCTTGCTTGTAGGGTCTGTAGGTTGTTTTTGTGTTCTTTTTTTTTTGTCTTCCATGGGCTTGTTGAAATCCCCCTCTTGGTGTGTGTCCCGTCCCGTCCAGTGCCTGTAGGGGTGGGGGGGGTGGTGGTCGTGCCTTGCTGTTGTGCGCTCCGTCTGTTCTTTTTTTTTTTGGTGTGTTTAGTTTTGTGTGCAATGTGTTTCGTGCTTTGCCCGCGTTTGACTACTTTGTATGTGCTCACCATCTCCTTTTTTCTGTGGTCTCGTCCGCCTCTCGTGGCCCCTCATCCGCCTTTGTCGCCCTCTTTTGTCCGCCTTTTCTCCGACTCTCGCGGACTCTTTTTGCGCCTGCGCCTCTCGCGGACCCTCATCCGCCTCTCTCGCCCTCTTTTGTCCGCCTTTCTTCTCGGCTCCTCAGCCGAGTCTCGCGGACTGTTTTTGCGCCTGCGCAGTACGTCTTTTTGCAGCTACGGCCCATTGCCGGATGTGCCTGCGTCCATCATCCGGTTTAGCATTCTCGGTTAGGTAATATGGATCACAGTATATATTAAAATCTCCATATGTTGCCCACCCTACGCAAGATATACTGGTTGACCCGGTGAAAGTGTTTCACTCAAACAACTGTTTATATCTGACCTCTGCTACCTTGCATACAGTCATCTTCTTGAAATGTGACCAAGAGTCCATTATGTAAATTACTTGTAGTATCAATCAGTTTGTACAGCTGATTCAGTGTTGGTGATTACTTGTCTTGTACACTTATACCATAGGGTTCCCAACCTTTTTGGGTCAGTGCCCACTTTTTCAAAAGAGTGATTCGATAGCGCCCCCCCCCCCCCTTGGGTTGAAAACTATACTATATATTGGAAAACAATATTAAGATATTAACAATATTGTTGTATTTCTCAAAGTATGATTAAAAAAAAATATATATTATTAAAAAAAATGAATATAATATTATTATGAGAGGACTGAGCTTGGTGTGATGACACTAATTTTTCTATGTTTGGTGCCATTTTTGTCATCAGCAATCTTAAATTGCCGCATTCCACTATTGACAATCTGTTTCTTTTCTTTAACAGATTGTTGTACCATGCTAAAATCCTCTTGGGAGACTTGTAGATCATCTAATTTGTGTTGCCATCAGGGAAAAGTAGTGTTTCTTCCCAACGAAGAGGCGTATTCCGCGAGATTTATTGTTTGGTGAAAGTGAAATCCACATACGCGAGTGGCAGAGACACTGTTGAGCGAAACGAGCATGGGGCAAAGCCCCCAAGTTTTTAATAAGTAGGGTCCACGTAAGTTTTCCTTTGAATGTGATCTTTAGGTATCGCACTGTAATTTAGGTTTACCCTTGCTCTGAAGGAATTGTGAAACAATCTGGTATTGTTAAATAACTTCTCACGTATTTATAGTAATGTTCAATGAACCTGTCAAAACATGCAATAGATTTGGTCCTCTGCATGTGCATTAATATTGTACTGAGAATGCATGACTTGTGCAAAAATTGTAAATATAATGTACTAATACAGTGGAAACCTCGGTTCACAACCATGATTAGTTCCAAACCTCTGGTCGTAAACCGAATTGGTCGTGAACCGAAGCAATTTCCCCCATAGGATTGTATGTAAAATACAATTAATCCGTTCCAGAGCCGTACGAGCTGTATGTAAATATATTTTTAAAAATATTTTTAAGCACAAATATAGTTAATTACACCATAGAATGCACAGTGTAATAGTAAACTAATGTAAAAACATTGAATAACACTGACAAACACCCAGGCTCCCTGCTCAGCTGCACGTACAGGCTCCCTGCTCAGCTGCATGTACAGGCTCCCTGCTCAGCTGCACGTACAGGCTCGCTCTCAGCTGCACGCGCTCTCTCTCTCTCTCTCTCTCTCTCTCTCTCTCTCTCTCTCTCTCTCTAGCACGTGAGCCTGCCTGCGCGCTCTCTCTCTCTCCCCCCAGCATGTGAGCCTACTCTCTCTGTCTCTCTCTCCCCAGCATGTGAGCCTTCTCTCTCTCTGTCTCTCTCTCCCCAGCATGTGAGCCTTCTCTCTCTCTGTCTCTCTCTCCCCAGCATGTGAGCCTTCTCTCTCTCTCTCTCTCCTCTCTCTCTCTCTCTCTCTCATCAGCACACGAGCCTGCCTGCACTCTCTCTCTTACATTGCAGCAGTTCAGCAGTTCACGTCTGACCGAGAACAATGCAACACGTGCGGAAATCATCAGCGCGCACAAACCGAAAGGGAAACTGGGTTGTTCGTATACCGAGTGTGTGGTCGTGAACCGAGGCAAAAGTTTGGCGAACTTTTTGGTCGTAAACTGAGTTGTACGTGTACCGAGGCGTTCGTGAACCGAGGTTCCACTGTACCTACTATTTAATACGTATGGGTCTTTCGTAATGGACATTTAGGATAATTGGTTGAAACATACGTTCAATGATTTTTAATATTAATCAAACTTTTCAGTGCGTTCTTGCGAGTATTGCCCAAGGGGGCGGCGGCTGGTCCTCAACGCCCCCTTAATATGTCTTGGACCAGAAATGCCCCCTTAGATTTCTTCAGAGCCCACTGGTGAGCGGTACCACCCCCGTAGGGAACCTAAGACTTATACAGTATCTGAAATGTATTGATTTTTAATTTGATAGTGGTGCATTTTTACTGATTTTATTTATTTATTTTTTTTAAACATGCAGGAGAAGTGGAAGTTATTGCCTGCATTTCTAAAGGTAACAGATTTTATTTACATTTTTTTTGTTATAAAATACAGTACCTGCAATGCTGATTTTGGAATAAAGTGTATTTATTTTTAATGTGTTTTTCATTTATACAAATGTTGTGTATTTCATTTTAGGTGAAGGGGCTTGTAAAACAACACATTGATTCATTCAACTATTTTATCAATGTTGAGGTAGGAACAAAAATCAAAACCTTCTTTTTAGTAATAATTTAAAAGTGTCTTTATTACATCAAATTCTAATTTTAAATTGTAAATTTTCTCCAGATTAAGAAAATCATAAAGGCTAATGAAAAAGTGACAAGTGATGCTGATCCAATGTGGTATTTAAAGTAAGTCTCCTTTTTTTTTTTTTTTTTGCATTAACAAAACATTCTTGCAGAATAACTGTATTATATCCTGTTTATTCCTACTATTTGTGGCTATTGTTATTAACCACATTTAAGAGTGCAAGAATTCTAATACACTTTTGCAATATGGACATAAAACTAGAATGATTACTTTCTGGACTTGTATACTTTAATTGAATGGAACCTACTGTCCTTTATTGTTATAGGCGCTCTGTATTAAATGTTGTAGAACTGTTTGTCTTTGTAGCCTCTTTTTCTGTTTAAAGTTCCTTCCCTAAAGTAAGTTAAAGCTGTCAAGGAGCTCTAAGATGTATTCTCAAACTCTACAACTAAGTGGCTTGCAACCTATCAATCAGAAATCATCTTCATCAGTTTGTTTGTTTGCTTCCTGTATTGTTTGGAGTTTTTCGATTTATTCAATGAGAGAGTTTTCATAACCCAAGAAAACTAGAGATGGTCATGTACTGATATGTGCATAGATGTAACATTTTACAAAAGTGCTGAGGTGTGTTTTTATTCTTGTTTAACAAGCAGTTAGGATTTGAGATGAAAAGATTAATATGAGACAAAATTGGACAATGTTTTTGTGTTATATGTGGTGTAACATTTTAGAGTAATGACACTTTTTTCAATTTTATCCCTTCTTACCTAAAGTAAATACAGCTTGAACATCCCTAATCCATAATTACAAATTCAAAAACACATTGAGTGCCGACATGAGGCCACAGATTCCACAATTGACTTCAATTGTTTTTTTTTTTTTTACTGATGAATGGATGTGAATAACACATGAACTGGTACTTACCATTTACAATGGATTTTAAAATTCCCCTTTAAATTTCAGACTAGCATGATAAACCACTACCCATGGGGAAGTGTAATCCCTGGTGGAATTCAGGGAGCCATGGATGCATTACCCAAGGGTGAGAGATATAATAACTACTGTGTGGCACTTCTAAACTACTGCATGCAATGAGGAGTGAGTGTTTCAATAATACCTACGAAGCAGTTCAAAAGCACAGTGTTTTTTTTTTTTTTTTGCTAATTCTCTGTTTACAGTAACCTTTTAATGAAAACACAGCATTGTAGGTTGATACTGAAGACCTGCCATTGCAGATGTTCTGCTGATGCTACAAACTGTATGTTTCATTCACATAACTATCCAAAATCTAGATATGTAATGGGAAGTTGACTGACTGATTGACTTACTTACTCATCAACAAAAGTACTACTTCCGATTTAGTTTGATATATCAATATTTAGATGTACCCCCCCCCCCCCAACAGAAAAACCAAATACCTCAAAATCTCAGTAATGCTTTGACTTTGATTTAATTGAAATTTGGTGACAATAAAGAAAAAAGAAAATTAGCTGACACTTTTTTTACTTATTGATATTTTTTTTGGTAATTACAGTAATTACGCTGTAGTGAGTGATCATGCTGAGAAATAGAGATTAATGCTGCAAGTAGAACAGTTCCACTGTACAAGCTGAGGCTGCAAACATGCCGAGTAATGGGGCTGAAAGCAAGTGGAGAAGCTGCCCTGCTTAGGAAAACGACAATGTGGCAAGCTGCATTAAAAATGAGAGATGATGTTGATGAAGAAAAGTTTGGCAAAACTTGAGGAAGATGTGGTAGCAAGTGGCCTCTTCTGGTTGTATGCAGCACTCTGTATTCTTTCAGCTTCTTCTTACTCCTCATGATGTGATATAACATACTTACAAAATGAAGCCGGATTGAATTTTCAAGCTCTCTTATATACAGAAATTTTCAAGAACAGGGTTTTTTTGGGAAAGTTGCTCGTTGTTAAAATACATGCAGTACTGCTGAGAACTAAGGTGTCCCATTGCTGATAGGACTGCAATGTACTGCTATGCTCTGGCTCTGGTATACCAGCCCACTTCAGGCCATAATGCATGTGTAGAAGAGAATATTCAGAATACTATTCCTTGGTCTTAGATTCACTTATTTACCAGATTCTGTTTCAGCAGACTTACCATGAGTTTTTCTTGAGAAGCTAAAGTGAATTCTCCCTTCTGACAGAAGAAACACGTTATTCATCTATGTCAGCTACTGCCTAGTAAAAATGGAATGTAAATCATCATTGAAACTTTTACTGCTTTTAAAAGCCATTGTGAATGGAGCTGTAGAATGTGTGGATGTAGAATATACTTCAATTTTCCTTTTTGGCATGGGGGACAGTCAATGGTATCAATTCCTCCATCCTCCAGGAACTGCCTGCATACTCAGTCAAACATAAATTGTTGCATCTTACCTAAATCAAATCTGACATCCTATCCCCAACCTGCCTAGAACAAAAAGAAAGATTTAATTCAGAGTAAACAACCAGTAAATTTAAGACATCATGCTTGCTTAAAAATATCTACAACAACATTAAGAAAGTTCAGAACATCATTCAAATTTGGGATTTAATTCCTTATACTGTATTTGACATTTGTAATTTAAAGTTAAAGTTTGTGTTTATAGAATGTAGTCAAGGATTTTTCAAATTGAATAAGATAAAGCAATGTAAAGCCATGTAGTGTAGGTTACCATAATAGGATGTTCATTAAGAAGCTTTGTTTCCTTTGATGTTGATATGAACAGTGCCACATATGGTTCACAGGTTACTTTGAATCAAAACCTATCTGATAAGTGAATTATTTTATTCTGAATAGATCTTAGTTTGGGACATTCCCAAAACGTGTCCCAGTGGAGAAGTATTCCAGCAAATGAGTTCACAATTAACCCGGCAATGGATAATCTGAAGGGAAATGAGTGTAATGTACAATTTTGCATATAAATTAGACCATGCTTTTTAAAAAATTATGAGAATTATTGTTTGTCAATAGTTGATTTAATAATGTGAAATATCCTGTTCCTGGTGCTGTCTCAGATTTTCTAGAGGTAAAAGTTTTGAAAGACCTAAACAGTTTAGAGATGCTGCCTGTATCTTTGTTGCTGCTAGATAGAATAATTCCTACAGCAAATATTGAGAAAATGTTTGGTCAGCAAGGTTTATTTGAGCAAAGTGTTTATTTGCATGCAAAACTAAAAGAAATATGTTGATAAAAGATTGTATTTGAGGCAAAGTAAGTATGTAAGCAGAGTATCAATATAAAAAATCTGTAAAGGTTCCAGTACTAAATGCCTTCCACATGTTAAATTTTGTTCAGTTCAGGAATTGTGTGAATATGTAACTGTCTTGTTATGGTGCATTAGCACAAAATTTCGGCCTGAAAATGTTGCACTTACCTAGTAAATGTATTTCCCTTCAGTTCATATGCAAAATATAAACTTTTTTCCAGATATCTTAATATATATGTTGGCATGCCTGATGTAGAAGAAAGTTTCAATGTGACAAGACCAGTGTCTCCTCATGAGGTACCAAAACTTTTATAATTGCTATCAAAAATTACAAGCTTCCAACTGAATTAATTAAGGGAGTACATTTTTTCATGAATATGCAGGTATTAGAAATCATGGAAATATGCATTTTGTGTTTCAGTGTCGACTGAGAGACATGACCTATTCTGCTCCAATTACAGTAGATATTGAGTACACCCGTGGCAGCCAAAGAATTATTCGGAATGCTCTTCCTATTGGCAGGTATGTTTTAGGGTTTATTGTGATTAAAACTTCTGAGTTTTAATTTGTTGGCAACTGTACAGATGTGTATTAAAGGATACAAACATTAGCATTTCAGCTATAAAGCTTGTTTTTGTGTTAATGGGAAGATGTATACAGTGATCCCCCACCTATCATGGGTTACGTTCCAGACCCATCAGCAATAGGTGAAAATCCGTGATATAGAAAGACCATATAAATAAACATTTTTTTTTTTATAGTTTAAGCCTTAAAATACCCCCCCCACACACACACAGACACACACGCTTTAAACACATGTAAACTTATTAAAACACACTTTGTAAACACATATATGTGGATGTCGGGCTAAGGAAATGAGTAACATCTCTCTATTATAAAAAAAAAATCTTGGCATGGAGACGAGGCTTGATCTTCTCAGAAGACAATATGACATCCAGCGAGAGACATTTTAACGTAATGCAAGACAAGGCAGTGAGACAGAAAGACAGCTGCTGTACAGGCTTTTAAATGATCGACGCGCAGAGCATCAAGCAGAACAGGCATCTTGGCAGAAGCAGCACAAAGCTGGTAGCTGATCCATCCACTTCTGCTTAGCATGCATACAGCTCCCCCCCCTTCACAACGCGAGCGGGAGAGACGCGAAGTGGCAGGAGCGTAGCGCACCTCTGGGGGGGTTGAGCAAAGCAATCAAGACCAGATCATCTCGGAGAGACACTTTGACAACACGCAAGACTAGACATTACAACCATAGGAAGCAAAACCCGTGAGACGGTGACTTTTGCACGTCGCGCCCTACTTACAAACAATTTAAAACAAGTTCACTGACATCTATCCTAGCAGTTGTTGGAATGCTTTTGGTAGACAAACTTCAGGTGCTCCCAGCTCTTAAAACAATGACAAGCAGAACATGCAGCTTGCCAGCTGCAGCAAGCCAGCAGATGATCCAAGCACTTCCCTTAGCATGCGTTCAGCCCTTACAGTACCCCCTGAACCCCCCACCCTCCTCCTCCTCCTTCAGAACGCTAGCGGCAGAGATGCGAAGTGGCAAAAGGACAGCTGCTGTACAGGCTTTTAAAGCGCGACAAGCACAACACACAACTGGCCAGCAGCAGCAGCAAGACACCAGTTGAACTGATCGCATCTCTTTAGCGTGCATTCAGACACCCCCTTCACAATGTGAGCAGTGTTATAAGTGCCATGAAAAAGAGATTTAACCACGCCTGGGCTAGGAAATAAAAGACAAATATTGTTTTACAGAAGTTTTAAAGTAAAAATGAAAATAATGTGTATGTAACAGATCCCATGAAAATAACAATCTCTTTAAATTGTTTATCCAGTAAACCAAATCCGGGGCTGGGCGAGCGAAGTGAGCAGGGGGCAAAGCCCCCTAGTAATAATAATAATAATATTAATAAAGCCACGATGTAGCGGGGGCGCAATAGCTGAACTGCAATATAGTGGGGGATCACTGTACAGTGAATTTCACTTTTTGCTTACCTACAGATACAGGTTGCAGTTTGTTAATTATATAAAGTATATTCTATACCGTTTAAAGAACACTTGAAAAACTTCATAAGCTTTTAATTATTTTATTATAGCTTATATGTGTTCTCTGTATTCTTAGAGTTTGTGTAACTTCTACTTTTTAAAAAAAAAAAAAAAAAAAAATTGTCAAGTTTACAAACTTAATGTTACAAGACAGGAGTGTTGAGCTAGTGACACATGAATTTGTGTTTTACGCAAAATTCAAATTTAGCATATTTGTTGTCAAAACAGATAGTAAGTAAACCATTTTCTTTTCAGTACTGTAGAGAGAATATAAAAATTTAGCCCATTCGTCTGGGAGTTACCACAGTTATTTCCCACAATCATGAAACCAAAAAGCCCTGCGTAAAGTTCCCATCTTGGGTTTGAAATGTAATTTCTTTAATCACAGAGTTGCTGTTTGTAATGTTCCTGGTGGAAGTCGAATTGACAAATACAATCTGAAGGCAGGTCTTGCCTACTACAAGTACAATGCCAAGAAAATCTCATGATCCTCTCTTGTTTGTTCCACAACATAATTAAGTGCATATTAACATAAATGTGTATAAATTTGTGATTAATATAAAGAGTAAATCAGAGTGGGCTCACTTACAACCTTTGCTACTCTTTGTATTAGCCTCAGTTTTAGAACACCTAAGCAGTGTCTGAAACATTAGTACAGTGGAACCTCGGTTCACGAACGTCTCGGTACACGTACAACTCGGTTTACGACCAAAAAGTTCACCAAACTTTTGCCTCGGTTCTTGACCATACACTCGGTATACGAACAAGCCAGTTTCCCTTTTGGTTTGTACGTTCATTTTCTTCCCTATGCATTTACCTGTGCAGCTAGCGAGAGAGAGAGCGAGAGAGCGCCACACACACACACACACACACACACACAAAAACAGAGGCAGGTGAGAGAGAGAGAGCTGGAAGCATTAAGATAGGAAGGCAGTTAAAGAATGCACTGGGCTTGATTTTGTTTTCACTTCTCTTTCCAGCGATCGGTTCATAGTGTGGATTGTTGCAATATTACATTTCTTGGTGGTTTATTAAATTACGGATTTTTTCAAATGTTCCTTTTTTTCCCCTGTGCTTAAAACTCATTAAAAAAAAGTGTTTACAGCTAGTGGTTCGTAGCGTGATTTGTTGCAATGTTACTTTTCTTGGTAGTTTATTAAATTACAGATTTTTCAAATGTTCCCTTTTTCCCCTGTGCTTAAAACTCATTAAAAAAAGTGTTTACACAGTGATCGGGTTGCAAGGCTATAGCGCCAACTGCTGCAATTTTACTTTCTTGGTTGCTTGTGGTTGGTTTTTAAATAAAGTTCCTTTTTTCCCCCCCTGTGCTTAAAACTCATTAAAAAAATGTTTATATAGCGATTGGGTTATAAGGCTATAGCGCGAACTGCTGCAATGTTACAGAGAGAGAGAGAGAGCAGGCTTGCGTGCTGATGAGAGAGAGAGAGAGAGAGAGAGAGAGAGAGAGAGGGTGCGTGCAGCTGAGAGAGAGAGAGAGAGGGCTCGCGTGCTGCTGAGAGAGAGAGAGAGAGAGGGCGAGCCTGCGCATGCAGCTGAGCAGGGAGCTTGGGTGTTTGTGTCAGTGTTATTCAATGTTTTTACATTAGTTTACTATTACACTGTGCATTCTATGGTGTAATTAACTGTATTTGTGCTTAAAAATCTTAAAAAAAATATATTTACATACAGTTCGTGCGGTCTGGAATGGATTAATTGTATTTACATACAATCTTATGGGGGAAATTGCTTCCGTTCACGACCAAATCGGTTTACGACCAGAGGTTTGGAACGAATTATGGTCGTGAACCAAGGTTCCACTGTATTTGTTTGGGATTCCCTTATCTTCTTAATGTTTTAGAGCAAATGCTGATGAGATTTCAAAGCTGTATTATTATTAGCTTGTGTGTTTTTTAAATTATTTTTAGGAATGTTACTAACAAAACGATTTTTAAAAGTATGTGGAAACATATTCCTCATACAAGTGCTTTATCAGACTCTGGACCTTGAAAAGGAAAACCATGCTTTAGTAACCATGCTATTTTTTTCTTAAAGAATCTCCATTGACGTTGTTATATCCTGCTTATTTAAAACAAGATGGGAAAATTTAATTCCAGTTCATTGCTTTTTAGACCCTACTGGGAAATCAAGCGGAATAGATGTATAGATTGTTTTGATTAAAAGGTCACAGATGTTTCTCAAAATTTTACTTGTCTATTTTTTGTTGTTTTCGTAATGGAGACAATATGTTATTAGAGACTACAATGTTCTTGGGATGCAAAACATCTGAAAATTGTCTGTACATCTGTTAGATGGCTACATTTTTGTCTTACAAAATGCTATTTATTCTTTGTTTTTTATTTGTTTAATTTTCTCCTGACATTAGTGCAAACTATTACAATAAGTTTTAATGTCTATATGTTATTAGTATCATGGGTGTTGAATGAAAGCCTACTAGGCTTTTGCTATAGCCATTGCAGAATATGATGAATCAGAAAGTTTGCTCCTTGTGCATCTTGTGTTATTGTTATATTACTATTATATTCTAGTGTTCTTATCCTTTAGCAGATGATTTGCAAAAGCGAGCTACAGAAATTTGGATATATACTTTTTGAGTATTTGGCAAGAATAAGTAAAGCTAATGACCAATTTAAAATAATAGTCTTTTGTAGAGTAAGAAGGATATAGTAGTACATTTTGAATAATAACTAAACAGGGGAACTTCTAAACAAAGGTACAGTAAATAGGACGCAGGAGTGACAAAGAAAGCTTTTAGAATTTAGAAATGAATATTAATAGAAGAGTCTTTATTGAGTCCCAAAATGTTTTTTAAGAGGTATCTAATGATAACTGGATTAGGAACTGTTCTAAAAATGAGAAGAAGCTTATTTCACTGTTTTGCAACAAGACATGAGAATCTCCAGATAATTTTAGGTTGTCTGGAGAGAAGTGATAGAATAAGGAATTCAGTTGTGGAACAAAAGACTCATATGGGAAACACGAAAAACCTAGAACATGGAATTAACCTGAACCTTTGACCTTGTGCTGTTTAGCTGCAGTTGTGTTTCAAATGCTGATTGTTATATTTTTTATCCCAAGGATGCCTATTATGCTCCGTAGCTCCAATTGTGTATTAACAGGAAAAACACCTGCTGAGTTCTCCAAGCTAAATGAATGCCCACTTGATCCAGGTAATTTAACTTTTTTTAACTGTAAAAAATCAGGTTTACTTTGTGAACTTACCATAAACCATTATATATTTTAAAGTTTAAACCAGAATTATTATTTAATAGCAAATTCTTCTTTTCACTTAATTAAACCAGTTAGAAATTATTTCACTTTTTAATGTCACTTGTTACGTAACATATTTTATGGTTTTAGTAGAAACATGTTTATATTTTGACAAATTAATTGTCATTTCGTTTTGTTTCAGGGGGATATTTTATTGTGAAGGGTCAAGAAAAAGTGATTCTGATTCAAGAGCAGTTGTCTAAAAACAGAATTATTGTTGAAGCTGACCGGAAAGGTGCAGTGGGAGCATCTGTGACCAGGTTAGAGAAAACAATAAAATATCAATACGTTAATCAAAGAAATGGTTCAGGCTCAGTAGCTACCTGTTAACTGGCATGCAGAGGTAATCTGATTACTATGTTCCCTAAAAATTATCATGTCTACATGTAGGATTACTCTGCACTTGGAATTAATTAATGTCGGCTCCCATAATGTATATTGGCGCAGAAGAAAATGTATTTGTTTGTGTATGGCACAATGCTATCAGTAGTACCAAATTTCCACTCTCACCAGTGATGTTTCACTGAAAATCCGTTTGTTCAGTATATAACTATGTGATATCTAAGAATCACATTTAAATCCCCCTCCCTAAAATGAAAGAAAAGTAAAATAAAAGGTAAATTGTCAGTGTTAAAAAAATAAATAAAAAAGCAACTTTTTTGTCAGGTGCATTCCAGTTCTTTCTCACAACAGGTTTCCTAAAACAAAGTAGTGATAATAGCCATTTTAAACAACAATTAAAATTGTTTGGTGTATACTTCACTTCTCAATTTAAAGTTAAAGATACTTAAGTATCAGAATAATTAGTGAATATATATTGCACTTTTCTGTTGCAGCTTATTATTTAGCTTGAGCAAATGAGCTGCACCACAGTGCAGAAAATTAACTTAGTGCCCACAATCAATGTCATTGATTGAATTAATTGAAACTACTGGGTGCAGTCTGTGCTCTTGATTAGAAGTTCTGAGAGAAATTCCGACAGACTTGTAGTTAAGCAGTAATAGTGAATGTGATGAATTAACAAGAAGGTGAGGAATAGGAGAGTGCAGTAACAGCCAGTGAGGAAATGGACAGGTGACAGGTCATCCTACAGCTTTGTTGTTTTGTCAAAAGTGGGGTGATATTAGGAGATGGATTAGTTCAAGGTGTGAAATAGTACGGCCTGGACACAGATAGGCAGACACATTTAAAGCCATCACCACACGTTTATTTACACTATTATTATATTCAGTTCCTAAGTGCACCGCCACACACAAACCCCCACAGTCTCCCAAAGTCCAGGCTTCACTAAGCCACCTCTCTTTCTCTTCCTTCTCTCACATTCCAGGCCTCTCCTTGCCGCCTCCTCTCCGACCTCGTCCAACTCCTCACCCGACTCCCGTCTTGATTGAAGGGAGGCGGCCCCTTAAATAGGCAGGCGGCTGATGACCACACCCGGCCACCTGCCACAAAGGATTACAATATACTTGCCTATCTCATCTATCTACTGAGTAAACACATATAAATGTAAACTACTTCTTGTTAACTATTATGCTTCCTTATGTCAACTTGGTCATATGCTCTCATTGTTTCTTCTTTGTGGTCTGCAACGGATGCTTAAGCCACGCATTACTCGGCACAAGCAGATACAAGTTCAGCAGAAGCACAGGTTTTTTTTTTATTCAGCTGTGGGAAACTCTTAAATATGTTACCCACCAGACTTCAACCACAGTTACAAAGCACAGTATTAAAGCACCAAGCACTTTGTATTTTCTTCCTCTTTTTCTCTTCTTCTCTCTGTCTCTGTTCATCCACCTCCACTCCTCATCCAGCAAACTTTGTCTCTCTCCCTCCTGACTCTGGCTCCTAGAGCAGTGGCAGTGGGCTTCTTTTATTCTGCACCCGGGAGTACTTCCAGTGGCCTGGAAGCGCTTCTGGATGAGGCGAAAGCTGATGAAATAGGGCCCCACAGTCCCTGCAGCACCCCTTGGCTGCACCCATGGAACCCAACAAGGCTGTGCCAATCACATGGTAAAATTCTCTTGCCCCTATCACAAAGCATTGCCAGAAACTTCTGCTGCTTTTCTTTTCCAGATGTGTAAATATGGTGCTGCTGTACTGTGAACCATTTTCATATGTTGTTTTTACTCACACTTTTATCATGTGTTATTTTGGAAGGGATAATAATACATCTACTTGTAGTCACACATCCGTGCGGTACCGACTTTTTACCGATACTGTAAAAAAGCTAGCTGCTGCTTCTTCTTCTTTCGGCTGCTCCCGTTAGAGGTTGCCACAGCAGATCATCTTCTTCCATATCTTTCTATCCTCTGCATCATGTTCTGTTACATTCATCATCTGCATGTCCTCTCTCACCACATCCATAAACCTTCTCTTAGGCCTTCCTCTTTTTCTCTTGCCTGGCAGCTCTGTCCTTAGCATCCTTCTCCCAATATACTCGGCATCTCTCCTCTGCACATGTCCAAACCAACGCAATCTCGCCTCTCTGAATTTATCTCCCAACTGTCCAACTTGAGCTGACCCGCTAATGTACTAATTTCTAATCCTGTCCATCCTTGTCACACCCAATGCAAATCTTAGCATCTTTAATTCTGCCACCTCCAGCTCTGTCTCGTGCTTTCTGGTCAGTGCCACCGTCTCCAACCCATATAACATAGCTGGTCTCACTACCGTCCTGTAGACCTTCCCTTTCACTCTTGCTGATATCAGTGTGTCACAAATCACTCCTGATACTCTTTTCCACCCATTCCACCCTGCCTGCACTCTCTTTTTCAACTCTCTTCCACAATCCCCATTACTCTTTACTGTTGATCCCAAGTATTTAAACTCGTCCACCTTCGCCAACTGTACTCCTTGCATCCTCACCATTCCACTGACCCCTCTCATTTACACACATGTATTCTGTCTTGTTCCTACTGACCTTCATTGCTCTCCTCTCTAGAGCATATCTTCACCTCTCCAGGGTCTCCTCAACCTGCTCCCTACTATTGCTACAGATTACAATGTCATCAACAAACATCATAGTCCAGGGGGACTCCTGTCTAATCTTGTCTGTCAACGTGTCCATCACCATTGCAAATAAGAAAGGGCTCAGAGCCGATCCCTGATGTAATTCCACCTCCACCTTGAATGCATCCGTCACTCCTACCGCAAACCTCACCACAGTCACACTTCCCTCGTACATATCCTGTACAACTCTTACATACTTCTCTGCCACTCCCGACTTCCTCATAAAATACCACAACTCCTCTCGAGGCACCCTGTCATATGCTTTCTCCAGGTCCACAAAGACGTAATGCAGCTCCTTCTGGCCTTCTCTATACTTCTCCATCAACTCCCTCAGAGCAAACATTGCATCTGCGGTGCTCTTTCTTGGCATGAAACCACAGTGCTGCTCACTAATTATCACCTCACTTCTTAACCTAGCTTCCACTACTCTTTCCCATAACTTCATGCTGTGGCTCATCAATTTTATCCCCCTGTAGTTAATATAGTCCTGCATATCCCCCTTATTTTTAAATATCAGCAGCAGTACACTTCTTCTCCACTCCTCAGGCATTCTCTCACTTTCCAAGATTCCTTTAAACAATCTAGTTAAAAACTCCACTGCCATTTCTCCTAAACACCTCCATGCTTCCACTGGTATGTCATCTGGACCAATGGCTTTTCCATTCTTCATTCTCTTCATAGCTGTCCTTACTTCCTCCTTGCTAATCCGTTGCACTTCCTGATTCACTATCTCCACATCATCCAACCTCTTCTCTCTCTTGTTCTCTTCATTTTTAAGCCTCTCAAAGTACTCTTTCCATCTGCTCAACACACTCTCCTCACTTCTGAGTACGTTTCCATCTTTATCCTTTATTACCCTAACCTGCTGCACATCTTTCTCAGCTCAGTCCCTCTGTCTAGCCAATTGGTACAGGTCCTTTTCTCCCTCCTTAGTGTCCAACCTCTCATACAACTCATCATACGCCTTTTCTTTAGCCTTCGCCACCTCTCTCTTCACCTTACGCCTTATCTCCTTGTACACTGGTCTACTTTCTGCATCTCTCTGACTATCCCACTTCTTCTTTGCCATCCTCTTCCTCTGTACACTCTCCTGTACTTCCCCATTCCACCACCAGGTTTCCATTTCCTCCTTCCTCTATCCAGATGTCATGCCAAGCACCTTTCTTGCTGTCACCCTTACTACATCTGCTGTAGTTTCCCAACTGTCTGGTAATTCTTCACTACCACCCAGTGCCTGTCTCACCTTCTCCCTAAACTCAACCTTGCAGTCTTCAGTTTTCAACTTCCACCATTTGATCCTTTGCTCTGCCCTCACTCTCTTCCTCTTCTTGATCTCCAATGTCATCCTACAGACCACCATCCTATGCTGCTTAACTACACTTTTCCCTGCCACTACTTTGCAGTCTCCAATCTCCTTCAGATTGACTCTTCTGCATAGGATGTAATCTACCTGTGTGCGTCTTCCTCCACTCTTGTACGTCACCCTATGTTCCTTCCTCTTCTTAAAATACGTATTCACCACAGTCAAGTCCATCCTTTTGGCAAAATCCACTATCCGACCTTCTTCATTCCTCTTCTTGACACCATACCTTACCCATC
The DNA here is from genome assembly GCF_900747795.2 of Erpetoichthys calabaricus. Lineage (NCBI taxonomy): Eukaryota > Metazoa > Chordata > Cladistia > Polypteriformes > Polypteridae > Erpetoichthys > Erpetoichthys calabaricus. The sequence continues at coordinate 286,679,552 of NC_041394.2, read as the reverse complement.
ACCTCCTCATCTCCTCTGTTCCCTTCAACAACATGTCCATTGAAATCTGCTCCAGTCACCACTTCCTGTCCCTTGGGTACACTGTTCATCACTTCATCCAACTCACTCCAAAAATCTTCTTTCTCATCCATCGCACACACAACTTGCGGGGCATATGCACTAACAACATTCATCATCACACCTCCAATTTCCAGCTTCATAATCATTACTCTGCCTGACACTCTTTTCACCTTCAGAACACTCTTGACATACTGTTCCTTCAGAATAACCCCTACTCCATTTCTCCTCCTATCCAAACCCTCCCCATTTATCCGGGCTTGGGACCGGCATGAAGAAACACACTGGTTTGTGCATCCCCTGTGGCTGGGTTACTGTAAAAAAGCTAGAATTTTTGCTATTTCAGTACTGACATGGCACTAAAGTATCAGTTCTTGTGACATCCCTAGTTTTATCTACATGCTGAATCTTTTTTCTGTAAGTAAAGTGAATTATATTACCAGCTCCTGTCACAAATCATCTGAAAGCCACTTTTAGTAGTCAGAACAATTGAGACATGCAAGCACAATGAGTGATGACAACACTAGAAAAAGAGATGAAAGTAAAAAGGTTAAGCTGCAAATTTTAATGACACTCCAGCAATGACATTTTGAGTCTGGCTGCTCTTCCAAGTACTGAAGTTGTAGAAAGAAAATAATAAGTAATGGTGCTAAATCTACAAGTAAATATCAAAGATTTCTTTAAAAGAAATTTTTACAGGCATAGTAAGTCTTCTGTATTTGCATTTATCTCTGCCAAGTCAAACAGTTTCTTCCTTCTGGTTAATCACTAGTCCCTTAGATGGGGTTAGAACATTATCAGCAATGATCTCTGACTGGTCCATCAGGACATGAGTGCTGCAATTTTATGGACTTTGTGTATTTGAAATGAATCTACTCTGTGCCACTCCAAGAAAAAAAAGCTGGGGCAATTGTTGTAATTTATTATCGCCTTTATTAAAAAATTTATTGATTTATTAAAAATCAAAACAATGCCAGTAATAATTTTCATTCTGTATAACATTTTATAATCTTTCAATTACAATCTAAACTTTTTTCCCCAGAATAAATTGTTCTGAAACAATACATAATGTCTATTCATATTTTCCACACACTTTATGTATTTATAAAACAAAAACATTTTTATTAAGTTATTTACCACTTTTTTGTGTTTCAGTTCAACTCATGAGAAGAAAAGCAGAACCAATATTGTTGTGAAGCAGGGGAGGTTTTACTTAAAGCACAACACTTTGTCTGAAGACACACCTATAGCGATCATCTTTAAGGTAGAATTTTTCTCATAAATCTTTTCTGATAACTTTTTAAAATCATCTTGTGTTCTAAAAAGTTAAAATTCAAATTTTGTTTAATTAAAACACTAGAATATTTATGACAAAAGCAGGACAATTCAGTTAACAGAGCATCAATCCCTAAAAAACAAACTAAAAATATATCTGCATCCTTCCTAGAAATATTAATTATTGTCGTCGGTGTGAACAGGTGCTCCATAAGAAAATGTCATTCTGTGTAGACTTTTCTACACTTTTTAATTTTTTTCTTATTTTCTCGTATGCGAAGTATAGGGAAAGTATTGGAATCCTCCAGAAATTCCTTTTCAAGATTTTGATGAATCTCGACGTTTTAGACCTCCTTGAGTCCAAAAATAAAATTTTTTATAATTATGTTTGTGTGTGTGTGTGTGTATGTAATCTCGATAATTTGAGTACACTTTCACTTAGGTCAACCAAATTTTGAATACAAGCATTAGGTACAAAACGTAGATTTCTGTCAACTTTTGGGGTATTTCTGCTAACCGGAAGTGGTACTTTTATTCATACAGCTGCAGAGTCTGATTTATTCAACTTTACTTTTAATTGTTCAATAATTGTTCAGTATATTATTAGTTTATTTGATTTGTTGCTGATGGCTCTTTAATGTACATAATTTAAAAATATTTTCATTGTCTTCCGGTTTACTCCTCAAATATCCATCCCCATATCTGAGTATACGAAAAGATTTTTTTTTTGTGATTTGATTTTATAATTACACCCCTTGTTCTTATTTCCCATGGCCTCCACATTCCTTTCACATAAATTACAGGGCCCTCTCCTTAAATTTTCTGCAGTTTTCCTTAAAACGTTTTCTTTTTTGCAGCCCACCCTGCTCTTCCCTGTACCTAAGACACACCTTTACCACAGGTGACTTTTCTTTTTTTCCGTTTTTTAAACAAACAGCATATCTATTGATCTAGTGTCCTCTTATAACCCTCTGACCATCCATTACAGTTAGCCTGCTTTTTCTTCTCCCCATTCTATTGTAGCCATCATTGCAGGATAAGAAGGTGTGTACAGACCGCTCCAGCAGTTTTTTGCCCCCCAGCCTCAAACGAGGCACACTCTGCTCTTAATGTAATCAAACTGCGTAACCAGATATATAACAAGGTGCGTGCCTTGTGTGGTCCAACCTGAAGCAGGGCACAGAATACTCTGGAGCTGTTGGTTGGGGATAGACTTCAACTTCGTCCTGTGCTTTCTCCCACCGGTTCCATTCTGCTGTTTCTGTTTTAAGTGCTGAAGTAAACTAAATACACTGGCAGTTTTAACCTCTATAGTCTTCTATCAAACTTTGCATTTTACTTTAGTTTATCAGACATCTGATCTTTTATATCTCAATTAATTCCAGACAACCAACTTAACATTATAGCTTCTCTTACGAATGGGTTCATTCCAAAGAAAAGTGCTGTGTATCACATTCTTCAGATTAATTTTCTAATGTTCCTTCCCCGATGTGGGGAACAAAACTGCACTCACAGTTCACTGTGCACAAATCAAACAGGTTTATTTCTTCCTACAAAAACACTTAAAGAAACAATAATGCAATTAATAACTATTTATAATTTTTCCATTGTTACAAACGTGAGAGATGTAGTCATTTAGGTTCCTACTTTTTTGTGTTTTTTTTTTTTTTAAATTTTTAAGCAGCTTGCACTGTCAGCCAACCGTTTCATAGAAATCGGAGTCTGCAGAAGTTTTACTTGTCTTTATCAAGCAGGTTATATTCAGATCTGGCATGGCAGGCAGATTCACTGCTCCGCACACAGTCTAGCTTGTGGCTCTATCAACATTCAAACTGAAAAGTGTGCCATTTCCCCTTGGTGTCCTGTTTTCATCCCAAATCCCTATCCCTTCACATCTTGGTTGCTGCTTGCATCAAGAGCAGGCTAATGCAGTTCCTCCAAATCCACACCAACCCAGACGGTGTTCTGAGCAGTCCTATCTGCATGACTCTTGAGGCGTCCTGCTTTATGAAGATGTTTGGCCAGATCGTTACAATATGTTTTGACTGTTCACGCATGATGCTCATTAAACTGTTTGCTCAACTCTTTAACTGTATAATTTGTAAAAAAAAAAAAAAAAAGTTTCATGTTTGAATATCGGTTTAGAACATTATTTTGAATTAAACACTTTAATTGAAAAAATATCACCTAGCCTTACTTTTTAGTATATAATTTGAAGTTAAATGTATACCAATAGATGTCTGCATCAAGTCTGATACCCCTCTTTGTTGATTTGGTCTTTATATATTGTTTTAGTTTGACTTTAGCTTTTGTGTTAGCCATTATCTCATCCACTGACAGACATTGCTGTGGATGATATTTTGCTATGCAAATCATCATACTCTTTGTGGACGGTTGTACAACTCTGTCCCATTACTACTGTTGCTTTCAGCATCCACACCGGTGTCCTGCATGCGCAGCTTCCATGAGATTGAAAGGAATTAATCCAACAACATGACAGTGCATGAGAATAACACATTGAAAATGGTGTTTACTGTCCAGGTTTATCATGCTAATACAGATTGCAAGATTCAATTAGATTGTGTGCTGCATTTGTATTAGTGTTTCCACGTAAAATTTTCATTGCATAATTATCCAAGTATTGCTTTAAAATTTCCAGGGGTGCTGAGGTTTCCTCCTGATGTAAGCTTTACATCAGGAGCCATTTTTTGTTTAAATTTAATGGTTATTATTTGTTAGTAATATTTTAATTAAAATGCATACATTTTGCACATTTTGACTGTACAAATGAATATTGGATATGTGGATTATGCAGCACAAGTTACGTGACTATTTCTTTTCACTTTTCCATGGACGTTTTTCACTTTGGGTGAAAAGGGCCTGCTGAGTGTGAATATTCAATATGTAAATTCTCCACAAAAACATGGGATTTAAGTTTTTTCTCGGATACCGCTACAAACATTACATTTAAAAAATATCCTATTTGGTTGGACTATTCCTTTAAACACTGCCATCCTGAAGTTTACATAGGATACATTGAATATAAGGAAGAGCAACATATTTGCATGTGTCTAGTAAGTTGCTGACCGCAGTTAAAATAGTAGCTTTGGCCCAGAATAACATTACATTACTTTTATCTGTGCAACAACTATTGGTTAATTTTAATTAATACTAGTTTATGGGTAGTTACCATTAGTTAGCAGATGGTTTTTATCCAAGTCATGTTAAAAAAAATCAGTATATGTACTGTACTTGTTTTTGTTTTACATCATCTGCTCAGTAAACAATATGTTAAAGTAGAACACAAGAAATTTAGCACTTGGAGTAGTCCAAGGCCACACAGAAAAATTAACCATTTAAAAAAATCATATTTGGTTGACAGTTCATGGTATCTGTACACTCAAAAATCTTGGATATGAGACAGGGAAGCAGCTCTGAAGTACTTTGTGTAAAGGGGTGCCTTCAAGAAGTGCCTTATTATCTATATGCTGAAAACAGATTGGATGGCTGAGGAAGGCGTTTTCCACAGCGGAGAACTGAGAAGCAGCTGTAACTGAGAAGCAGTTAGTAGACCGGCAAACACAGAGGACATGGCTGTCTTGGTTACAGGTTATAATGTGATTACTCTATGAAGGAAGTATACTCTGCAGTGCTGACACAGCTGTTGCAGGGCTGCCAGAGTAACTACTCCTTTGTAGTAGGATGAGTCACTGTTTGTCCTTTGGGTTTGGGCATTTTCCAATGTGGTTGTACACTCTTTCCCCCAAACTTCCCACATGAACAAAATAAATTAAGCAATGAAAGGCAATACTGAAGTATTGAAATTGGGATAGTTGAGGTATGTAGATAGATAAATATAAATTTGTTTGTTCCAAGTGGTAAATTTGGCATTATGTAGAAGCTAATTAAATAACTATAGCACAATCACTGAACAAAAAGAAAACTAAAAAGAAAGCCTTCTGATTTGGCAGTTACAGTCCCAGTGATGCATTGTGTGGGCATGTTGCCCTTGGTATAAAGTAGCCCTAGTAGAGTTTCTTGACACACTTCTGCAAAATAATTTGTTGGCTGAAAATACTTGCAGTTACTGTGTCAGAGAGGGGATGTGTGGCATTGTTCATAATGGCACTCAGTTTTGTTTTCATTCTATCCTTCATTATTACCTCCAGGGAGTTGAGAGTATACCCCATCCTGTGGGCCTCTTTTAAAGTGATGTTACCAGCCCATCACATTATAGCATAGAAAATCGCATTGGCCATCACACAGTTATAGAATATGTGAAGGAGGTTGCTACCCACATTCAAGGAACATAGTCTCCTAAGAGAAAAGAGCCTGCTCTGCCCTTTTGTGAATAGTTCCTCTGTGTATTGAGACCAGTCCAGCCTGTCATTGATGTGTACTTATAGCAATGCATCACCTTTACGGTAACTTCCTGAATAGAGACTGGGAGTAGAGTCTCTTTGGTACTGCAAAAGTCAATAGCCAGTTCCTTGTTTTTGCTGCTGTTAAGTTTCAAACAATTCTTTTTGCACCAAGAAACAAAGTTCTCCACCTGACTCCAATATCTTCCTTTTAATACACCCCACAAGTGTTGAATCATCAGAAAAATTCTGCAAGTGACATTACCTGGTGTTATATTTACTTTTCACTCTGAGGTGTACAGAGGAAGAAAAAGGGAGACAGGACAGTTTCTTGTGGTGCTCCACTGTTGCTCACATTCTTATCAGAGACAGAGTTCTCAGGGCTCAGAAACTGTGCTCTGCCAGACTGTCCATTATTCAGAACACCACAGGCTCATCTACCTACATATTTCTGAGTTTACCTCCTAACAGAGATGGATGGATATAATGGAAGGCACTGGAGAAATTAAAAGAACATGATCCTCCTAGTACTGCCAGCTTTGTCCAAGTGAGGATAAGCCTAGACCATACCCAATGAGAACAGTATTGTATTGCAACTTTTTTGTAACAATTTGATATAGTGAAATGTACTTAAACATAATAGAGATTATATCTTACATTTGTATATACTGTTGACACTTCGGACAAATCCTGCCTTCCGCACACTGCCCTTAGGATAGGTTCTAGTCCCATGCATGCATGAATTATATTAAGTGGGGTTGAAAATGACATTGTATAGTAGCTATGTTGCTGCACAGAACTAAGGCCCTTCTGTGTCCCATGCTGTTAAAGCAAAATCTGTAAGCCAGTGCTGATCTAGCTTTCATTATTTAATCTTGTAACAACAGCATTACTTAAGATAAATTACGATCTCTGTAGTCTTTTTTTTTTTTTTTTTTTATACTAACCAGTGACTAATTCAGCATCTATATATATATATATATATATATATATATATATATATATATATATATATATATATAATTCACTAAGCCGCCGACAAGTAGCCACCCATGGAAAGCACGCACCGACAAGTAGCCACCCATGGAAAGCACGCAAGACAGCCACGCCCACCAACTCTAAGACCATTGGATACGACGACAACTCGCAGAGCCACGCCCACCAACTCGGACGCAGCAACTCACAACACCGGGCGTCATTCACGTTTGTCTCTGCTAGACTCCACATGCACCTCTGAGCCACATTGACTTTTCATTAGTCAACCTCAGTGGAACCGCGGTTCACACAGAGGCAGCGCGAGAGAGAGCCACGCACACTCACAGGCAGCGCCAGAGAGAGACAGAGGCACACAGGCAGCGCCAGAGAGAGAGAGGCGCACAGGCAGCCCGAGAGAGAGAGACGTGCACACACACACAGGCAGCGCCAGAGAGAGACAGACGCACACGCACAGGCAGCGTGAGAGAGAGAGCCGCGCACACACACAGGCAGCGTGAGAGAGAGAGCCGCGCACACACACAGGCAGCGTGAGAGAGAGCCGCGCACACACACAGGCAGCGTGAGAGAGAGCCGCGCACACACACAGGCAGCGTGAGAGAGAGCCGCGCACACACACAGGCAGCGTGAGAGAGAGCCGCGCACACACACAGGCAGCGTGAGCGAGAGCCGCGCACACACACAGGCAGCGCGAGAGAGAGACAGAGGCGCACAGGCAGCGCGAGAGAGAGACAGAGGCGCACAGGCAGCGCGAGAGAGAGACAGAGGCGCACAGGCAGCGCGAGAGAGAGACAGAGGCGCACAGGCAGCGCGAGAGAGAGACAGAGGCGCACAGGCAGCGCGAGAGAGAGACAGAGGCGCACAGGCAGCGCGAGAGAGAGACAGAGGCGCACAGGCAGCGCGAGAGAGAGACAGAGGCGCACAGGCAGCGCGAGAGAGAGACAGAGGCGCACAGGCAGCGCGAGAGAGAGACAGAGGCGCACAGGCAGCGCGAGAGAGAGACAGAGGCGCACAGGCAGCGCGAGAGAGAGACAGAGGCGCACAGGCAGCGCCAGAGAGAGACAGAGGCGCACAGGCAGCGCCAGAGAGAGACAGAGGCGCACAGGCAGCGCCAGAGAGAGACAGAGGCGCACAGGCAGCGCCAGAGAGAGACAGAGGCGCACAGGCAGCGCCAGAGAGAGACAGAGGCGCACAGGCAGCGCCAGAGAGAGACAGAGGCGCACAGGCAGCGCCAGAGAGAGACAGAGGCGCACAGGCAGCGCCAGAGAGAGACAGACGCACACGCACAGGCAGCGTGAGAGAGAGAGACAGACGCACACGCACAGGCAGCGTGAGAGAGAGAGCCGCGCACACACACAGGCAGCGTGAGAGAGAGAGCCGCGCACACACACAGGCAGCGTGAGAGAGAGAGCCGCGCACACACACAGGCAGCGTGAGAGAGAGAGCCGCGCACACACACAGGCAGCGTGAGAGAGAGAGCCGCGCACACACACAGGCAGCGTGAGCGAGAGCCGCGCACACACACAGGCAGCGCGAGAGAGAGACAGAGGCGCACAGGCAGCGCGAGAGAGAGACAGAGGCGCACAGGCAGCGCGAGAGAGAGACAGAGGCGCACAGGCAGCGCGAGAGAGAGACAGAGGCGCACAGGCAGCGCGAGAGAGAGACAGAGGCGCACAGGCAGCGCCAGAGAGAGACAGAGGCGCACAGGCAGCGCCAGAGAGAGACAGAGGCGCGCACACACACAGGCAGCGCCAGAGAGAGACAGAGGCGCGCACACACACAGGCAGCGCCAGAGAGAGGGGGCTGGACTCATAAGGTAGGAAGGCAGTTAAAGAATGCACTGGGCTTGAGGTTCGAAGAAGATCACATACCGTCGTAGTTGCGACCATAAATGATGCCGACTGGTGATCCGGCGGCGTAATTCCCATGACCCGCTGGGCAGCCATTACTCCCACTGCCATGCCTCCGCATAAAGTCAAACTTTAAAATTGGTTCAGTCGTCATGCTTCTCAGAAATCTCATGCCAGCAAGAAGTCTCTGTAAAGGCACTAGACTGACTGTTCTCAGCATTCACCGCAATGTACTGGGGTGTAAAACAATCGCAGCTCCTACCTCACAAACTGTCCATATTCCCCGGATTTCTCTGACCCCATCAGATTTAAATTTGCCTTTTTACTTTTACACGCAGACAATTTCCTGTTAGATTGACCTTTGCAATGGCAATTAATAAGGCGCAGAGACAAACTTTCAAAAAGATATGCATGTATCTGCCACAACCAATTTTCAGACACAGACAATTGTATGTTGCTCTCTCCAGAGTTCTATCTTTTCATTCACTTACAGCACACAGGTGCGCGCGAGAGACACACACACACACACACACACACACACACTGACCGAGGCGCGCGTGAGACACACACACACACACAGGCGAGAGAGAGAGGCACGCACGCACGCACGCACGCGAGAGAGACACACACACACACACACACACACACACACACACACGAGAGAGAGAATCCCTGACCCCATCAGATTCAAATTTGCCTTTTACTTTTACACGCAGACAATTTCCTGTTAGATTGGCCTTTGCAATGACAATAAGGCACAGGGACACACTTTCAAAACGCTGCCTGTATCTGCCAAACCCAGTTTTCAGTCACGGACAATTGTATGTTGCTCTCTCCAGAGTTCCATCTTTTCATTCACCCACAGTCGTATCCTCAAACCCACCCCATTTGGACAACTGTGTCTTTCAGGAAGTGTTCACTCATCAATACATAATTATGCGGCGTATGCTACGCCGCGGGGGGTTGGCTAGTTCATTTTATAATTCTTAATTTGAGGTTGGCTTCTTGTTATTCTTAAGGTTATGTCGCATTAAGTGAATTTTGCAGCAGTTTTCAGTTATAGCCTTTATTTATATAATCTTAATGAGTTGGTGGCAGTCTGTGGATCACTTCCATGAAGCTAGTTATGTAATGTGACATACCCAGTGACTCCCTCCAATAAAATCAAACCTGCTCGGTTTTGTCTTTAGTCATAGGGGTGGGCTGGTATGCATGAGAGCTTACCACCAATAAATTTCCATGTGGTGGTGCAGTGCTTAAAATGTTGCAATGTGGAATAAGGAACACAGGGGATTTGGACCTCAGAAACAGAAGAGAAGCTTGTCTGAGTTCTGTCTTGTGTTTTACATGCCACAACAGAATTGGTGGGGGTAAAAAAAAAAAAGAGACAGATTTTGGCTGAACTTATTTACTGTAGCTGTTATCATTTGTACAGTGCCAGCTTCATCAGACAACATGCTATTGCCTGTCACATAAAGGGTCAAGCACAACTGTGCTGGAAGATCAGCACTCGGTTGATAAAGCAGACATTTGATATGATCTGGAGACACGATCATCAACTGTGGTTGGCACATTTGACATATCCCATGACTTGAAATCATGCCATGTGACATTTTCTTTAGGCAACCATGAGTATGTGGATTTTGGAATGTTAATGAATGAGAATAAAGTGAATGCTCAGTTAAGAGAAAGGCTTGGTAGAAGCTGTTGAGTTATGCTGGGGAGTAATAGACTAAGATGATTTGGATCGAATATCTTATTCTGTCAAGTGGATTGAAAAAACTGAGGATGATTAGGTGAAGAGCAGCACCAAGATAGAGGTAAAAGGGATTAGGCCAAAGATGGTGTAGTTGTAGGTGGTGTCGAATTAAATGAAAGAAATATGTTTCACTCTAAACAATGTCCAGGAGTATTGAAAGTTAGAGGCAAAAGATTTCAGGGGGAAACCAGCTAACCTGTTTAATAAAGATCTATCTATCTAAACTCCGAATATGGCTGTGAAACCATGTGAGGATAATGATTAATATTGTGTAGCAAGGCTAGGTTAGGTACGCTTTTTTTTCTTTTATTCCAGAAAGAAATATTGCAGCAACGGAATAGTACAAAAATAAATTACTGTTCCACCAATATTTCTTACTGCTTGCTGATTATTTAAAACAGAGAATCCATGATATTTACCTATATTTTTTATTTATGTTACAGAATGTTTTACTGTCAAAAAAAAAAGCATGAATAATATGCTTAACTGTTATTATTATTCCTACTATTCCAATGAGAACACAAAACAAATAAAGCACAAAACTGTGTTTTTTTTATTCTGTGCAAGATAAATGTGTGTGTGTATGTGTATATATATATGTATATATATATATATTTTTTTTTGCAGTACATCACTAAAATGTGATTAAGTAGCAATTCCTTTGAGGGGCAGATTCCTTCACTACATACAATTCATTTTGAATGAATAATAGTGTATTTCCAAAAGAGGGCAGCAGAGATGTTTGAAAATGTTTTGAAAATATTTTGAGTTTTTTTTTTCTTAAAAGATGACAAGCATTTGAATTAAAACTACATTATATAGAAATAATATTGATTTAATTAATGCTATGTGATAGTAAAAATGTTTAGCAAAACCTGAAAATCAGGTTTTATGTTCATGTTCATCTTTGATTCTTATTTAAAAAAAAAATAAAATAAAATTGCTTTTAAATTTTAAGAAACTATTTTACATTGAAAGTTGACCAGGCTTACAAATCCACTATAATGAAAACTGCAAATGAGCAGAGAATCTTTGTATTCTTCATTTAACTTGTTTGTTTGCTACTTATATAGTATCTTCTTTATTTCTTTAAAGCTGCCTCAATATACTGTATAATTTGAGAGCCATTTTGAATAAATAGTATCTGTTAAGGCCAACAGAAATACTGGCAATACTTTTATGCTGGCAACTCTTTAAAGTAAGAATAGTGTTACAGTATATTGAGTTTATAATATTTCTTAGATTCTTCTGGAAAGACTATCCAGATTCCACCCTGGACGAAGACAACATTGTCATGTGGAGAATTTTGGCAACTTCCTGTGTGCCTTGTCATTGTGGAATAAGCTTATGTCCATGTATTTCATGGATTGGCCTTATAAAGCATGGATTTATGGGTCCCTGATGCATTCCTTTTGTAACTTTTATATTTTTGCTGTGACTGTGTTGATTTGGTATTCTTATCACAATGTAAGGTGTGTACAGTATGGGCTTTGTGTGCTTGTCTCCTCCCATGTTCATGATTTTATAGACAGATAATGGAGATGTATTTGAGATTTGAAGAGAATGATGATGATATTCTCTTGGCTTCACTGGACTGTAGTAACTGGCTTGTGCTGTAATGTTTGGCAGCCGAGTGTGCTGTATTTAGAGGCTGCTCAAAACATGAAATTATGGTCCTTCTCAAGAAAGGAGTGGCATATGCTTTGTGTGCAACAGCTGCCTCATGTCTTTGGATTCAGTATCCTCAGAATCTTGTTTATGGGTGGGGCTAGAGGTGATCATGAGATTGATCAACCAGTCATTTCAGTTTTGTGAATGTTGTTGTAGTGGACTTTGGTCGTCACATCAGGCAAAGAGTTCAGGCCATTCCCCGCAAAACAAGCTATAATCACCAGCTCTGGGATTGACTGAATACTGGGATTGCAAGGGTTTTGCTACAGAATTGTTGGGCTCACTTTCTAGGATAAGGAGCTCAGCTATACAAGATATCATCAGAGTGGAACTGTTTCTGCTCTGAGTTGAGAGCAGCTAGTTTAACAGTCTGATCATATAGTTAGGATGCCTCTTGGAATGATCCACTAAGAAAAGATCAGGAGTGATATCATGGACATGCTGGAAAAAGTATATTTAGTAAACTGCCTAGGAGTGCCAAGGAATTCCTCTGAAGGAGAGCTGTAAGACGTTAATGCAGAGAGGATAGTCTGTCTGTCTGTCTGTCTCAGTGTCTTCCTACTTGAATGTCGCCTCTCAATAAATGGAGTGAAAGTCAAGTAATATTTAAAATGTTAAAATTTATTTTCTTTTATATGTGTGTATAAAAGAGATCTATAGCTGTTCAAGCTAGACTGGATAATCGTTGCTTACCTACAAAGCATGTAGTGCTGTTTGTTTTTGGATTGTGCTGAGAGTTTCATGCTACTTGTTTCTTTGTTTCTTCATGCTTTTTTTTTCTGTTGCGCATGAACAAGTACATGTTGTGAGTGACGAGTTTGTGTGTATTTCAGCAATGCATGCAAGCTTAACAGCAGTGGCATCTGTAGGCGTCATACAACTCAGCTGTAGTGCAGCTCATCCTTAGGGAAAGAAGTAAATAATTAACTGGCTTTGTATAGTTTAATAGTAAATAAGTGAGTGAGTTTTCTAGTAAGGAAGAAAGTAAAGACATATTAGTTAAGTCAGGAGCATAGTGTCCTGCCAGCAAATTTTGATCCAGTGCCATGTGGTCAGGGTCACATAACTAAAAGAGGAGATGGCAAACCTTTGTTGTTTCCCTTAAGTATATAGTGTGCAGGATTTATACGAGCAACAATTAAAAAGGATATTAGGAAAGCTAAAATTCGGTTGGAGAAAAGTATTGCAGAAAAGTGAAAGATAACCATTTTTAGTAGTAAAAAAAAGTCAATGAGAGAGGTGAAGTGTATTAGGAACAGTAAGGGGCAAACTAAAATATAAAGAGAGTGAAATAGCAAATGTTAGAAATAAGAATTTATCTGAAGGTTTCATGTGTAAAGAAGTCAGTAACTTCCCACGGGTAATCTGGACTTCCAGACTGGTAGTTAGTGCACTATTTGACAATTCAAGAGGAAAAAGTGCAGCTTAGATTAAATAGTTTGCAATCTAATAAATCACCAGTACCAGATAACATTTATCCTAGCGTGCTTAAGGAGGTTAGTAAGTACTTGTATACATTTATGCTTATTTTTCAAAATCTCTGCAAATGCTGGAATTCTGAAGGACTATATAAACTACCAGATATTCACCCATTATATAAAAAGGGTGATTGGGCTGATCCAAGTAATTATAGGCAAGTAAGCTTAAAATGGGTTAAATTTATGGATGCAGTTTTTTTAAGGAAAAGACTAAGCATCTCGTATCAAGAAAAGGTGTATGTGTGAAATCCTGTTGTAACAAAATTCATGGGACCATAAAAATATTTTATTATAATGGAAATTTAATTGTAACAAATATGAGGAAAATATGTATACTGTTGTGACCATGGTCACTGGCGATCAGCCATCTTTAATGAACACCCAGCCTGGACTCACCTTTCTGTCTTTCGTGCAGCTAACTCTGTGATCCAAGCTTGACAATACCTGTGTAAAAAAAAAAAAAAAATGCTTCTTAAACTGCAAAAAATATCTTATTTGACAATGAAACATTAGGTACAACTTTTTTTAACAGAAATACAGGTATGAATACAGAATGAAAATGAGTTGTTAGACGTAACTTTTTTTTCCCTATTCAGATCCTAGTGCCCAATCTTTAACTTTGTCTTCAACTTTTTTCTCAATTCTTCAAAATTGTTGACAGTGTTGACAGAAAGCATTCACCACATCATTTTTCTTCATTCTGGAATTGTTTTCCATGATTGTTAATTTTTCTTTCAGTGTAAACTGTCGCTGTTTCTCACTTCTTTTGTTCTTAAAACTAGAGAAAAGCCAAGCAAAATGACACCTTTTATTGGCTAACTAAAAGGATTACAATATGCAAGCTTTCGAGGCAACTCAGGCCCCTTGATTACATCTTGCCTGAAGAAGGGGCCTGAGTTGCCTCGAAAGCTTGCGTATTGTAATCTTTTTAGTTAGCCAATAAAAGGTGTCATTTTGCTTGGCTTTTCTCTACATTCATAATGGCTAACACGGTACAACACCCTAGTTCTTAAAACTGAAACAGTATAATACAGTAATCCCTCCTCCATCGCGGGGGTTGCGTTCCAGAACCCCCTGCGAAAGGTGAAAATCCCCGAAGTAGAAACCATATGTTTATGTGGTTATTTTTATATTGTCATGCTTGGGTCACAGATTTGCACAGAAACACAGGAAGTTGTAGAGAGACAGGAACGTTATTCAAACACTGCAAACAAATATTTGTCTCTTTTTCAAAAGTTTAAACTGTGCTCCATGACAAGACAGAGATGACAGTTCCGTCTCACAATTAACCCCTTAACCGTCCTCTGCCGGATATATCCGGCATCGTAGCTTTATTGCTGACGCCTTACTGCTGGAATTATCCGGCACATTTGCCTGTGGTTATATGAATGCCTGGCGCGTAGTATAACTGACAGTTTGGCGTGGGTATTATTACTACGTTGTATTTCGACAACTCTGCGCTTGTATTGGCCGATCACGTGATGTGATTCGAAAGTGAAAGCTGTGAATATGGCGAAACGTAAACTGACTTCAAGTGAGGTTTTGCAGGCGATTTTGGACAATAATTCTGATCATGATTGTAGCAGTTCTGAAGAAGATTTTAGCGACAATGATGATCAGCAACGTGCGCTGCATGATACTGTGAATGACGACGCATCGGATGATGGCGATGAGTGGGTGTATCCCCAGCATCTCAGCTGGACTGCTGCCTGTTATCTGAGCCAGATATGAAAGATCCAAACCGTGACCACTTGTTCAAGCTACGTCCTTTGATTGACCATTTATTTGAAACATTTCAGCAGGTATTTCGGCAGGTAAATACTGCTTGAATAAATGTAAAGTAAAAAAACGAAAATTGTTCAGATTTCTCCTGGCATGGGGAATATTTAGGGAGTTGGCGGTTAAAAGGTTAAAAGAATGCAAACATATCTTCCTCTTCAAAGGAGTACGAGTCAGGATCAGAGAATGTCAGAAAGAGAGAGAAAAGTAAACAAATCAATAGGGCTGTTTGGCTTTTAAGTATGCGAAGCACTGCGGCACAAAGCTGTTGAAGGCAGCAGCTCACACCCCCTCCGTCAGGAGCAGAGAAAGAGAGAGAGAGAGAGAGAGAGACAGAGAAAAACAAACAATCAAAAATCAATACGTGACCTTCGAGCTTTTAAGTATGCGAAGCACCGTGCAGCATGTCGCTTCACGAAGCAGCTGCACAGAAGGGAGCAACGTGAAGATAACCTTTCAGCATTTTTAGACAAGCGTCTGTATCGTCTAGGTGTGCGAACAGCCCCTCTGCTCAATCCCCCTACGTCAGGATCAGAGAATGTCAGCGCAAGAGAGAGAGAAAGAAAAGTAAGTTGGATATCTTCTCAGCCATCTGCCAATAGCGTCCCTTGTATGAAATCAACTGGGCAAACCAACTGAGGAAGCATGTACCAGAAATTAAAAGACCCATTGTCCGCAGAAATCCGCAAAACAGCAAAAAATCCGCGATATATATTTAAATATGCTTACATATAAAATCCGCGATAGAGTGAAGCCGCGGAAGGCGAAGCGCGATATAGCGAGGGATTACTGTATCCACACTTGGCACAACTACCCATGTGAATGCTCAGTGGAGCACTGACTTGGAATTCAGCTATGTGTATGATGTCTTGCCTACACTCACTCTGAGCCTTGCAAAGACTACCCAAAACAGGAAATTTCATGACAGACTCACTTTCTTTTGGAATAAGAAGAAAGAAACAGCCTGTTGCAGGTTTCCTGAGACTCTAGGAAAGTGTAGGATTGAAATTAAGTATTTTTTAATTGCATTATTATCTTTGTTGGCCATTTTTGGTTGAAAAAAGTTTTTTTTATACTGAAATTTATATTTCATTAAAATGAAATCCATTGAACATGATCTTGTATGTTATTTTGAAAATTTTGTAACTTTGGTATTCACTGTAAGGGATTTGACCTGTATTAGCAAATATATAGGTTCAGATGGGTGTTGTTGTACTTCACTAATATACTTGAATTCTCTGAAGAAACTGCAAAAGCAAATGATCAGAGAGGTACAGACATAGACTTATAAGGTTATTATTGTCACATGTATGGAGTACAGTGAAATTCTTACTTGCATATGCTAATAATAATGATGTGCAACAAACACATCAACGCTTTCCAGCACTGCAATTAGTGAGTTTAACTAGCTTACATTGAAAGTTATGTCTCCTTTACTTGAAAAATCTCAGAACACATTTGTCATTCTTTTATTCATTTATTCTTTCTGATAAAATATATTACTTTAAAAGTATTGAAAAAAATGTAGCTTAACTTAATTCTGAATTATCATTTCATTTTCATTTCCTGACATGTTTTAGGTTCTGTGTAGATGACAGTTCTTTTGTCTGAAACTTAAATAAATGATAAATATTTATTGTTTCTTGTGACCATATTTTGCCAACTGTATTACAATTAATTAAAGTATGTAGTATAATTCTGACTATTGAACCTGTAAGTTAGGATAAGTTTGTTTTTCATTAAATTGTCTTTTTTAACAAGAATAAAACATGATAGAAATAACAAGAGATGTAATTATTACAAGCTGTAAATTATGTTTTAGTGTAAATTTCAATCTGGAATTGCCTTTCTGAATACTGAGTAAGTGCACACACAAAATGACAAGCTAATTAAAAAAAATTGTGGTTAATCTATACCTTTTTCTGCATAACACTCAGTAGGCATCTTAAGTATAACTGTATAGCTATTGGTTGCACATTTCTTAAAATTAAAGCAGGTCCCAAGTAAAAAAATGAACTTCTAAAAGCAGTATAGCCCCAGCGTTTTGTCTTTATTAGTACTGGAAATGTCTGGAGAACCACATAGAATTGTGTCATATTTAATCTGGAAGAAGAATCTTGCTAGTAGCTACTATCATCTCACAATAAATACACTGCTCAAAAAAATTAAGGAAACACTTAAATCACACATCGAATCTGGATGAATTAAGTATTCAAGTGGAATTAATTGAGAACAGAATAATGTAACAACAGTCAATGAAAACCAAAACCATCAATCTATTGTGGGCAGAGTCAAAAATTGAAATCACAGGCTGATCCAACTTATGTGAGTTTCATCACGGCAACTCGTAATGTGACTCAGTAGTGTGTATGGCCCCCACAAGCCTGTATGCACTCACAATAACATCTCGGCATGCTCCTGATTAGATGGCGGATGGTGCCCTGGGGGATCTTCTCCTAGACCTGGATCAGGTCAGCATCAGTGGTCTGTGGCACTACTTGGCAGCGCCAGATGCACTGATACATAATAATAATAATAATTAATAATTAATTACATTTACTGTATATAGCGCTTTTCTCAGTACTCAAAGTGCTATCCACACGGAGGAACTGGGAAGCGACCCCACAATCTTCCACAGTCTCCTTAGTGCAAGGCAGCAGCACTACCACTGCACCACCTGTGAGGATAACATAACAGGTTCCCAGTTGGATTCAGTTCTGGGGAACGTGCAGGCCAGTCAATGGCATTAATGCCTTCATCATCCAGGAACTGCCCACACTCAGGCCACATGAGGCTGGGCATTGTCCTGCACCAAGATGAAACCAGGGCACGTTGCACAAGTGTAAGGTCTGACAGTGGCTCAGAGGACTTCATGCCAGAACCTAACAACAGTTAAGGTACCATTGCCTAGCATGTGGAGGTCTCTTCAACCCTCCAAGGATATTCCTCACCAGACCAGCAATGACCCACTGCCAAACTTATCATGCTAGATGATGTTGCAGGCAGCATAATGTTTACCACAATGTCTCCAGACTCTTTCACAGCTGTCACATGTGCTCAGTGTGAACATCCTCTCATCTGTGAAGAGAACAAGGTGCCAGTGGCAGAGCTGCCAATTGTAGTATTCTCTGGCAGTTGCCAATCGAGCTGCACAGTGATGGGCTGATGAGGACAGATCCTACTAGAGGACATCAGGCTCTCATGCCTGTCTCTAATGGCCTGTCTCCTTGTATCTCCTTTATGCTCTTGAGACTGTTCTCGGAAACACAGCAAACCTTCTTGTGTCAGCATGTATAGCTGTGCCATTCTGGAGGAGGTGAACTACTTGTGCAGCCTGTATCGGCTGTATGTACTGCCTCATGCTACCACTAATGACAAGGACACTAACAAAATGCAAAAGTAGAAAAGAATCAGTCAGAAAAGATAAGAAGAGAGCAAATGTCTGTGGCCAGCACCTGTAAGACCATTCTATTTTTGGGGGTTGTCTTGCTGTTGCATCTCCATTGTACCTGTTGTCACTTTCATTTGCACCAAAACAGGTGAAGTTGATTCACAATCCCTTATGCTTTCTAACTGGAGAGATTGATATCCCTGAAGCTTAATTGACTTGGTGTTAGACTGTGGTGATTAAGTGCTCCCTTAATTTTTGAGTAGTATGTCTTATACACTAAAGAACACAGTACATCTGCTTAGAACATGCTTTACATTAAGCAGTTTTCAAAAGATATCCAACACTTAAAGGTGTGAAATGGTATCATGTGCAGAAATATCATAAATAGAAATGTTATTTCAAAAGGTTTGAATGTCTGAAAAACAAGTTACTCTATGGTAATGATAATGGATGCCCATTACCAAACTTGCTGAAGTGATATCACCTGTAGATGAAGAAACTTTTTTGGGTGGATCTGGTCTGCTGTACAGTCATGATGATTCTGTACATTAAAGATCATGACTGTTTCATAGTTAATTTCTTCTTTCTGAGCAAAATCTGAAGTTGTCCAGGTTACTACCCATGTGTAAATTATATAAATCTGAAGTGTTTATAGATTTTTTTTTTCCATAAATGGATGGATTGCTTGCATAAAGTGTTATATATCTTTTTTAGACTGCGGGCTTAAACCAATACATCAAACTAATGAGGAGTGCAAGGAGCCTAATAAATTGTTGGGGGGAACTAATTTTAGCCTCCTTGGTTCTTGTGGAGCATGCAAAAACTCCTTGGTTAACCACAACTGACATATGGGAATGATAGTTACAAATGTACCGTGATGTATACATTTGTGTGTGTGTGTGTGTGTGTGTGTGTGTGTACGTGTGTGTACACATATAGTGTTTAAGTTGCAATATTTGTCCCTGAATCTTCTGGTCTGAATGGCAGTGGCCCTGTACTGTTTGCTGGGAGGAAAGAGGGAGAAAAAAACAAATGTACAGAATGGCTGAGTATTTGAATAATACTGTTTGCTTTACAAAGGCTCCAAATGTTATATGTGTGCTGTTCAGAAGGCAGCACAGTACTGCTAATATTCTGTCCTACTTTTATTACCCTCCATAGGCCTTTATGATTGTGATTGATGCAGCGAATACTGATAGTTTATACTGTGTGCAAGTAGAAGGTAGTGCAAGCAGGTGGAGAAATGTGAGCTTTTCTTGAGGAAGTAGGGACACCGGTGAGACTTAATGACAATAACCAAAACAATAACAGTGGGATTTTTATTTTGACACCATTGAATCATCATATAAATGTCTTTTCTGTAAGCTAACCTGTCATTGTAGTAGAGAAGGCCTACGTAGGTGGTGTAATTAGCAGATTTAATGATGATGATATATCTGTGTTTGACTACACAGTCATAAGTAAACAAGGAGTACAGGAGGTGGGTTAATGTAATACCCTGTAAAGTTCCTGTGTTGAGGGTCTGTGTAGACTATATGATGCTGACAGTTTGTTCATACTGAGGTCTGTTGGTTTGGAAATCCAAAATCCAGTTTAGGCGGTTGAGCTAAGTTTTCAGTTGAGGTGTTAGATGGTTAACTTTTGCTGGTACAACAGTGATGAATGCTGATTTGTATTCTATAAACAGGGCATTGAAATGACAGTTTTATTATTCTGATGTACCAGGATGGTATGGAGTGCAAGGGATATGGCATACTCTATGGATTGATATAACTTTATGCAGACTGGAGGTCATCGTGGCTGTCTGGAATATTCTTTATAATATGTCCCAACACTAAACTTGCAAAGCTGTACTTCATGATTGGAGTGAGTGCCTCTTTTCTGCACTCATTCAGATGAAAAAGTTCACTTTTGTTTTGTTAGGCACAAAAATAATTGTCCTTTTCAAGCCGGTCAGGACCAAAGATTATCTTGGCAGAATACTGGAAGTTAGAAAACTTCCACTAAATGATTACTCATGGTTTTTAAAACCCAACTTAAAATTCCGTCTAGACTGGATGCCTTTTGGTTATTAACTCATTTTAAAGTCTTCCTTATGTCAAATACAGAAAGGATAAATCACATAGTGATGCAGGCAATTGAATGGTTGGATGATTGTTATTCTGATAAATGCAGTCGTCAAAGGCTTTTAAGTTCATTGAGAACTGTAGATGAGATATCCATGTCAATTTACTTACAGAGCATATTTAAAACAACATCAGTAATGCATTAGGCAAAGTGATTTACATTAAAACATGCAATAAACAAAATAAATAGAATAAAATATAATAAAACACAATATTACCAGCAGTAAATTGAAACAAACAAATAACTAAAAGGAGGGAACCATCAGTATCACTGAAGGTCGTGGAAAGCTAGAGAATGGAAATGCATCTTCAATCTAATATTAACCAGTTCAATTGAAAGTGACTTCTTAATATAATTAGTAATGTTATTACTATTAATTATTAACTAGCCAACTACGCCGCATAATTATGTATTGATGGGTGAAAACTTCCTGAACGACACAGTTGTCCAAACAGAAGTGAAAATAAAATTGAGCCCGGTGCATTCTTTAACTGCATTTTCTGCCTTGTAGCGCAGTGGTCGTGTTTCTGGTTAACAGTAAGGAGACTGTGGAAGATTTTGGGTTCGCTTCCTGGTTCCTCCCTGTGTGGATAGCGCTTTGAATGAAAAAAGTGAACATTTGCAAAATCCGTAACGGTGCGTTCAGTAAGTACAATGCACACGCTTTTAATTTGCCAGCCGTCTTTTCAGGTTTGGGCTTATTTTGCAGTGTTACCGCTTGTGCATATTAAATCTTGAAATCCTTCAAGTAACTAATTAACTAACACCCACCCACCCAGCTTGTGTGAAAAAAATGTGCCGGTTCTTTCATCATTTTGTTGCAGCCTATGAAAGACTTGCTGCCCCCAACTCCTCACCTGAGTTGCTGTCGTCTGTGCACCTCTGAGCCCCGTTGTCCTTTCATTGTTCTTTGCGGTTTCGG
The DNA here is from genome assembly GCF_900747795.2 of Erpetoichthys calabaricus. Classification (NCBI taxonomy): domain Eukaryota; kingdom Metazoa; phylum Chordata; class Cladistia; order Polypteriformes; family Polypteridae; genus Erpetoichthys; species Erpetoichthys calabaricus. Next base: position 286,657,889 of record NC_041394.2, on the reverse strand, counting down.
CTGCTTTTGTATATATAATCCACCAAGTCACCCGACCACAGTAGTAGGAGTGGGGTGGGGAGCGTACACAGGGCAGGGACGTATTCAGAGGGAGCTTATAACCCGCACTCAGTGAGTATTCCTCGTTTGTGGGAAACAATTCGAGAAGGAGAGGATTGACAGATTGATAGCTCTATGTCCGGGCAGGGTGAGGTTTCCCGTGTTGAGTCAAATAAAGCAAGATTTGTGTGTGGCAAGTTGTTGTGAGCGTACAAAGGGCAGCGACGTATTCAGAGGGAGCATATAACCCGCACTCAGTGGGTATTCCTCGTTCGTGGGGAACAATTCGAGAAAGAGCTATCCATCTGTCAATCCTCTCCATGTCCGGGCAGGGTGAGGTTTCCCGTGTTGAGTCAAATAAAGCAAGATTTGTGTGTGGCGAGTTGTTGTGAGCGTACACAGGGCAGGGACGTATTCAGAGGGAGCATATAACCCGCACTCAGTGGGTATTCCTCGTTCGTGGGGAACAATTTGAGAAAGAGCTATCAATCTGTCAATCCTCTCCGTGTCCGGGCAGGGTGAGGTTTCCCGTGTTGAGTCAAATAAAGCAAGATTTGTGTGTGGCAAGTTGTTGTGTTCGAGCATATGAGCAGGCGCTGTGAATGCCTTGAGAGCGTGGGTGGACACGTGCCAGATGAATGAGTATCTATATATCTTCTTAGATATAGACAGCGTCTGATAGTTCAACTGATGATACAACTATCATAGTTGTGATGGTTTTACACTCCAGCACATTGCGGTGAACGCTGGTAACAGTCAGGCAGGCAGGCGTATAGAGTTGGTGGGCGTGTCTCTCTAGCGGTTCGAGTTCTTGGGTGGTGCTTTGTCGTTTGTATCACACGGTCGGACGACTTGGTGGATTATATATGATGATGATTAAATGTTAAAATCCTTCGAGGAACTAATTAACTAACACCAACCCCGCTTGTGCATATTAAATGTTGAAATCCTTCGAGGAACTAATTAACTAACACCAACCCCGCTTGTGCATATTAAATGTTGAAATCCTTCGAGGAACTAATTAACTAACTAACCAACCCACCCACACAGCTTGTGTGAAAAAATGCGCCCGCACGGTCGAACGACTTGGTGGATTATATATGATGAACATTTGCAAAATCCGTAACGCTGCTTTCAGTAAGTACAATGCACACGCGTTTAATTTGTCGGCCATTTTTTGCCAGTCGTCTTTTCTGGTTTGGGCTGCTTTTGCAGTATTACCGCTAGTGCATATTAAATGTTGAAATCCTTCGAGGAACTAATTAACTAACTTAACACCAACCCACCCACACACAGCTTGTGTGAAAAAATGCGCCCGTACTTTCATAATTTTGTTGCAGCCTATTAACTGTTTTAGACGCTGCATTCAGCAATTGACATCCGCGACAAACATGCCTCTTTTTACATGGTCCTGCATTGGTGGGCGGGAAGCGTTTTCCCTGTTCCTGCAGGACCATCTAAGAAGATGCATGTTTGTCGTGGAAACGAATTGCTGCATGTAGCGTGTAAAACAGTTTGCTATGGTGCACGCGGTCGTGCGTCGTAAGCAAAAAGTCAACGTGGCTCAGAGGTGCATGTGTACTGTAGCCCAGATGAAGATAAATGACGGCGTTTTTTCCCAGTCGACGCATCCGAGTTGGTGGGCGTGGCTCTGCAAGTTGTCGTCGTAATCCAATGGTCTTAGAGTTGGTGGGCGTGGTTCCTTCCTGCGTGCGCCATTGGCGGCTTACTTGTCGGCGGCTTAGTGAATCCACGCCCCTTCTGACGTGCTTTCCATGGGTGGCTGCTTGTTTTCCGGCTTAGTGAATTATATGTATAGATTATTATTACTATTATAATCCTCTTAATGTAATTAATGTAACTTAATGTAATTAATTACTGTTTACTATATGGTCTGTAAGCATTTCTATGCCCTGCCAAAGTTTACTCTAATTATTACAGCTGCTGTACTTAAACTTTAGTTAACTCCCATGCTGATGTTTAGCGACTTTTCTGAGTTTTTATTAGCATTTGTATATGTTTTCATATCACTGTTTTAAAATGCTTGGCTGTGTGACTTGAATACATTTTTGAAGTCACAAGTCCATAGTTGCTTATTAGAAAATATGCAGATTATTTATTTATTTATTTATTTATTTTTTTGAAGGATCCCGTTAAACATGTCCCAGCTTCCAAGCCTCTGCTTGTAAGCTAGCAGCAAGAGTACTGACAGGTGGTTAGTATCAGGCAGTATTGAGATTCAGCAGTGATCTAGAATATTAGCATCCATTGTGAGGTAGGTGTCTTGCCATTGATATTTAGGGTCAACATTCCTTAAATTTTCTTTGTTGAATTCCTCAAAAACAATAAATAATCCCTCAGGGATTCTGTAATAATGTTGTATAGATAGTTTAAAATATTGTTTTTATTAGCTTGCAGAGGAATACAGACAGCTACCAGAAATATACTTGAACTTGCTTGGAAGATTAAAACATGTAATCCTTGATCTAAAAATATTTTAGAGATCAGGTGAAAGAGTTTTTAGAGCCAGTTTTAGAAATTGTGCACTGCGCATTCACCATAAAACACGTGCCACTTCCTTTACTTTTAGCAGTTTGATCCCAATTTAAGAGAGTAAAACAGTCTTGTCTGTGTGGCAGTGTCTGGTGTCTCAGCAGTTGGCCAAATTAGTGATGTGGGATGATGTATGTCTTTATCTTGCTGAAAGAAGAGGGAATGAATTAAAGATTGGGTAGGCCAGGACAGCAACATTGACACTTTCCCCTGAGGCATAGTGGTGGCCTGTACTGCCTTCACACTATCCTGGTATACACCCTTTGCTCTAAGATCAGAAATTTTGATGTTTTTCACCTCCATCCATTCTTCCTCATTCTCATTTTCCTAGATTACATGAAGAAGGGAAATGCCTGTTTTCTATCTATCTATCTATCTATCTAACCATAGAGTTGTGCAGCCTTGTATCCAAAACTATCAATGTGCAAGCACTGCTGATGGGAAAATCTAATGGCATCTGAAGACTAATGAAGACCATGGAGGCCCATTTTCCATATATTTTATTCCTTCACACTGTGGATTTGCTGTTGTGCTACGCTGTATTATTCTTTGTCCTGCCTATAGGAATAAGTTGCAGGTGTCAACAGGTGTTCATGAAAATGATACTACATTAAGACAGAGTACAGAAGCAATCAAAAAAGGCTAACATGATGCAAGGTTATATATCACAATGTACAGAGTGCAAGTCAATGAAGGTTAAGTTATACAGTATAATCAGTCCCTCCAGGATTTTGCAGCTTTTTTTTTGTGATTGTTGCGGCCTAAAATGCCTGATTTTGAGGCAGCTTTTTCAAAACGTTGTGGTGAAAGTTGCAATGTTTTGAGGCTTTATTTTTTCTATAACATCTAGAACAAATTAATTTACAAAAATAGTTACAGCTGTTTTAGTGTTCTATGTAACCTTTCCAAAAAAAGCACAGGATTTCAACAATATTAAGGTTTAAAGTGCACAGAGCATTGATATCAGCTGTCAGTGACAGTGTTCAAGTACTTTTCTTAAAATAATATAAATATAAATTAATATAAACTAGCAAAATACCCGCGCTTCGCAGCGGAGAAGTAGTGTGTTAAAGAGGTTATGAAAAAGTAAAGGAAACATTTTAAAAATAACGTAACATGATTGTCAATGTAATTGTGTTGTCATTGTTATGAGTGTTGCTGTCATATATATATACATATACACATATACACACACATATACACACATATACAGATATATTATATATACATATACACATATATTTTTTATATATATATTTTTTATATATATATATATATATATATATATATATACACATACATACATACATACATATACACACATAGATGCACTTACAATAACATAGAAATCAATATAAACAACATTAACATCATTATCATATGAGAATATGAAGTAATATATAAGAAGCACATTTCATATAAATATAAATTATTAAACAGTAAAATCTTCTTCTATAATTTGCTACCGTGGCTTTTCGTTGGTCTGTCCAGGATTTTAAATCACCTGTAGCTTGCAAACCGTTTCACCTATTGACTTGAAATGTGGTACACATATAATACGTCACGTCTGCTATCCGCTTTATGGGTGATGATTGTATTACTCTTTTTATGTTTATTTTATTTTAGAACCAACTCCTATCTGCGCATACCAGGGCGGCCGTGGGCAGATGCGTATGGTGTATTCACTCCATGTTATTGTGCATTGCGCTGTCACTGGTATTTTGATAAAAGAATTTGAACAATATATAAGAAGCGTATAAATTATTAAACAGTAAAACATTAACATTTAAGAAGTAAAGTTACATTGAGTACTACTGCAGTGCCTTCGGGTATACCTCATTTTTTGTTTGCCCATTACATGCTTAAATGTATAAATTTTTTGGTGTACCTACCCGAGAACACGCAACATATAACCGACCGTGGGAGAAGCATGGATTTTAAACACGCGTTGAGTTCATCTGCTGGTCTCCCTCGTGGAATAACTGGTAATGTTTGACTAAAATCTACAGCGAGTAAAACGACATTACCTCCTTTTTTTTTTTTTACGATCTCTGAGATCTTGCTTTTTTCAGTTCAAGGCTTCATAAGCTCTTTTATGTTGTATGGTGTACTTATCCCAAACCATCATCTTTGAATGTTGCAAGACTTTCGCCTTGTATGTAGATCGGGGTAATTACATTCATTGCATTCCTAGTCTGAATCACAATCTGATTGTATGGGTGGTTACCTGGCACTGTAGGGTTGCCACCCGTCCTTTAAAATACGGAATCGTGCCGCGTTTGAGAATGAAATTGCGCGTCCCGTTTTGAATCAATACTGGACGGGATTTATCCCATATTTTTTTTATCATTTTTTTTTTTAAAGCAGCGTGTCATGCAAATCATCCCACACGCATTTTATGAAGATGCCTCCTTTCCTACTTTTGATTGGGTAATACTTGATGTCATCGTTAGTTTGATTGGTCTTTTTAACTGTCCAGTGAGGAGGGCGTGTCTTTTAAGTACAGTCTGCAAAGTGTTGGCACTGAGATGTGGCGTCAGCGCCATAGTTGAAGCCCCTAACGTTGCGGTCAGCAAGTCGGCTAACATCCGCCATCTGCCGTCTTTCAGTTGCGAGAAGCAGATCATAGAATGGTTGAAACTGTTGCCCCTAACGTTGCGCCACGGCGTGTGGTTCGTTTATACCTCGTGTCTTCTCATTAAACTTTTATCTCGCGAATATGTTATTGCAATCCGCAGCGGGAGCGTTTCTATAAACTTAATTTAAACTTACGTTTTACACCGTGCTTTGTTTCCCTTATGAACATGCTTGTATGCTTCACTCGCTCCGTTCTCAATTGTTTAATTAATTTTTTGCTCTTCGCTGTTTGCGGCTCTTCCTCCATTTCCCCCTACTTCGTTCTTTTATCTCGCGAATATGTTATTGCAATCGTTAACGGGAGTGTTTCAATAAACTGATTGAAAATAGTTTTGCATTTACCTTTTTAGTAAAAGGCGAGCTTTTAAGCCTGAGAAATCAGCCCGTAAATGCACACGTTTAATTGCACATGTGTTAATATGTATGGTTACACAGTATTAAAAGACAGTGAACAACGTCAGTTACCTTTGTTCCCGCGTTTGATAAAAGGTGAGCTTTTAAGCCTGAGAAATCACCCCGTAAATGCACACGTTTAATTGCACATGTGTTAATATGTATGCTTACACAGTATTAAAAGACACTCAAAAATTAACGTCATTTACCTTCGTTCCCGCGTGTGACTCGTGCTGTAAATCTCTTCCTTGTTTTTAGTTCACGTGATTACGTAGGAGGCGTGATGACGCGATACGTGACTCCGCCTCCTCCATTACAGTGTATGGACAAAAAATATGTTCCAGTTATGACCATTACGCTTTGAATTTCGAAATGAAACCTGCCTAACTTTTGTAAGTAAGCTGTAAGGAATGAGCCTGCCAAATTTCAGCCTTCCACCTACACGGGAAGTTGGAGAATTAGTGATGAGTCAGTCAGTCAGTGAGTGAGTCAGTCAGTCAGTCAGTGAGGGCTTTGCCTTTTATTATTATAGATAAAATAATGAAATGTTGAAAACCTCCATTAATAAAAAAAATGCAAAACCAAAAGTGCATATACTGCATCCAAGTTCAGAACTTCAAATAACCTGTATACACAGTATGAGTAAAATACTACTGAACTTCTGCTAACATTGTTTTTACAACACACCATATAAAGTTTAAAATACAGTAGACCCCCACGAAGTCACGGTTCAGAGTTCACGGCCACGGTCATTCGCGGATTTTTCCTTAGAACCTATCTAATAATTATTAGCGGAAACCGCAAATATCCTCCACAATTTTTATGCCTTTTTCGTGGCAATACTGTGCTGTAGAGAGAACAGGAAACAACTGTAGAGGAAATGGCTTGGGATGGTGAAAGCAGCCAATAGTATTTGAAACTGCAACTCCCAGCTGTCCCTGCAGTGGCTCTGATTGGTCTTCTGCTGAGGGTGCTGGGGCTATTGGGGGTCAAAGGATATCAGCGTGGTTTTTACAAAGGGGACCGGAGACCAAAAGCAAAAAAAAATTTCAGGAACTAGCGGTAGGACTATCTATTTTCATCATTACATTTCATCCGTTGCCGTTGTTCATGAACGTTTTTCATGATTTACTGTGTGTGTTTTGTTGGTGCTTTGTTGTATTTAATGTGTAATCGCTGTAAGGGGAACAGGGGTGGTATCGTTGTTTTCATTTATTTCATTTGTTTTCATTACATTCTTTATTTGCTGTTTGATTACTAGATTGCTTTATTTTTGTCTCTGTTTGTGAGTGCGTGCGGGTTGGGTCAAAGCTGGGTGCGTTCCTGGAATCTCCACCATAAAAATAAATAAATCACCTTCTTCTTGACGGTGTGAATCTCAGCAGCACCGGACCGCTACAGCGTTATTAATTTCTCCTTGCTGCTGATTGACTGTGATACATCTCCAGCTGAGTGTTTTTGTGTTTTCCGTTTTGTTCCTCTTAACCCTTAAACCGCCACAACCAGCTATAGTTGTTTCCCAGTGCCATTTGCGAGTACGCAGGAGCTGATCATTCTGTGTCGTACATTCGTTGAGCAGCCAGCTCATGACCACTGCCAGCCCCTTGTGAGCATGGGGGTGAACGCACCACTAGAAGACACGGACACTCCTCAAAAAACCTTCTTAAAAAATGCTGATAGACTACTTGCTCCCTTACTTGCTGGGGTTACTTGCGGCTACTCTGTCGCGTAATATGCTTCTCTCGTGACACTACACTTACTTAAAAGCCTGAACAGCACCTGTCCTTTTTGGCTGATTGCTTTGTTTCTTTTTCCTCCCCCAGACATCCTTTGCTTCTGTTGGAGGTTGTGCTCCCCTATGATGTTTGTCTATTGTTTAATTGATAACCAACTGCATACTGAGCTCGTTTTACTTCTGAAAGAGACATGTTTGTTTGAAGTGTTTGAATAAAGTTCCTGTCTCTACAATCTCCTGTGTTTCCGCGCAATTCTGTGACCCAAGTGAGACACCGTGCAGCACTGCAGCCTCACTGTCTCTGGGATTGACACAGCGTCAGCATTTACGCACTGGTAGTTCAAGCGCAGTTGGCTTGGTGATTTACTTAATTTCATCCATGGCGTCAGTTGTACTTTGTACATATTGTTCCAGTAGTTTTTTAAATAGTTTTTACAGTTCATTAGCAGTTTGTAAAATGATCAGTGTTGTAGTAATTGTGATGCTCTTTGCATGGAAAATAAATGTGTTCTATTAAAATTTCACTTTTTCTTTGTGAATTGTGACGTTTACTTAAAGTGCAACAAAAAAGTATTTGGCATCCAAGGATGCATTAACCCCCAAGTATGTGGTAGTTTAAGGGTTAAAGTCCCAAGATGCCGTCGAAATGCCCTGCACCTTATAAGGCTTCTGGCAATGAAAACGCGCTTGCATGAACTACAGTACATATAGCGGTAACATCAGTATTTTACATTCTAGCACTGCGGGAGACATAGCAGTACAGTATACAGGTTTACCTTTACATTCTTTTTTTTAGGTAATGTATTAAGCTAAATTTGAAATTAAAGTGTTTTGGGGGCATATTTAGGGTTTAAACTTTAAAAATAGGCATTTTTTTTTAACCACATCCAAAATTTGTGGTTTTTCACAATTCGCGGGTGCTCTAGGAACGTAACTCCTGCGAATTTTGGGGGATGTACTGTATCTCATATTTGGTGGTCGTCTGCTCATAGGACCAAAAATATTCATTTATGCAGTCAGACATCCATAACAAAGCTGAATGCTTTATTTTTCTGAGAACTCATAATTCATGAAACCATAATTCATGAAGTCAGAAATGATGAGAGTCGTTCCTGAAAGCTGCCTAAATGTTCCCAATGTCTTCCTCTGAGTCATCCTCACAATCTTTCTCCATATCATCCCTTTTAAAAGCCCCACTGGTAAGGTGCTGGTTGTGGTACAAGAAGACAAAGGCTTTGAAGTTGTTGTTAGTGATTTATCTTCTTCATTTGGACAATACCAGCTTGTAAATGGTTTTGCTTGTTTCAGCATCTGCTGAGTTTATGATGACATCTTTGTATCTTTTGGCCAAGACACAGTGCACAAAAAGTCTCTCCTGCAGCCCGTCTCAAAACAAATTTACAATAACACACTGAAGCTGTGAGTGCTTCTGGACCCAGGCGTAGGCCTCAAATTCATCTTGAGGGACAGCACGGAGCCTGTAATGTATTTATAGCTAGAAGCATTGTTATTCATAAATGAAGTGTGACAAGGGTCAAACACCCTGACTTCTTGAAGGAAGGTGATGGCAGGTTGCCCATCTAACATGTATTTGGTGAGTTATTCCTCTGCATTGTTGTGTGATTGTTCCACTGTATTGAGGGTGTGTGTTTTAATAGCAAAGGAGACATCAAGCCCTTCAAAGTACTTAGCATAGGCTTCATTCGGCATCTGTTTGTTTACAGCAAAGTCCATCTGTAGACCCTCAAGATAGCTAAAAATCTTGGTGGTTATAGGGTGTCTGCCCTGGAAGATGTTCAGAAGCTGCACTATAACTTTACACTTGTCTACCATGAGTCTGATCTGGAACTGCAGATACGCACCAATGTCTGGATTTTATAGCATTCCATGGAGCATTTCATGGAGTCTCTCCATGGACAGAGGTGTGCTTTTGCCACACATTTGTGGATAGAATAACAAATGAAATTTAGTCAAGTGTTTCTGTGCAATTAACTAAAGTAAATCAAAAAAAGCACTGATGTACATGGCATTTGTAAGAAATGCATTGTTAATGTGTGTATGTAGGTGCAAGTTAGCGTAAGTAGGAGTAAAGTTAAATGTTAAGTAATTAAGAAACTTTGTTAAGACAGGAGGAAATGCATTTCAGTCTCTATGATCTCCTTGTAGTGCACAAAGTACTCTGCATGGTACTGCACTGTTGTGAACCAGGAGTTACATTGTGTAGAACATCGATTTGGAGCCATGGTTGCCCTCCTTCCTGCTAGGAGTTTTTTTGTCATGAATTCCAAGTATCTTCTTTTGCAGGAGCTAGCTTGATAGAATATCTGTGAGAAGCTCCATATGAATACATTCAGTTTGTCAAAAGGTCTGCAGAAGACATCGCCGATGAGGTTCATTATGTGTACCATGCATGTCAAGTGTATTGTGTTTGGAAGTAAAGATTGCAGTATGCTGCATTATCTGTTTCAAACAATTACATTCTCATTGGCTATGCAATATTCTTGTAGACACTTGACCACAGCGACTGAAACTGTACAATGGTTGCATTACTGTAGGAAGACATTGTCTGCAAGGTAGGCCAGGATCCTCCCAGATTGATCCTTTTCCAGGGGTGCAATGAAGATATTGAGTACACATCTCTCCTCAACATCTGGAGTCTCATCAAATAAGACAGCAACAGGCTTTTGAGCAAGATGTGTTTTGAGTGCTTCCTTTTCTTTCTTGTATTTTGTATCTAGTATTTCTCTTGAAGCTGGTGAAATCCAGGAATGGCTCCTCCATTGATTACATTTACCCTGAGGAATCTTTACACTGCAGGGTGGTCACTTTGAGAGAGTTGAATGTTGACTGCAGTGCATGCGGAAACATAGTCTTCACAAATCTTAAGTAAAAAACAAATATTTAGTACAGATCAAATGCAGTAAAACTAGTTAAGATAAATTACCCAACCCACTGTTACCCGTACTAATAAGATATTATGTGAGCTTATTTGTGTATGCTCTCTCCTCTGCATCAGTGATATATAACACATACACTCACATATCCAACTTTAAAACATTAAACAAAGCATTTACAGCACATTTAATCGTTTCATTTAATATTTTTATTTGTAAACTTATTCATTCCTCATGCTTGCTCACACACACCCACACACCATTTGAGATGCAGACTGACAAGCACACCTCTGTAACTTTTTAATTGAGCTTCTGTAACATTTTTCCATAAACATGCATTTTTATCTAACTCACCTTGTTTCTTTCAACACTTGCAACCAATCTGGATGCAACAGCCTCTGTTATGGTCACTTGTCATATCTGTAGTCCTCTCTTTTCAGCCATTTGTCTGTGGTACCACAATATTGCACATGGTGAAAAACAGTTTACCACCACTTTCGTGTCATACTTCAGGAAATTGATTCGCACAGACTTTAGCGGTAATATTTGATGGCAAATGTGATCTTTCTGCATTGCACATGTCTTCATCTTGCAGGATCAGCTTCAAGGAAGTGAATCTGGAGGGGAGGTTAAGGTGATAGTTCAAATTTGAGGAAAAATTGTGGCGATTGGACAGAATTGCAAGGCCGCGCAAAATTTGCAGGTATTGGTTGAATTGGCATTAATAGCTGCAATTGCGACATCACAACATCCTGGAAAGACTGTAATGCACTAGTGAGGGTTCACCTTAAGTACTGCTTACAGTTTTTCTCATCATGTTATAAAAAATAGCAGTTTTAGAGAAAGTCCTGAGGAGAGTGGCTAGAGTGATTCCGAGACAGAGAGGTGTGAGATTATGAAGTGATGTTATCAAAGTGCTTAATATTATGAAGGGAACTAGTACAGTGGATCCAAACTGTTACTTTAAAGATTCTACATGAAGAATGTGGGACACAGTTGAAAACTTGTTAGAAACTTGTTAAAGGTAGATGTTGCACAAATGTTAGTAAGTTTTTTTTCCTGTAAAGATCCATAGACACATGGAATAAGTTACAAAGTGGTGTGGTAAAGAGTTGAACTTTACAGACCTTCAGATCTCAATTTGATGTTATTTTGGGGATTTAGGTGAAAAGGATGGATACGCTTGATGAACTGAATGGCCTGTTCTTCTTTACCATCCTTTTAATATTCTAATCTGACCAAATTTAAATATAGATATTCTAAATTCCCAGAGAACTTTCATGAATGTAAATTTATTGTGATCTGTCTGGCAACATCTGTTTTCTGCAAGAGGTATTCAGTTTAATTGAGTCACCATTATGAGGATACTCTTGTTAAACTGTCTTCATCTTCCCAGCATTGCAGATGGCTGCAGTGTACATTCACCAGGGGGCAGTGGCATTTAGTGCCACAAAGAAAAGCAGTTAACGGTTCCTAAAACAGCAAATAAAATTGAATTTAATGGTAAGAGAGAATCATCCCAGACCACACTGTGAATATAACATGTAAATTAAGATAATAACAATGATGTTTAATTTTAATGGGCTGGCATATCTTTAACAGTAAAGTATTCCTGATTTTTGATGCATAAAACCAAGATGCTACCATGCCATTTCTTTTTTGTTTACTCTAAATACTGAGGAGGCCAGTGTTAAAGAATGTAAGATTACAGTTAGGAATGTAGGGGACAGGCATGCCAAAATATAAGAAGGTGTTAGATTATTCAGATCTTTGTAGAAAATTATTTTAAAAACAATTCTAAAGGACACAGATAAGCATTATAATTATATTAAACCTGATAAGTTTTGATTTTTTTTGTTAAGATCCTTGTTGCTGCATTTTAAACAAACTGCAGCTGAGTTATACTATGTTTCTTAAGTGAAAGTATAAAGTCTTAGAAATATGATTATCATCTGATTTGAATTTTTTTCCCACTTTTTTGTTGTCAATGATTAAAATGTATTTTTCTCCTTGATTATTTTAAGAAAATTATTACTTATCCATTTTCTAATACTAGTAATTTACAAAATTAAAGAATTTAGAGCCTCAGGTTGTAATTGGGCACTAATGGTAAATTAATCATTGTGTCATCTGCATACTTGTGGTAATTTGCTTTATGTTTTAAAATAATTAGACCGAAAGGGGTATGGTACAATGAGAGTAATGGCCTGTTTATACTTCATGTTCAGAATGTGTATGACCTCTGAGCATACTGTCAGAAATTAACATGATGCTCGTATGAGTTATAGTAAAAGCAAAGACATGGGTGGCGTGTGTGTTCAAGTTTTGGTATGTGACATCAGCACTATTGTTTAGTATCACCATGTGATGCCAGACTTGCAGCTCCAACAGGATAAAAGTTTGATGAATGGTTTGATGTTGTCAAGCAGATCATCAAACTTAAATGCTGACATATGAATATCTTCATGGTGCTTTTCTTCAATTTCTCGCTTATGATACAGTACTTTTAAAGGTCTAACATACCATCTTCTGTGTCATTGTTGCTGTCTTTTTTTCACACCTTCACAACAGCATCAGAATGCAAAGAAATTTTATTTTTAACATCTTTCTTCTCTCAATTTACAACACAGCGAAACCAGTTGTTTTTTTCTCACCATGATGATTTCTTGCACTGCCACCTGGTGGAATAGTCAGTACACTACGTGCATAGGATCAGGGTCCTCAAGCTCACGTCTTGCACAGAATTAAGTATATCCCCGGCCCAATAAAGGACTTAAATAGATTCATATTGCACACCATGCCCAGTATCATTCATCTTTGATATATAGTCACCACAACTGACAAAGTATTATCTTTGTGTTATATGAGAATTAACCAATTTAAGACACTGCCAGCTAAGCCCTCCAATGGCCAAGTTGGGTGAGAAGAATGCTGTGATCAATGATATCACATGCTACACTCAGGTCTGATAGAACAAGAGCTGATATTTGCATCACCATAAACTCACAAGTCAACAAGTGCTTTAACCAAAGCAGTTTCTGTCCAGTGATTTGGTGTAAAACCTTACTGATGCTTATCCAAAACAATGTTTAATCAAGTAGTCATTTAATTATCAAAAATCTACATTTTCTGCAATTTTACTAGGAAAGTCAAGTTAGAGATTTGTAGGGATTGTAGAATTTTCTTTTCTGAGATGAGTTGTGAATAGGAGCACAGTAGTTATCCTCAGTGTCTCTCTTTTTCTCTTTCATTTCTTTATAAATATTTTATTAGCACAGTTTATGATGAGCATGCATACAAATCTCCGTAAAGTTCCTTTGTCATTTGCATGTCATTGTTAACTGGGAATCTAAACAAACAAATCAACTAAAATGAAGAAGCACAACTATTGCTCGAGCAATAATTGCTTCAGCCGCAGTATTTGTCTTCAAGTTTAAAAAAAAAAAAAAATGGGTTGGAACAAATAACTCCTACCATTGCCAATCTTCTGAACTTGAAGACCCCAATGTAAATGCATCCATAAATAAGACTTAAACAACCCCCTGAGGTAGTGAGAACTCATGAAACTCATGTAAACTTTTCTAGTTGAGATGATATCTTGCAGAAAGCTATACATTAGAAAATGCATCCATAAATATAAAGTATAAATTGTCACAAAATCAAAATCAAAATTTCTTTTGCTATGTGGTGTTGTGGTTAAGGCATAGATAGATAGACAGATAGAACTTTATTTGTCCCCACGGGGAAATTTGGCTTCATACAGAAGCTCTTTAAATAAAGAAATACATAAATAGGTAGATAAGTAAGTAAATAAATAAATGTATATACACTAGCCGTGTAAGCCCATTCTGTAAAAAGCCTGGGGTCCTAGAAACTATTGAAATTGTTTGGGGGGAAAAAAAAAACTGAAATGTAGAGATGTCAAGTAATTGAAAGGAACTACTCTGGGCATCTCTCTCTTAGGAGGATTCATTTTGCTGACGTGCTCGCATTGCTTGTGCATTAGCGGTGGGAGGAAAAGGAAAAGGGATACCATAGTGCCAATGTTAGCGGCTAAGCGACTTTGTCTTTCTTCAGAGATTTCGTTTTGCCGTCGTGCTCGCCTCGCTTGTGTATTAGAGGCGGTAGGAAAAGTAAAATGGATACCGGTTTGCCAATGTTGGCGGCTGAGTGACTTTGTCTTTCTTCTGAAGTTTCGCTTTACTGACGTGCTGGCCCTGCTTGTGTTATTATAGTGGCTAAGCAAGTTTTCTGTTTCCTCGGAGGTGGAGCCCTTACCCTGTTCTCACTTCTGGGCTGGACAGACACACACACTTCCACGCGTAGACATTTATATATAAAATACACATACACATATTGGTTTTAACACACAATGGAATGACTATAAAGCAAGAAATCTCAAAAGAAAAATATGATTTGACTTGGCTGTCACAGTCACAGTGAGGCATCATGCAGATGTATTGCTTTTGGTATAAAGGAGCCGAAGCAGCATTTCTTGACACACTTCTGCTGAATAATTCGTTGGCTGAAGGTAATCTGTGTTATTGTGTTAGTGAGAGGATGTGCAGCTTGTTCATAATGGCACTCAATTTTGTTTTAATAGATTTCTGGTTCATTTGCTTCCTCTGACTCACTGGGTTACCTTAAATAAGTCCATTAACCTGTTTGTGCTCCAGCTCTGTATAAAGTAAAGGTTGGTTGCTTGCACTAAGAAGGTAAAATTGCTCTCATAAAAATTATTATGAGAAGCTTATCTTAAAAAAAAAAAACAAACTACTGTGTAATTTGTAATGAACTTAAATGTTAAAAATACATTGTAAAATTGTTTTCTTTACAGAATTTTAAAGAAAATTGTAATTTTTTTTTTATTTTATACAAAAAATTTGAGACTGCTTTTGGTCCCAGTGACACACACAGTCTTGAGGACTTGCACCATACTTATCAAATTGTTTTCTTTATAGCTGAAGTCTGATAATAACTCTCCCCAATTCATCTCAACAATAAAGTAGTTAAATATTTTTTCTCTCAGGGTTTGTGGGGTGGATGAATTCTTTTTCCATCTTTATATGTCATTGGAAGTTTAATTTGGAAATATTGTACTACATTAACTTTCATTTGTGTGGTAATAACATTTGGTTGTATTTATCAAATTAATCAATTGGAACTACACAAACAGTGCCATTAACTGCTTTGCTGAAATGAGACAATGAACAAGTGAAAATCATTTGCCTCTAAAGTTCCACATACCTAGGCATTCTTTATGGTGGTTGTTAATTGTGCTGAGGGTAAAGCAAAAAGTAAAGGCAATTTTAAAGTTAAGCTGTAAACAGTTTTGCTGCTGCATGACATTGCATGTTCCTATGTAGCAGTCACAACAGTGGATGCATTGCAACAGCTGCGTTTTGAACACCTTCCATATCCCCCTTACATCCCTGATCTAGCACCATCCATCTATCACATCTTTGGCCCACTTCTGATGGATACCTCTTAAGATGAGGTTAAGGAGGCAGTGCAGACCTGGATACAGAAGCAGCTGAAAAGCTTCCTCTCACAGTTATCATTATTAAAGGGAGTTGCCTTTACTTTTTGATTCTCTATTATAGTAAGGCACTAAAGAGAATTATTTAATCAGAAGTCTTAGGTCTCAGATATGTTTGATGTACTCCTGGATAGAAATAACATGCTCAGTGAAAAATAAATTGTAAAATCCTATACCACACTAGCATGCATATTTACTTTGTTCAGCTGGAAGTATCCCATACTCACCTACTATAACTCGGTGGGTAAATGCCATTCTATATTATCTCAAATTACAAAAATCTAACTCTATGGTAGAGAATATATCTAAAACTTTTTAAAAATATGGCAAGAATGTATTAATATTAGTAATTCAGATATTATTTTGGACACTCATTTAATTGTTCAATTTTCAAGCTTTTCAAAACCTGATAGTTTCAGGTTGGGAACATTGTGAAATTGAATTGGTTTGTTAATTTGTAGAATTTTGAGAAGCTTTATTTGAATGAAGCATAATTTGTTACTCTCAGACTGTTCAAATCTTTTGCTTGTTACTTTATACTTAATTAAATACATAGCTGCAAGAATCATAGCCAAAACTACGAAGTTTGAACTTGCAGCTCTACTTTACTGAATTCTGTTTTCTTCCTTTCTTATAAAGATGTTAAATGGCTTTTCCTCCAGCCCCAAGACCCAGGCATCCTTTCCATTTTCTTATTTACAAGGTCTTTAATAGCGATGATGGCTTGCATTCAGTGCTATGTAATATTTTTATATTAGTGAATTCAAGTGCACATATCAAGGAAACATGGAGATACTGTCACATATCCTCCAGGTTTAAGAGTGGATTATGTGTGTGACATAGACTTCAAAACAAATAAACTTTTATTTTCTTCACCTGTGGGGCACGTCTTCCCCGTGTCCCACAGGCACAACACAGTCCCAAAACACCACACAAAACACAAACACTCTTCCTCTTTAACCACCACTCCTCCCGGCAAGCTTAGTCCTCCTCCTCCTCCCGACTCAGGCTCTTGGAGTGGTGGATGCTGGCCCCTTTTATAGTCCACCCGGAAGTGCTCCAGGTGGTTGACTGCCGAGTTCCGGGTGCACTTCCGGGTGTGTTGATTACACTACCCATAAGGGCTCAGGAGTCCCAGCTGCAGCACCCCCCTGGCGGCGCCTGCAGGAGCCAACAGGGCTGCACCCAACTCCAATTCCCATGGAGCCCTGCGGGAAACTGAGGCACCGCTCCAACCCAGGGGGGCTGTCCAGGGGGTGGTATTGCAGAGTCTATGGCTGCTCTCCCTGAACATATAATATATAACCTCAGTCTGTATTGGGTGCTTTTCTCAGCTTTGTGATATTTCCCAGAAATCCTTGCACATTCATTGTTGTTTTAAACATCAGGGAAGTATTATTTGACCAGCTTCTTATATTCATCTTACATTGAACTTTGTTATATGATTTGTATATGATTCTTATGAATTTTATTTAAACATGCTGTTGTGATACTAAATTATGTTATCTTCAGTATTTAAGTAATTTTAAAGGGGTGATTTATTCTATTGTGCTGTGCTTCCAATATGTTTCATAATAGCTTTGCATTTGTACTTGAAAATATTTAACTCTTTTTGACCCTTTTGAAATATGCTTGACAAAAGATTTTAAAGCTGACAATCGACTAAAAAAAATAAAGCTTATCTTTATCTAATGGAAAAGATGCTGATGATTTTTTTTTTCTTGTGCATCTAAAAATTATTTCAATGTCCTCCTGTTTTTGAGATGATGTCAAAGCCAGATGGTGCAGACTCTAATTAAAGCACTTGCTGTAGTGCCAGAAAATACAGTCACACAATAGTCTATTAGCATACGCAAATGTCACTGAACAAATACTAACGTTTCTACTATCCATTACAGGCCATGGGGGTGGAGAGTGACCAAGAAATTGTCCAGATGATTGGAACAGAGGAGCATGTGATGGCTGCCTTTGCACCAAGCCTAGAAGAGTGTCACAAAGCCCAGATATTTACCCAGACACAGGTAAAATAAAAGTATTTTCTGAACACAAACTTTACAATTTGTTTGCAATTGAAAAAAAGATTTTAATAAATGATATGGCTTCTTAAACAAGGCAAAGCCAATCACTCACTTTGTATTTAATGTGGTGCTTTTATTTTATTTTATTTTTTTTCGTTGCTGTGAAAAACCTGGAACCCCTATAGAGGGCAACCTGTTATATTACATTATTTTTATTAGTTCTTAAAGAAAATGGAAACCATTTTATATTTAATTTAAAATTTGTTCTATATGTAGTTTGTTTTCAGTTGATGAACATGTTTTAACTGTATGCATTTTTTTTAATTCCGTTTATTCTTTACTGTAATATACAGTTTGATATATAGCTGAATTTGCTATCAGTAAAACATAAAATTAGATAGATAGAACTTTATTTGTACCCAGGGTGAAATTTTGCTTTTTACAGAAGCTCTTTAAATAAAAACATAAATAGGTATACCAATAAATATATTAACACAGCTTAGTCTGAACATACACCAGAATGAATATAAAGTAAGAAAATGGGTTTGGAAGAGTTCTGAATTGCCCGTCATTAGTCTGGTCTCTCTCCATTCATGATGAGGTTTGAAACACATTGCACAGAACAGGTTACCCTATTCATGTTTCTCCTGACTATAAACAATTAATATCCTCTTTACAGTATTAGAAAACTCACTAATATATTCATTTATTTTTATGGTAGGTTGCCATTTTTACTTAGAAAGCTGTTCAGGTAAATTGTGGAGGGCATTATTAATTAAAAGAACAGGTTGGTTGGTTTTGTTCTTGCTAATTGGAAAAAGGGAATTCATCTTTTTCTTTTTTCAATGCTATACTGTGTTTTTCTTTTTTAATTACAAAGATTTGAGATTAAAAATGATTAAACAAATGTTGATGTCATTACCAGGTAAACGTTATTTTATGTGCGAGTTTAACTAGTCTAATATGTGAGTACTGATGTGTCTCCGCTAATACAGGGTCTGAATAGCATGTAGCGGTGGCTTTGAAACCCAAATAAAACAGAAATCACCCATAATATGTTTGAATTACTATTAACCTGTCACACTAAACTGATAATTGTGAAGTATTTTAGCAGACTAGTTACATGACATAAGGCCAACTTTTTTTTAATCCAGTTACCCATGTTAATTTACTTAATGTTATAACTTATCTAGTGTTTTCTGTAAACTGTAGTCATTTGAGTTGAATTAATGAAGTGGTGGTGGCCAGTGTTCCTCCTACAGACTGGGTTGGAATGAGCAAAAATTTTTCTTTGTGGACAAAAATATTCAGTTGCATTACACTATGAACAGTACTTACTATTATGCAATATACTTATTCATCTGTAATAATCAAATGTACAGTATATGCATTATAGCACACACTTGGAAATGTATTTATTAATGTGACAGTTTAAACAGTTTATGCATCCATGAACCTGAGCTGACTGAAAATTAAAAATGTGTTTGGCACTTTGTACCTTTTTTTAATAATGCATTAAATACATTTGTTATTAGAAATTAGTCAAAGATAATTTAAAATTGCTACAAATCCTAGCACTCAATGGTCTTGTCACATTCCAGACTTGCAGAAATGATCACTTGCCTGGTTTCCATCCATCCATTCATGATCGTATTTGCCTAATTCACCATATCCTAATCTAGCAACATTAAATGCAGGGCAGAAATTGGATTTGAACATAAAATATTGGTTTAAAATTCTCTGAAAATAAATACCATGAATTTAGGGAAAAAAGGAAAACAATGGCCTACATGCACAGACTAACACAGACAGACTACAAGGATAAGAAAAGATTTAGAATTACAGTAAACTGAGTATGATGAGGAGGGTAGAGTTGATCTCAATAACCTAATCCAGCGAGCCACATACTGTAAAGTTAATTTTCCTGCTTTCTGTGATAGTGTGTATTTGTGTGTGTACATTTTAAAGAAAGTGGCATCTCCTGCTGTGCTGTTTTCAGAAAAGTTTCAAATTGCATAGTTTTGTGAATACAAATTTTTAAGAATATTGTAATTGTTACAAATGTTGTCAACTTGACGGTGGACTAAATTAGCTCTAAACTGCTGTCTCTAAGGCTCCTATCAGCTTTATCTCAAATCAGATGTTAGGACTTTCTTCTTCAAAACAGGGTTGTTTATTGTGTCTTTGCTCTGTTTTCCTCTTTTGTAAACTTTCAAAAAGATAATGAAGTGGATGTCCTCATTCTGCTCACTGTATGCTACTGCAACATAATAATAATACATTTTATTTCAAAGCGCCCTTCTAAACACCCAAGGACACTGTACAAACAATAAAATCATGAAACCAGCAATAAGAAAACATGCAGGTAAACATACACATATACATATATCTATGGGACTGAAAATAAACAAAGCAAAAAGAATACAGCCTAAGGTCATATAGTGTACTGTAGCTAATCTAAACAAGTGAGTCTTAAGACCAGATTTGAAAATAGGTAGGGAATCTATGTCCCAAATACTTTTTGGTAGTGAGTTTCAGACATGAGGAGCAGTACGACTAAATGCCTTGGAACCCATGGTGAACATGTGTTTTGGGGGGTGGGGGTGGTTGGTGATGAGGAGACCAGATATGGAGGCCCTAAGAGTGCAGTTGGGGGTATAAACATATATGAGGTCAGAGAGGTATAATGGATGAAGGTTATGGAATACATTGAAGGTAAGTAAAGGAATTGTAAAATCAATATGAAATTTTACAGGAAGCCAATGAAGCTGTTTAGGTGATGGAGTAATGGAGTAATATGGAAGAGGTCTGTGTTATAATGTGGGCAGTTGAGTTCTGATCAAGCCTTCAGTTTATGGAGAAGCTTGTGCTGGAGACCAAAGAAAAGAGAATTGCAGTAATCACTGGTCACAGGTATGCAGTGCCACAGAGATGGAAAGAAGATAACCATACAACTTTACTGATATGAGGTTCAAACGAGTACTATCAAAGATAATCCCCCATACTCTTAAACTGATGGGAGGGAGAGACTGAGGTACCATCAATTTTAAATGAAAAACTACTAGATTTTGATAAAGTAGACCTGGAGCCAATGAGGAGAACCTTTGTCTTAATGCTATTGAGTTTGAGAAAATTAGAAGAAAACCAAGGTTTTATTTTAAGTAGAAAGTGTTTGAGGCAGGAAGAAGGAAGGAATGATGGAGTTAGGCTTTATAGATATATTGAGCCAAGTATCGTCTGCATAGCAATGAAAATTAATTCCAATTCTTTTTTAAAAATGCCACCTAAATAATAATAATAATAATAATACATTTTATTTATACAAGGCGCCTTTCAAGGAGCTCAAGGACACCGAACAACAATAAATAAATAAATAAATAATTAAATAAAAGACACAATTATAAAAAACTTAAAACATCAGAAAATCTAGAAATTAAAACCAAACAAAACCATTATAATCAGGATGAAAAAGAAAAAGCCATTTTAAACAGATGCGTTTTAAGTTTACATTTGAAGGATGAATATGATTTGATATTTCGGAGATCCGCAGGCAATGAATTCCAGAGCTTGGGAGCAGAACGACTGAAAGCTCTGCTCCCCATGGTGGTTAGACGGGCGGGAGGGACAGTCAGATGGGTGGAGGAAGAGGATCTAAGATTACGGGATGGAATGGCAACATGAAGAAGGTCAGACAGATATGGAGGGGCGAGGTTATGGATGGCCTTAAATGTTAATAGCAGAATCTTAAAATCAATACGAAACTTAATCGGGAGCCAATGAAGCTGCTGCAAGACCGGAGTAATATGGTGAATAGATGGGATTTGAGTGATGATACGTGCTGCAGAATTCTGGACTAACTGAAGCTTATGAAGAGATTTATTCGGGAGACCAAAGAGGAGTGAATTGCAGTAGTCCAGCCGAGAAGTGACAAGACTATGAACAAGAATGGCAGTAGTATGAGGAGTGAGGGAGGGGCGAATGCGATTAATATTACGTAGGTGGAAGTAAGCAGACCGGGTGATGTTATTAATGTGACATTGGAAAGATAGAGTACTGTCGAGGATGACACCCAGACTCTTGACCTGAGATGATGGGGAAACAACAGAGTTATCAATAATAAGAGAAAGATTATTGGTTTTGGATAATGATGATTTTGAACCAATGAGGAGAACCTCAGTTTTGTCACTGTTTAATTTAAGAAAATTCGAAGAAAACCAGGATTTAATTTCAGCAATGCAGTCAATAAGTGAGGGTGGTGGAAAAGAGGAGGTGGGATTACCAGCAAGGTAGAGCTGGGTGTCATCAGCATAACAGTGAAAATTAATGTTATATTTGCGAAAAATATTGCCAAGGGGAAGAAGGTAAATAATAAAAAGAAGAGGCCCCAGGACAGAGCCCTGGGGCACACCAGAAGTAACAGCGGTGGGTTGGGATGTGAAGGTTTTAAGTTGTATGAACTGAGTGCGGCCTAAGAGGTAGGATCTAAACCAATCAAGTGGAGTGTGGGTAATGCCAATCAGAGATAATCTATTAAGGAGAGTGGTATGACAAATAGTATCAAAGGCCGCACTCAGATCAAGGAGGATGAGAATAATGATTAGACCAGAATCAGCAGCCATAAGGAGGTCATTAGTAATTTTAACAAGTGCCATTTCTGTACTATGAAGGGGCGAAAACCAGACTGGAACTTTTCATATAGATTATTGTGAGATAAATGGGTATGAAGTTGGATAGCTACAATTTTTTCAAGAATTTTGGAGATAAAGGGCAAGTTAGAAATGGGGCGAAAATTATTGAAATTAGTAGGATCAGCACCAGGTTTTTTTAGTATTGGGGTTATAGCAGCAGTTTTAAAAGATGAGGGAATAATACCAGTAGTGAGAGAAGAGGGAATGATGGCAGAAATGAGAGGGACTAGAGAGGGGAGGCAGGCTTTAACCAGAACTGTAGGCAGGGGGTCCAGCTGACAAGTAGATGACTTGGATTTGCAGATGAGATCTGAAATTTCAGAGGAAGTGGGAAGCTGGAAAGAAGAGAAAAAGTGAATAGGCGAGTGTAGTTCAGAAGGAATATAGTGAGGATCTGGACCAAGGTGCTGATGTATCTTTTGGATTTTCTCATTGAAAAAAGACATGAGAATTACAGAAAGCAGTTGAGTAAAGGTGAGATGGTAAAGAGTCTGGAGGTTGTGTAACATTATTAAGTAAAGAAAACAAAGTCTTGGTGTTACCTGTATTACGAGTAATTAACTGAGTGTAATAATTAGACTTGGTTTGAGCTATACAATCCTTATAATAGAGAAGATGATTTTTATACATCTCTTTGTGGACAAAGAGTCCGGATTTTTTAAACAACCTTTCAAGTTGCCTGCCCTTAGCTTTCAGAAGCCGAAGTTCAGGCGTAAACCAAGGGGCAGAAAAAGAAAAAGAAACAGAACGGGTTTTTAGCGGAGCCAGAGAATTAAGAATACCATTAAGACAGGTGTTATAATATGAGACCAGTTCTATGGGAGTGGATAAATTATAAAAGTCCAGTTGGGAATCAATCCTAGAAGACAGCAAATTCAAGTTAATATTCTTAATGTTGCGAAAGGCTATGAGACGTGGAAGCTTAGGAACAGAAAAGGTAAGTTTGGCATTGAATGAAAGAAGAAAATGGTCGGTTATAGTGAGTTCATCTGCTGTGAGATCAAAAGGAACAACACCAGAGCAGCAGATCAGGTCCAAGATATGTCCTTTACAATGAGTAGGAACATCAGTGTGCTGCTGGTATCCAAAACTCTCCAGGCAAGATAAAAAATCTCTAGTGAGAGGGATATTGATATTGTCCAGATGTACATTAAAATCCCCCAGCAGAATTATATTTGGAGTAATTACAGATAAATGAGTAAGGAAGGTAACAAGATCGTTCAAAAAATTGTTGTTTGACTTAGGAGGACGGTAGACAGTTGCAATGATGGTAGGAACTGGGCCAGACAGTTGACACACAGTCGATTCAAAAGAGCTAACAGCAGGAGCAGACAACGGCAGGACTTTCCACTTCTCGCGATAAATAATCGCGACACCTCCTCCACGGCCAGAGGCACGGGATTGACAAATGTAAACAAACCCCAGGGGGGTGCATTCATTAAGTTGTGAAAAGTCTTGAGGTTGCTGCCAAGTCTCAGTTAAACAGAGAAAGTCAAACTTACGGTCAATGAGGAGATCCTGAATGAGATGTCCCTTGCTTGTGAGTGAGCGGATGTTCAGTAGACCAAAGCTGACAATGTTGCTGTCGCATTTGACAGAGATGGTAGTCGACCGAGCTAAGCTGGCCAACACGCTATGGTCAGCTTTCCTATCTGTGTTGTTTGGAGGGTGCCGAAAATCAGACCAAAAAGAGTTAATTCCTTTTGAGACGTCCGTTCGGAATCTCCGACGAGACCCACGGTGGATATATCTCCGACGAGGGAGAAGTATGACGTCCGGGTCGAAATACAGCACCGACAGCAGAGGCACAGACTGGAGAAGACGCAGTCGAAGAAGCTCAGCAGCTGGATACTGGAGGAGGCCAGTCGCAGGTTGGATAACGAGCGACAGAAGACCCCAAACAAGCATTAATCAGGCGATTATCCTACCAGTCCACATTGTAGGTGAGGAGGCCAGAGGCAGCTCAGACGTCCAGAGAATAAGCAGGTAAGTTTCAAACGAAACGGAGGTTAGGCTGAAGCTAAATGCATATACAGCCACACAGAGATGTCAACAAAATGGCACAAAAAAAAAAAAAAATACCCACAAAATCACAGTCTAGTTACCGGCGAGCAGCGGCGACCAGTCCCGCCAGCGTTCACTCAAACCGGGCCCAAAAGGGAATAGATATATTAAAAACATCAAGGGGCCAAGCACCAATCCCTGGAGAACACCACTAATTATTGGGAGGGATTGTGATCGAGAGTTTTTTAGCTAAACAAACTGAGTATGATTAGACAGGTATGAAGTAAACCAAATTTTGGGGGGTTGGGGGCGGATCAGTAATATTGATGGTGGCTGACCGATTCAGCAAAATACTATGTGATGCAGTATCAAAGACTGTACTCGGATTGAGTAGGACAAGGATTTTTAAAAATCCAGCATCAGCAACCATAGGTCATTAGTGACCTTTACCAAGGCTGTTTCCGGACTGTGTTTTGGACAAAAGCCAGATTGAAACATATCAAACAGGTTGTTATCTGTGAGATGAGATTAACCTGTGCTGCAACTACTTTTTCATGAACTCTTGAAATGAATGGTAGATTTGATATAGGATGACATTTATTGAAGTTATTGAGATCAGCACCAGGTTTATTTAAATTTGGAGTTATTACAGATGATTTAAAGGATAAAGAAACAAAACCAGATCTTAGAGAAGACTGAATAGTATCAGTTATAAGTGAAGAAAGTGAAGGCAAGCAGGCTTTTACCAATCAAGTAAGCATGGGATCAAGTTGACAAATGTCAGATCTACATATATAAGTAAGATGAGAAATTTCAGTTTCTGTGGGTAATTCAAAATTAGATAAATAAGTAAAAGGAGGCTAAGTTGAAATGTTTAAATAAGAATTATATGGTGTACGTATTGAAGATAGTAGCTATTAACGAATATTATCAATTTTGGTTTTAAAAAAAGGGTCAAGAATGTATCACATGCAGCAGTGCAGCACATGTGAGATGGAGTTTTATCAGGAAGTGCAAGAATTCTGTTAATAATGGAAAAAAAACCTATTTTGTTACTATCAGACATGATTCCTGGAAGGGATGGGATTGTGAGATGTAAACAGATCCAGGCAGGCAACACTGATTAAGTTGTATAAAATCATTAGGTTGCTGCCAGGTCTCAACCAAACAAAAGAAATCAAATGTATTATCCTCCTGAAGAGCACAGATTAAAGGACCCTTATTTGGACAGAGAACAGATGTTAAGTAGTCTGATGGTTAACCTGTTCTTTCTGGACCCAGAGCTGGTCAACCTCGGTAGATCGACTAGTACATAGTGGTCAATAGTCCACCAAGTTCCTAAATGGGCATGAGTTTACGGACCAGAACGAGTGTATTTATTTTGTAGCGGTCAGGAGCCGCTAAGATTCACACCGCCAACGAAGACGGTGATTTATTTATTTTAAAAGCAGAGATCCCAGGAACGTCCCCAGCCTTGGATCGACCCACACACTCTCACCACAGAGACAAATAAGCACACTGGGAATGACAAACAATTATAAATATAATGACATGAATTGAGAAATGAAAACAGTAATACCACCCCTGACCCCTTCGGCGATATTACACATACACAAAATAAACACAAACACCACACAGCCAAGTCCATATATAAGAAACAGGTTGAAAGATGAATAGTGACCAAGTTAAGTCCAGCGAATCTGTAAGTTGCAATGGAGAAGGGAAAATACAGTCCTACCGGTATTTACTGATGAGGTTGATGGTTGATTCGGGAGCGCTCCACTGTTCCGAAAAATCCAATAATCCAATACAGCTCTCAGTGAACAAGTAGACAGACAATCCAGTCCCAAACAAACGAATACAGTCCAAGACAAAAATGATCACAGTTCAAATAACAGCAGGAAAGACGACAAATAACCGCAACAATACAAACCAAAAACAAAAACTCCCTTTCTCTTTGCCCTCTGCCCTCCTTTTATCTGCCTGTGGCTACCTTTGACCCCAGCAGCCCCAGCAGGGACTGCTGGGAGATGCAGTTTTTAAGTAGCACTGCTACAATCCCCACCCCCAGGCCGTGGTGTACGGCCGAACCAAGGCTTGAGATTGGAGATGTTTACTGTGTCTATTTTTTTAGTCCCTGGCAATCCCCACTCTATTGCGTAGGTCACAGGTCCCTTCTTTTGGACAACCGTAGCCGGGCCGAACCACTTAGGAGCCAGTTTAGCAGTGAATTTCTCAGAGGCTTTGGAGAGGGGATGAGTCCTGATCCAGACTTTCTCCCCAACCGAGAATTGCACAAGCTTATGTCTCTGGTTGTACGATTGAGATTGTCTGGACTGGGACCTCACCATCCTCTCCTTTACCTGTTGTGTGATGTGTTGGATACTTTGCAGGTGATTGTGTAGTGATGTGTCTGGTTTAGGTGGGTTGAGTTCAATAATCCTTTCCAGAGGACCGTTTATCTGTCTGCCTAAAGCTAACAATGCAGGGGTTTCACCTGTAACCTCGTGCACCGCCGTGTGCAATGCGAACCGCAGCTCAGGCAGCCACTTTGTCCAATCCTGATGGTGGTCTCCGACGAAGGATGCTATCATGGTCTTCAGGGTCCGATTCACCCGCTCAGTGCGATTTGATTGGGGATGGTATGCTGTAGTTTTCAGGTGAACCACCCCCCATTGTTTCCACAACTCTTCGGCCTCTGAGCCGGTAAATTGCGGGCCCCGATCTGTGATGATGTTCTTCGGCAACCCCCATCGGGTAAATATCTCATCCTTCAGGGTGGAACATATCTTCTTGGCGGTGGCATTAGCCAAAGGGAATAGCTCCACCCAGCGAGTAAAATAGTCCACAACCACCATCAGGTAGGTCTTCCGGTCCTTGCTAGAAGGAAATGGTCCCATTAGGTCCACGCCTAGGCTTTCCCCCGGGGTGGTGACGGTTACTGGCTGAAGCTGTCCCGAGGGGAGACCAGGTGGGGTTTTGTATTGCTGACAGGTGGTACAAGTCTGGACATGGGACCAGACGTCTTTGCGTACAGTCGGCCACCATGCCACCTCCAAGATTTTAAACAGTGTTTTAATACGTCCAAGGTGACCACCGATCGGGCTATCATGATAATACTGTAGGAACTTGGGCACATATGTCTCGGGCACTACCAACTGATAATGGTAACCCCGATCTTTTGTTGGAACGCAGTGATAGAGTGCCCCTTGAAGTTCCCTATAATGTATGCGGTCAGGCCTCCCCCCCCCCGAGCCCTCTCTCAACCCCTGACATACAGGACTGGCTGCTTGAGATTGAACGATTTCCTGCATGTTCAGGGGAAGATCAGGCCAAGGGTTAGAGACCGATACCGCACATACCACTGGCGCGGGCTCGTGAACCCGTGATAAGGCATCGGGCACAACCCTTCCGATAGCACACCCTGAACGTGAACTGTTGGAGGCGCAATACCCACCTTGTTAGCCTAGACGTGGTCTTCGGGCAATTGAATGCCCAGGTCAGAGCCCTATGGTCAGTGTAGACTTCAAACGATGTTCCCTCCAGGAAGTGCCGCCACTTTTCCACGGCCCACACGACAGCGAGGCATTCCTTCTCGGTGGTGGAATAATTATACTCGGCGCCCTTTAGTGACCGAGAAGCATAGGCCACCACTCTTTCCTCTCCTTGGCTAGTTTGGCATAGAACGGCGCCGAGCCCGAGGTCACTTGCGTCAGTGTGGACCTGAAAGGTTAATGACGGATCAGGCTGTGCTAGGACTGGTGGCGATATCAGGGCCTGTTTGAGTCTTTCAAAAGAGTCCTGGCACGTTGGTGACCACTCCCAGGGGGATCCCTTCCTCAGCAACTGGAACAAAGGGGCAGCGATGTCGGCAAACCCATGCACAAATTTGTGGAACCACCCAGCCATCCCCAGGAAGCGCTGGAGACTTTTTACCTCCTGGGGCGCTGGGTAGTCCAAGATGGACTTAATTTTCTTCGGGTCCACTCGGACTCCGTCTGCTGACACCACATGGCCGAGGAAGTTCAGATGGTCTTGCTGAAATCTACACTTCTTGATGTTAAGGGTGAGATGAGCCTTATGCAGTTTCTGGAAGATGTGGTCGAGGTCCTTAAGATGTTGTTGGACAGATGGGGAGAATACAATGATGTCATCAATATAAACAAAACAGGTCTTCCCAATGAGTTCCCGGAGTACCTGCTCCATTAGCCGTTGGAATGACGCCCCAGCGTTTTTCAGTCCAAAGGGCATCACCCGAAACTGGAACAACCCCTCCGGGGTGATGACGGCTGTCTTTTCCATGCTACTCTTCCCCATCCTCACCTGCCAATACCCTGACTTCAAATCAAGGGAGCTGAACACTGCTGCCCCATGCAAAGACTCCAAGATGTCATGAATGAGTGGCATGGGGTAAGCGTCATCCAAGGTCTTCTTGTTCAGCTCCCGATAGTCCACACAGAATCGGTAGGTCCCGTCGGCCTTCTGAACGAGTACCGTGGGGCTAGCACATGGTGAGGTAGAAGGCTCGATGACCCCCTCTGCAAACATCTGGTCAACCCACTCCTTGATTATTCCTCTTTTCAGAGGCGACACTCTGTAGGCTCTGTGCCGAACAGGGACAGGGTCGACTGTGTGAATGTGATGACACACCACCTCAGTCCGACCCAATTTGTCCGTCCACACCGAGTGCCACCTCCTAAGCAGTGGCTGAACGAGCTCCGGCTGTTCAAGAATAGCCTTCTCTACTGGGCTGGGCTCATCCACCAACTGCGCGAGATAATAACACAAGTTAGGCCAAACCAGATTGCTTTGAGCCTTCGTCCCAAACCGATGGACTTCACCCCCCGGCAACTCATACTCCAGCCGCGACAGATGGATAGTCAGACCTACCGACACAAGAGAGTCCATTCCCAGTAATAAGGGCATCGACAGGTGGTCATCTTCCAGGATGTAAACCTCTGTCTCCCAGTGTGTCTCATGTAAGCAGAGCCTCATAGGAACCCTGCCCCTGGCCCCGTACGCCCTTCCATCCGCAAGAAAGAATTTTACTTTTGCCCTTCCCATTAATTGCTCATGAGGCACTTTAAGCTTTTCCCACAAGCTGTACTTCATAAGGGTATAAGTGCTCCCTGTATCTACGACCGCCTCTCCAGTGACACCTCGCACTTGTACGGGCAGCACTAAGAGGGGCAAGGTGGCTTGCACCAGGGTGAGATCGGCACGGGGATCCACTGAGGCTTTCCCTCGTGGTTTGGGACAGGGGACATCCCGAGACGTGGGACCCTTTCGAGACCCACTAATCCCGATAGCCACCCAGTCCTTTTCCACTCGGGACCCCACCTTCACCAACTCATCTACCGACTTCACGACCCCCCTCAAAGTAGCCGCCACCCGAGGGTCACAAGCGTCAAGGACACGTCGCAATATCTCTTCCTCACGCATGTCAGATCGCCACTTAAGGCACAACGCACGGAACTCAAAGACAAAGTCCCTGAGACTCTGCGATGGCTTCTGTACAAAGGTCCGGAGCTTTTCTTCCAACAGCACCTGGTATTCATCTGAGAGGAATGCTTTCAGGAAGGCAGCGCGAAACTCCGCCCAGGTGTTACACTTGTGCCGCTCAGCAAACCACCAAGAGCGCGCCGGCCCGCTGAGTGCCGTGTTCAGGAATCCCCGCAGCTCGGCTCCACTCAGAGGATGCAGTTCCACGAACAAGTCGACCTCCTCCACAAAGTCGACAATGCCGTGGGTGCACACTGAGGGGCCAGCTTAGGGAACTCCATCCATGGCATCGCAACGGACAAGGACGACTGTCCCCAGTTGATCCCCACTCCCGCTAAAGGAGTCGACTGCCCCAGTGGCTGCGTGACGGCACGCCAGCTATCCTGCACCTGCCTCCTGATCTCCTCCCTCATATTGGCCTCCAGGTGCTGCACACACTTCGCGAAGGACTGCTCCAGACGCTGCACCCTCACAACCGCCTCACCGGAAACTCGGGCGGCCGTGGCATCGATGAGATCATGGATGGTTTCATCTCGGTTGAGAAAACTGCCGGCGATGTGATCCACCCGCGTCTCTAGCTGTTCAAGGCGCAACGTCAGGTCATGCAGAAGCCGTCCCTCATCCGTCTCGGGCTGCTCCGGACTGGAGACACACAGGGAATCCAGCAGGCTCAATTCTTCCTCCGGGGCTCTGACCGTAACGTGACGTGGCCTAGGCTGCGGACGCACGTCCACCAGCGGTCCACTCAGCTCAAGCTCCTCGCCCTGCACTGCGCTTACAACAGACATGCTTCTGTCGGATGTGTATGTAAAGTCGGTCAGAAGGGAACGTAATTAACCTGGCTCCTACCCGGCTCGCCAAAATCTGTAGCGGTCAGGAGCCGCTAAGATTCACACCGCCAACGAAGACGGTGATTTGTTTATTTTAAAAGCAGAGATCCCAGGAACGTCCCCAGCCTTGGATCGACCCACACACTCTCACCACAGAGACAAATAAGCACACTGGGAATGACAAACAATTATAAATATAATGACATGAATTGAGAAATGAAAACAGTAATACCACCCCTGACCCCTTCGGCGATATTACACATACACAAAATAAACACAAACACCACACAGCCAAGTCCATATATAAGAAACAGGTTGAAAGATGAATAGTGACCAAGTTAAGTCCAGCGAATCTGTAAGTTGCAATGGAGAAGGGAAAATACAGTCCTACCGGTATTTACTGATGAGGTTGATGGTTGATTCGGGAGCGCTCCACTGTTCCGAAAAATCCAATAATCCAATACAGCTCTCAGTGAACAAGTAGACAGACAATCCAGTCCCCAACAAACGAATACAGTCCAAGACAAAAATGATCACAGTTCAAATAACAGCAGGAAAGACGACAAATAACCGCAACAATACAAACCAAAAACAAAAACTCCCTTTCTCTTTGCCCTCTGCCCTCCTTTTATCTGCCTGTGGCTACCTTTGACCCCAGCAGTTTTTAAGTAGCACTGCTACAATTTGATGTCCTCATATTTGAATGTTCAAACAGTTTCCTAGTGGATGTATTTAGGACGGCGATGGTACGCATTGCTTTGGAGTTGCAGTGTTGGTGGTGGCTCAGCTGAGCAAAGCCACAGTTGGAAAAGTTCAGCTGACATATATTGAAACAGCAAAGTTGCCAAATACAGCAAAGAAGTAAAAACCAGGCAAAAAGGATCTATGTCAGCATTCCATAAAGACGTATCATGATGCCAACACCTACTCTGTATCTGGAGCTCCACCCAGGCAGAAACCCAGTAAAAGAAAAATAAAAGAAGAAATAAGCCAACAATCAAGTAAGACTAGGTAATCCAACATTAAATTGATATAGTCAAATTAGTCAGTTTTCAGTTCCATAGGAAAAAAAGGAACAATTAAACAGATTATACCCAACTCACACTGCACCCGACCTCCTTGGCCCCTCCCATAGGTGGTGAGCCCATGGGAAGGGGGACCCACGTTGCCTCTTTGGGCTGTGCCCGGCCGAGCCCCATGGGTGCAAGCCCGGCCACCAGGGGCTCGCCATCGAGCCCCACCTCCAGGCCTGGCTCCAGAGGGGGGCCCCCGGTGACCCACGTCCAGGCAAGGGAAAACGCTGTCCAAATTTTTTATTCATCATAGGAGGTTATGTTGAACCGCACTTTGTCTCATCCCTCACCTAGGACCAGTTTGCCTTGGGTGGCCCTACCAGGGGCATAAATCCCCGGACAACAGCGCTCCTAGGATCATTGGGACACGCAAACCCCTCCACCACGATAAGGTGGCGGTTCGAGGAGGGGAGAGAGGTTTAAGGCTCTCCATTAAAGATAGGGTGAGAAGCTCAGTCATCTGGGAGGGGCTCAGAGTAGAGCCACTGCTCCTCCACATCGAGAGGAGTCAGATGAGGTGGCTCGGGCATCTGATCAGGATGCCTCCGGGACGCCTCCCTGGTGTGGTGTTCTGGGCACGTCCAACTGGGAGGAGGCCCCTGGGAAGACCAAGGACACGCTGGAGGGACTATGTCTCCCGGCTGGCCTGGGAACGCCTCGGGATTCTCCCGGAAGAGCTAGAAGAAGTGGCCGGGGAGAGGGAAGTCTGGGTATCTCTGCTCAAGCTGCTGCCCCCACGACCCGACCTCGGATAAGCGGAAGAGAATGGATGGATGGATGGATAAACAAATTATACAAATTATACTAGAGAGCAGCGGCAGTCAGATGTGCCAACGCTTGCTCAACTCTTTTATTAATACAGTAATCCCTCCTCCATCGCGGGGGTTGCGTTCCAGAGCCACCCGCGAAATAGGAAAATCCGCGAAGTAGAAAACATATGTTTATATGGTTATTTTTAGAATGTCATGCTTGGGTCACAGATTTGCGCAGAAACACAGGAGGTTGTAGAGAGACAGGAACGTTATTCAAACACTGCAAACAAACATTTGTCTCTTTTTCAAAAGTTTAAACTGTGCTCCATGACAAGACAGAGATGACAGTTCTGTCTCACAATTAAAAGAATGCAAACATATCTTCCTTTTCAAAGGAGTGCAAAGCAAGCAGTCAAAAAAAAAATCAATAGGGCTTTTTGGCTTTTAAGTATGCGAAGCACCGCCGGTACAAAGCTGTTGAAGGCGGCAGCTCACACCCCCTCTGTCAGGAGCAGGAAGAGATAGAGAGAGAGATAGAGAGAGACAGATAAAAAAAATCAATACGTGCCCTTTGAGCTTTTAAGTATGCGAAGCTCCATGCAGCATGTCCTTCAGGAAGCAGCTGCACACAGCCCCCCTGCTCACACCCCCCTACGTCAGCGCAAGAGAGAGAGAGAGAGAAAGTAAGCTGGATAGCTTCTCAGCCATCTGCCAATAGCGTCCCTTGTATGAAATCAACTGGGCAAACCAACTGAGGAAGCATGTACCAGAAATTAAAAGACCTATTGTCCGCAGAAACCCGCGAAGCAGCGAAAAATCCGCGATATATATTTAAATATGCTTACATATAAAATCCGCGATGGAGTGAAGCCGCGAAAGGCGAAGCGCGATATAGCGAGGGATCACTGTAAGACTAATCATTTAGCCAGTTACAATAACGGGCGCTAGAACAGTAGTGCATAAACATTAGTAGGAACAGTCTATATTAAATGGCAAGGGAGTTTGACCTCATTCTTTTTGTCGGTCGTATTTTTCTTTCTTTCAGCCTTTCTTTTGTTGATGTTTACTTGCTGAGCTGACCGTTCTTCGTGGGCTGCCGCCGTGTATTGTGTGTCTTTAATTTTCTGTGACAGTAATACTGTCTTGTACGGCTCTATTCAATAAGGGCGCGCACAAAAAGGCGAGCTTCAAAAGGGAGACCTCAATTGAGCGCGGCGAATAAAGGCGTTCGTAGGTAATTTAGTTCAAATGGCTCTGGAATATGTGAAGAGCAACAATGGTGCAGATCTTTATTTACGTGCGCCTTTATTCGCTGTGCCCAATTGAGGTCGCCCTTTTCAGGCTCGCCTTTTTGTGCGCGCCCTTATTGAAGAATACCGTCTTGTACGTCCGCTGGCTTGTACGTCCGTAATATACCTTTAATTTTCTCTGGCGGTAATACAGGCATGCGCGTCGGTAATATGCCTTTAATCTCCTCTGACAGTAATACTGGCTTGTATGTGGCTGTAATATGCGTCACTGTATTGTGTACCTTTAATTTCCTCTCGCAGTAATACTGGTTTGTATTTCCGTAAAACGCCTCTAACTTTCTCTGACAGTAATATGGCGCATCGCACCGTGCCCCGCGCATGCGCACTTCACCAAAAGACACCCACACACGGACACCTGGACACACATAGGGATTTTATATATATAGATGTGTATTGTAAGGTGGGCACTACCATGCAAGGCACCTGATGAAGGTGGACTGAACTTATAGATGATACCCTTCAGCTTTATTATTTATTTGTTTTTTCATAAAAGAAATATAGTAACCGAAAACATTGACTTTTACCCATTTCTGTTAGTTAATCTAAATTTTTCAGAAGGGAACTTATATTAAAAGTAAAGATGGTATACTGGAGATTCTATGTGTTGAATGTAAACAACTATCTGGGAATTCTTCATATTCCCCCTGTAATATTTGTTCTTTATGCAAACTGATATTAGTCCAAGTGGAAAAGCACTGGGTCCTCCTTGTATGGAGTTTGCATGTTCTCCCCGTGTCTGCGTGGGTTTCCTCCGGGTACTCCGGTTTCCTCCCACAGTCCAAAGACATGCAGGTTAGGTGCATTGGAGATTCTAAATTGTCCCTAGTGTGTGCTTGGTGTGTGTGTGTGTGTGTGTGTGTGTGTGTGCGCCCTGCGGGGTGGGCTGGTGTCTTGCCCAGGGTTTGTTTCCTGCCTTGCACCCTGTGTTGGCTGGGATTGGCTCCAGCAGACCCCCGTGACTCTGTAGTTAGAATATAGCGGGTAGGAAAATGGATGGATGGAAAGGCACTGTCTGTGAACAGCATTGGATGAATTGTCCCAATCCTAAAGTTTCCCTCATAAAATTACAAATATACTCTGGGAACTAGATATGGTAATGCTTGCTGTATTCCCTTGTCATGTAACTCAGTCAGTGTTTCTGATTGCCTTCACACTGTTTTGCTGTCTCTTGTCTCTATGAGACGACTGCTATATGTTCTCTCCACCTCTATTCTTAGATCTTCCCAGGCTTGTAGAATGTATGGCAAATCTTCATGATGCTGTGGAATGTAGCATTTCCTGTATTCAGGGCAGTCTGTTATTTGCTAAAATATATAATTTAGGTCTCTGACATAAACTGATTAACCCAATATCACAAAATTGGATACAATGAAAGTAAAACGATCCTCTTTAAACATTGACTCATAATTCTAGCATATTTAGAGAACACAGTATCACAATCCACTCAATGCACAATAGGGAAGTTAAAAGTCCAAAAAACTGCTAAACAAACAAACATACATACACAAACAAAGGATCAGCAACATTTACACAGAAATGTGAACTTTGTGCCAAATTACAGAAACTCATATTTGGCGGATTTAGTTTTCATCTTATTTTGATGTATTCTGTTGAGTACTTGGAAGGTCCTGTGTACTGCACTGTGCCTCTGGAAAGACTGCTACTATGACAGAAATGTTTAGAAAACATTCTGTGTGCGGTTGATACTTGAATGTTGGAAGGTGGGGATTTGAAATATGAAGCATGCATCATTCTTTTTCCAACTAGGGTGCATTTCTATTTTCCCCTTTCTTGACATCTATGCGCATTCTGACTCCCTCATTAGCTTGCTCCATGCTATGGAAGACATGAATTAGTTCATTCTGCTTGTTTGTTTTTTTTTTTTTTTTTTTTTTTTATTCATTTCAGTTCAACACATGAAGAAGTAAAAAATGAAATTTTACAGGGTGCATGAGATGAACTTTATCCAACTAGATAAGACCTATTTATGCAACATATTTCTCTCACTTCCCATATAACAAAGGCATTTAAAGTGAGGAGCAAGCTCATTTGTGATCCCTGCCGCCACAAACCATCTTAATCAATTCACTACCCACATAAATTCCAGCTATTACAACATCAACTTCGAGTGTCTGAACTTACAACCAGTGTGATCGGTTGAGACTAAATGAGGTGCTAGGTTAGCATTGCCAACACTGGTAAATTATGATGGGCCACTGACGCTGTAATTTTCATCACTTGCTACATGGTCCTCTCTCTTGTTATTATAGTTTTCTTTTGCATCTGCCTCACTGTTCTGTGTTATTTGCACGGTCTCTATCTTCATAGGATGATCCATCTGTCTTTGCCTTTTAATTTTGCTCTTCTTTGTGCACTTTGTCATTGCAGCTTTGGACAGGTGTGGTTGTAATTTGGCTTGAAGCAATTGCTATTCTGCATTCTGGTGCTAAAATCATTTTGATTATTTTTTTCCCCGCATCAATCAAAGCTTAATATCCCAGAATGACAAAACAACACAGGATTTTAGTAGTAGTAGTAGTAGTAGTAGTTTATTTATATAGCGCTCTTCACAGACAAAAGGTCACAGAGCACTGAACAGCAAATACAGTACAAATGCAACAGTTAAAACAAAACATAAAGAAAACCAATAAAAATAAATAAATAAACTGCAAATATATTTTTGCAAATATATTAAAGGTTTCACACTGACACAGGTACTCAGACCCTTTACTCAATACTTACTCAAACACCTTTGGCAGTGATTATAGCCTGGAGTCTTCTTGGGTATGACCTATAAGCTTCACATGCCTGGATTTGGGGATTTTCTGCCATTCTTCTCTACATTTCCTCTCAAGTTCTGCCAAGTTGGATAAAGATTGTTGGTGAACCGCTACTTTCAGGTCTCTCTAGAGATGTTTGATTGGAGTAGTCCAGGCTCTGGCTGGGCAATTCGAGGACATTCCCAGAGTTTTCTCTAAGCCACTTGTGGTTATCTTTACTTTGTGCTTCGAGTAATTGTCCTGTTGGAAGGTGAATCTGTGGCTCTGAAACATATTTTTATTTAGGATATCTCTTACGTTGCTTCTTTCAGAAATCTCTTAACCCTGTCCAGTCTCACAGTCCCTGCCAATGAGAAACAACCCCATAGAATAATACCACCGCCACAAAGCTTCACCTTTGGAATTGCATTTACTTTCAGACCAAAGAATTTTGTTTCTCAAAGCCTGAGAGCCCTTGTACATGCTTTTTTTTTGCAAACTCCAAGCACATTTTCATGTGAGTTTTACCAATGCGAAGCTTATTTCTGGCCACTCTGTCATAAAGCCCAAATTGGTGGGGTGTTGAAGTGATCTGTCTGGACGTTTCTCCCATCTCCACACAGGAGTTCAGCCAGAGTGATCATTTGTTCTTGGTCACCTGTCTTACCATGGCCCTTCTTTCATGATTGCTCAGTCTGGCCAGGTAGCCAGCTCTTGGAAGAGTCATAGTTGTTTTGCCTTCCATTTAAGAATTATGAAGGCAGCTGTGCTCCTGGGAACCCTCAGTTTTGTAGGAATTTTTATGCCTAATATGCGGTAAATTAATACAAAAGGACCAGTTGACTAGAAGCTGAGGGAGGAGCAGGCAGGGTTCAGGAAAGAAGTCATGCACAGACCAAATCCCCTCTTTTTAAATCATTGTTGAATAGCCAATCAAGTAAAACTCGGCACTCTCAAAGCCTCAAATTTGTTTTCTGTCTCAGCAAAGGTGAGGCTTACCATCCACAAGTAAAAACCAAGCTGCTAAAGATCAATGTTGACTGTAAAAGTCTACTCCAGCTTGAGTGAGAACTCAGCATGATGATCAAATAAGACAAGAGATGCAGATATAAAGACACAGATCAACAATGTGTGGGTGGCTACCAAGCTTTGTTTTATTCAATACAAATTCAAGTCTGTGCTGTTATGTAGAGCATTATAAGTTAAGTACAACCTGAGATGCAACAGGGCACTATGTCACAAAAATCGCTTTTAATCTAGTAAGACATGCATATAAGAAGTTAGGCAGAGGAGTAGTATGGGTGTGCAACATACTAATTCCTATGCTTCAGTGGTAGAGATTAAGCAACGATACGGGGAATGTGAGCCTGTCTTTTTATTTTACCACCTTTTGCACTTATGTCCCATCTTACACAATAGTGAAAAAATGGAACAAGCTGCAAGCCTGAACTATGTAAGTAGATTAAATTTAAAGAGAATTCAGAACCAGCATAAATAATCCTAATGTTTTCAGGTTAATATTTTGAATAGCATACAAGTATGTCCTCTCATATCCTGTGAACTTAATATTTTGGCAATAAAGACCAAACTAGCTCTTTGAAATTAAATGGACTGAAATTCTTTTGAAAAGGACAACGCATTGTTGTAATGCGATTTTGCAAAATTTGAGGAATAAGTCTCTTTAATATAATAATATCCTTTATTTTTACATAATTAAATGTTTTGGACATGTGCATAGTTATTAAATAATCAGTGTTTCACTGTTGGTCTTAAGAAAACTTTATAAATAATCTATCTAATCTTTTGTATGAAATGTGCTTAGTCTGCAATGCATCTTTTTTACTGACATTTTTCAGGCTTTAAGGTATGTGGGAAACAAGGTCAGAAGGCAGCGTATGTGGGGTGGTCCAAAGAAAACTAAGATGGAAGAAGCACGCGAACTGCTTGCTTCAACTGTCCTTACACATGTACCAGTAAGTATTAGTCTAGATTTTATTCCTAAGTAAGATACTTTGCTGAAAAGTTACCTTTCACAGTAATTAATATGTGGAAAAAACATAATACTTTGTTTCTCTACTTAGATTTTAATATAAATTTTGATTTAGCTGTTTTTTTAATACAAATTTGAATTTCATTTTCATTTTATTGTTCTTTGCAAAATCCAAGCTGATCTCTGCTATGATGACTATTTGACATATTTTGACTTTTTGTTAAAACGTCAGTCAAAACATCAGTAAGATGTGTTTAAAGCAAAAAAAAAAACAACAGCCACAGTCTAGAGCACTGTTATATTTTCAATTATTGGAATGATATTTCTTGCTTAAGATATCCAGCAAGAATCTATCATCTGAGCAAACAATTTTTCCCTGGGGAAGTTGTTTTTGTTCGTATAGACATTGTATTTACTTTTACAATTGCAGCATGGTGTATGCTTTTTATTAAGATTTTAGGTGGTTCAAGGTGAAGACCAAGGACAAAATATATTTAAGGTATTTGAAAGAATGAACAGCAACAGTTTAAATTCAAGTAAAAAAAAATAAGAAAAAGAGCAAAGTATTTCTAGCATATAAATCATGGATTCATTTGTTAAAGCAGATATGATAGAATTATTATGGAATGGTTTACTGTTTATTGCAGGTTTATGATAAAAAATCAGGATTAAGATAGGTATTAGCACATTTTACAAGAAGATTATTTGCTGTTACTATTACAACATCCATTTATACTACTGCATGGAAGTGTTTATATATTAAATGCATTTATTACTGTATCAGTGAAGAAGTACATAATAGCACTCAGTGAAATCCAATTCTGTCTTTGGGAAATATTATAATCTTAGAAGTAAAAAAGATTATCTGTCTCTTTGTCTGTT
The DNA here is from genome assembly GCF_900747795.2 of Erpetoichthys calabaricus. Taxonomy (NCBI): domain Eukaryota; kingdom Metazoa; phylum Chordata; class Cladistia; order Polypteriformes; family Polypteridae; genus Erpetoichthys; species Erpetoichthys calabaricus. The sequence continues at coordinate 286,618,291 of NC_041394.2, read as the reverse complement.
GCACTAATAAATCAAACTACTAGAGATGCCTATTTTCAATTTTATAACTTATTAGAATGACTGTGACTAGTGCACTACACATTGAGCAAAACTGTTAAAAAATATCCAATATGTCCATTGAACATTGCTAAAAGTGAATATTTAGAGTCAATGTGTTCTTCATAGCTTTCATATAACTTAAATAATTAAACTTTTAAGTGAATTTATACATTATTGATTGTTACTTCTTAAATTAATATAAAACCAATTAAAATATAAAACATTTTAGCTGTGGTTTCTGTTTTTTGAAATATCTAGTCAGTTATCGGTTTGTGTAAAAATATATTTTTGTCTTGTATTGCTTTACTTTTAATGCCTGTTTCATGAAAATCCTATTTATGAATTTATTAAATCAGTGTCCTATCATAAAAGTCATCAAAATTGAGTTAATGCCACTGTAAACTATTCTAGGAAGTATGTCTGGAATTCCAAGATTAAATAAATCCAAAGGATCATTCACTATCCTAAAGAATTTATTACATTTTTAAGTAAAAGTGTTGCATCTGCGTATCCATAAATTAATAACTGGAACACTACCTCTCCTTCATATTTTAATTTCCCATTAGTTGGTAATTGCATGAGATTAACTAAACACCATCATTAATTTTGTTCTTGAAGCAGCTATTTTTAGTGTAATATTACAAACACATCTGATTTATGTTTGCATTTTTGATACACAGAGGTTTGATAATTTTAATAGAAACTCTGAGGGAAAAAAAAAATAAAAAAATAACTGAGCAGAGTGGTGGCTGTGAGGCTAGCTTCGAATCCCATAAACACCAGAAGTGACTACTCCGTTGGGCCCTTGAGCAAGGCTCTTAACCTGCAATTGCTTCATCCTGGATATGATGTTAATTTGCATCCTAGTCCTGCAAGCAGGTCCTCCATCTTACAAGGAAAAATTGGGGATTGTTGGCAGGATTGGCATTCTAGCCACTGTAGTTCCATTGTGGGGTTGAGGTGTCGCACGCTGCACTCGGGTCCCAATCTAGGTGGTTCGTCGTGTGGTGGGTGCCGCAACTCGCTATCAGCGCATGCTCCCAACATCTTTCTCTCAAAAAACGTGTTTCTGATTTTAAAAATAGTACTAGCAACACCAATAACTGGGTTAGAAAAAGTAACCTTTGAAATTTTAAACTCTTTATTGAATATTGCTAGTAAACTATATATGGTTTCCTATTTGAGATATTTTGTCTTTTGTTCTTGAATATCTAGGGTAGTCATCAGTCAATCAGTTTCAACTCAAAAAGGTGATATATAAAAACATAACATTTCAAAGTATTTGAAGTTTTGTTATATGTAAATTAAGCCAGATATATGAAAAATATAGCTTTTTGTTGTTCTATTTTTAGGTAAAAGAATTCAATTTCCGTGCAAAATGCATTTATATGGCGGTAATGATCCGCAGGGTGATTTTGGCCCAAGGAAACAACAAAGTTGATGATAGGGACTACTACGGAAACAAAAGACTGGAGCTGGCAGGGCAGGTAGGTGGTCATATTTCAGGTTATTGTTAAGATGCCCTATTAATATGCTAATTTATCTTTAATATTTTGATGCAATACTGTTAAACTTCCTGTTAAGCTGCTAAGATGAAATCAGAATGATTTGTAATATACAATTTCATTTGTAGCTTATTTTTTAAATTGCATCATTGCACCATACAGTTTGAATAAAGCCTATTTAGTGGATCTGTATGATTTAGGTTTTATTTTGTTTTCCCATGCTGCTCCTAATTAATTTAAGCATGATTGGCAGTGTTTAGTTCTTGTGGATTAAAGGATATTAAGACAAAAGGATGTCATTTTCCAGCTCAGAATCTGCTGTAGTGTGTATCTTCAATTGGCCAACAGTTTTGCATGGTAGCTAAATGGACAGTTTTTAGAAGGACTGGTGTGGGCTAATCCTGTCACTGAGTAAAGAGTCCCCCTTCTCAAGGGGAAACAGCTTTTGTCTCACCAAAAAATGCTAATTGATGGAAAAGACTGTTTATTTCACAAAGAAAAACAATAGAGAAACAATGAGCACAATTTCCTACCCCATGTGGCTTTGGGGGGAAAACTAAATATGTCTCACCTTTCTATAATATAGCTGAATAAAAAATTCAGCATGGGATGTATTTTATTTAATCATCACAGGCTTCACTCCTCAAATCTGTTTTCCCACTAGACATTTGTTTAGGGCCTTTTGCCAATGAAGGTGTTAGCAAAATCGGCATTATTGTCACTTAATCTCTCACCTGCCCTTTTGTTTTAGTCTTCTATTAATGTGTTCATTATTTTTGGGAGCATTTTCCTGTTCTTTGTCCCTTTTTTTTATATTCCTAATGCGGTTCCTTTTGTCAGAGGGAGATATGGAACGGCACCAAAATCCGACACCCTGGAAAGCGAGGGATTTCTACCACATGACAAAAGAATGCCGCCTTGACTTCAGAGATTGCCTAATCCTTGCCCTGCTCTGATAATGTAATTACAGCTGCCTAAAGTCTTTTAATTTTACTAAACCAGCTCACTTGTGAAAAGAGAGACTTTGGGCACACTCAATAGGCTTAAATGCTAAAAACGGCAATCTCAAGACACTCTAATTAGAATTCCCTGACATTCAGCTAATTGGCGCAACTGTATTGCAGCAGCTTAATTTCTTTATTAATTTTGCTGCTGCTTATTTTGATGTATGTAAATGCTATTGATTGGACTGTCAAGGAAAGATTTTTCTGCTCAGAGGAAAACATTTCTGGCATGAAGTAGGTCTTGGATAAAGGGAGAATATGAATGTTATCATGAACTTTCCATCCCTTTTTATTAAATATTTCCTCATTAGTAAAACAAGACAAATACTACATTTATTGTAATCCTTACAAAAATATGTTTAAGTGTTAAGATTGTATAAATGAGCTTAGAGGATTTTCTGCCTCTTACTTTTTCAGTTTTTGTTATATAAAGCTCCCTTGTAGATTGCTTTGTTCTGCAAAGTTAAAAAAAAATTCAAAACTTTGATAATTATGACAACAAAAAATAAAAGTCATACAGAATACCATTGTATAAACTATGTATCATAATATGCTGGAAGAATTAATTTCAATAAATTAGAAATATAATAATATGAACTTTTTCTGTATTTACACATTCAGTGGTTTTCAGCACCTCTTTGCATCAAAAATATACACCTTTTAAAATTTAAAGTTAATATTACTCATCATACTCATTTATGTAGGAGATATGTTAAAATTGAGCGTTTTTATAAAATTCATATTTCAGAATAAAGCTAACATCACTAAACATACAGAATTTTTTTAACTGAGCTCCAGTCAATTTAGTGTCCAATGATAACCTTAAACAAAGATTTCAGTGCATGAGAGACTTAACCTAAGTAAGTCATTTTGAGAAGTTTGTTTAACATAAACTTTTTTGTAGTATTTTTCTCTGCTTCTGTTAAATGGTGGTATGCTTGTATCTTAATACAGTTTTTAATTTGCCTTTAATTTGTGAAAGTGTACAATGACTGCTTCCAGAGCCCGGAAAAGCTCTGTGTATTATTCATTTTGTAGAAGCATATATGAAATATGGAGTATGACTCAAAAAGTTTGATGTGCCCTTGGTTAAATAATATTGCATCATAAAATAATGTGGTTTACAAAGTCTTAGAAACAGGTGCTTGCCTTGTAAAAATTAAGCAAACAATGTCAAAAATGAACATTTTTTTTTGTTTTATTTTACATTACTGTGTGATGGGCTGTCATCTGTTGGTCAAATAAATAGTCCATCCTTTGCAACATTCCTTGCCTCTATTCTATACATTCTGTGTAGCCTGTGTTATTTCATTAAATGAAAAATATTTAATTCATTCTTTCCTTTCATTAACCCAATTTATTCAACTTTAAGGACTTAAGATGCATTGGCCAAAATGGGGGTTGACTGCTGACCGCATTGGCCATAAAGGGGGTTGGGTGGTGGCGGTGGCATTCAGCTGTGGATTGAGTGCCAGTTGCAGGGCAGTAAAACTAGATCAATAAAAATTAAAGGAAAGATTAATAATTTGAAATTCAACTTTTCTCTAAGTGATATTGCACTGTTTTTGACTTTTCAATTTGCTTTGCCTATTAAAGTTGTATTTATTTTATTAAAAACTGTCCACCAAACAAAATTTCATTGCTGGCAATGGTTCAACAGTTAAAATGTGATACAAAAGTCTTAAAGCATATTGAATATTTCCATTACAACGCAGAAAATTTTCTTGTACATTGATTCACTTTGTAAGGTTGAACACATTTGAAATAAGTTAAATATAAAGATAATATTCCATTTTTGTAAGACACTGAATTTTTTGAAAGAAGTTTAGGTGTTCCCATCACTACAGAATTGCCTTTCATCCTCCTCGTAGTTTGCTTCCTAAAAGGTAACATTACATGCCTATTTTGACTGAGGTTTTACACTTTTAATATGCTGTACCTATTTAAAATCTGCTACTTTTTCTTTGTGCACATGCTGAGAAAATAGTGTCACATGTACCAACAGTGTGTCTTATTTCAAACATGATGACAGTGAAACTTTTCAACCTTAATTGCTGAGCATTACCATAGTTCACAAAGTGGCCAAAGACTAAGAAGGAGGTGTTGCTTACAATATTCAGTACCTAAACATACCAAACATGATTAAGCAAAACAAATGTGTTTGTTTAAGCACACTGACAACATAAATAAGAACTGAATATGACACATTTGTTAGTATTGTCATACAGAGTCATCATGACAATTTTTTATTCATGTACAGTAGCAATTTTCAGTGTGGGAAAAGTGGTGTATAAGTAAAGTGTATAATCATTACTAAATTAATAAATGAGGGATATTGAAAAGTGTTGAGGCTCAACTTAAAATGAATACTAGCTGATTTTGCTAGTGGCCAAAAATTAGCTCCTTTTTGCTAAAATACATAGATTTAAATTTTCTATCATTAGTGGTTTATACTTAGGTTTCTTCTTTCAGAACCAAGTAAAATTAGATGAGGTAATCAAAGAATTAAGCACTATGTTATCACTGAATCTTTAACACTAGTGAACAATATGCCTTCAGCGTTCCATTCTCCTAAACTCAATAGGTACTAGGCTTAGTCCAGTTTATATGCAAAGAAATGAGCTTCAGAATTACGTCATGTAAGTATATTTTTTGAAGATGGATGTCTCTTTAAGAAGACCCAAGGTCTGCTTTACCTTTAGCGTGAACAGGAAAAGATGCCTTTGCTTCTGTGTGGCAAATTAAAGAGTACAGGGAATAGTCATTTAAATCCATCCTTCATGAACAATTAAACACGAATAAGGTCTGTGCATGGTTGCTGTCCTTGTCTTCTCCTATAATGAAGTATCACCCTACATCTAGTGTTGCAAGGCAAGTCTTGAGCCAATTATTTTTAACTATGAGAAATTTAAAAGCATTTAAAAATGGAAACCAGTGCCAGCAGGGTTGTGCACACTTTTTTTTAATTACCTGGTTAATGTTATATCAGTCAGAAAAATTCCTATTTAGCTTAACAACAATGTCTGCAGTCACACTACATGGATTGCAGAATCTGATATATGAAACTTTGGATTTGGAAAAAATCCACATATTCTATTCTCCAAACGTGTTCCTTTATTGCTACCACCTGTTCCCTAGTGCAAAGGGCTACCACTGTGGGACGTGCTATGCCAATAATAAAGACATCAAGTCAGCCACAGAAAGACTAAATCAAACATTGCCAGAACAATTTATTTGGATCATGTAATTAGGAATTTTTTTACAAAATAGCCAAGAAAAGTTCATTTTTAAGTAAATACTAAGCCTATTCTTTACTTTTGATTTAGTATTTCTTCATCTTATACACATTGTAGAATTTGAAATATAAATAAATGGATATTCATATATGATTTGGATGTTTTTTTGTTTTTTTTTGCCTTTCTTCCTTCCTCTGGAATGCTAGAAGTGATTTGAGCAAGACTCTTAACCTGCAACTGCTCCGTCCTGGGTATGATGTTAATCTTCATCCAGCCCTGCAAACACATTCTCCAATATGCGCTGAAAACTCAGGGATTTGGTGGCAGGATTGACACTCCAGCTGTGTTTTTTTTTCTTTTTTTTTCCTCACACTGTTCCTCCCCATTCAAACTAGTGTGGTGCTGAGGTGTCACCTGTTGCACAGCTGTGCTCGGGTCCTAATTTGGGATCCTGCCGTGGTTCTTTGTGTGGTGGGTGCAGCAACACGCTGTATCAGTGCATGCTCCCATCCTAATGTGATCTGCATTGTAGCATAATAAAGTATTGAAATGTGCATTCCTTTCCCGATCCACTCTTATTACTCTTTATCATTTAGGAGACAGTACAGGGAGGCATAAGGCCTCATATGCAGAAAATGAATAAAATCTCCCCCAAAACCTTCTATACCTTTTTTTGAAATTGTGCTTTTTAAGACTGTAGTGGATAAAACACGATGGGGAATTGAGCAGGACAGGGGCCCTGAAAGCATTTTGGTACCATCTCATAAAATTTCTCTCAGACAACCTGCCCAAGATTATCCAATGGTGAGCAACATGACAATAGTTGACAAAACTGTAAAAAATACTACTAATATTCTCCTTATTTTTTTCTTAATGTTTTCAAATGTGAACATTGTTGGTGGATGAGGCAAAAAAGATTGTTTTTAAGAAAGTTTCTGATTTGTAAATAGGAAAAAATGGTGTTGAGGGAAGCACACTTTTACAACAGAGTTGAGCAAAGAACACAAACACATTGTCAATATAAAGATCTCTTAAAGTGCAGATAATACCCTGGATAAAATATTGTATAATCAAGTGTTTTGTCTTGGTAGAGAAATATATTACTCTACTTTCCCCTTTTGTATTATTAATATGTAGCCTTTGTCAGAATGCCTCTAATCTCCCAGACTTACCACTGTTTATAAGGTGTTATAGTATATGTAACTTCTCCCCACCTTCCCTTCTACATATAATCTCAGGCAATTAGGTGTAGTTAAAGGCAAGCAGGAGTTAAGTTACAATTTAAACAATGTATTATTGGTAATATTCATAAATAATAACAATATAAAAAGTACATTTGAATATTGTCAACCATACAACCTGATAAATGGTGATGTGTAATTTCAGGCGGCACACAGACTTGTTAGTTATTTAAAATGTCTCTAGTTAAGGCATAATTTGTGGTCAACTTTTTTCAGAACAGGCCGCATGCCTGTCTCAATATGGCTGTCGAGCTCTGCTCTTCATTGTGTTGTTCTTTTCAGTTCATGGTGTGAGATGGTCATTCAGCAGTTTTGGTAAGAGAGAGATGCTCCTTCATCAGATGTTAGTAAGAGAGAAAGTGTGAGGTTAACCAAGCAAATTTTATAGATGTTCTGTCCAACCCCTACAGCCAGTAGGGTATCGTGGTACTTAAAGGCTTCTGATACAAGCCAATTCCAAACAGCCATGCTTCAGACCAATGGGGGGAATAGAACATCTTAACACCTGCCTCCAAACCATATGTTAAGGTAAAGCTTAGCAGTTAGGCAGCCTGGCTTTCTTTCTGGGGTTGAAGGGAGAGACTTTAGCAGAGAAGCACTTGTCAAACTTGTTTCAGGCACTTCCTCCAAATCCTGTTGTAAAATTAAAAGATATTCAGTCCTGGTTTTGGGGGTTGGGGGGAGAGGTTCTTAAACCATCAAACCATTGCTGTTATTATCAATAATGTAACACTAATATTACATTGCTTTGCCTAAGTTACAAATAAAGACGTACAAAATATTTATCAAGTTATATGCAAAATCTCATATTGCAACATCAAGGTACAACTGGAATGGAAAGTTATTCTGGAAAAGGTCCATAGAGAACAGCATCTCTGTCTTAAAGTGTTTCCTAAATTGGCTCCATATTTTAAGTATGTGAAGCACAATCTGATTGGTAGCAATTTAATAACAGTTACTTAATATCTGAAGTACATAGCAAGGAATATAAGAAAGAGTTTCTATGTGACATTCTTTTCAGAGCCAACAAAGCAGGTTTGTTCTTGGTACCTCCTACTTCCTTCCATTAACTCAAGTTAGAAATATTTTCAATCCACTAGTAGAGCTAGAGGGCAGGCATTACTAATGCCATGCCACCCTCTACTTTTGATATTTGCACTGTCATCCTTTTTAATAGTGTAATTTTTCCCTTTGCTATAAACAACCTTACATAATAGGTTTAACTGTAGTACTAGGGTGTCGTACCATGTTAGCCATTATGAATGTAGAGAAAAGCCAAGCAAAATGACACCTTTTATTGGCTAACTAAAAAGATTACAATATGCAAGCTTTCGAGGCAACTCAGGGCCCCTTCTTCAGGCAAGATGTAATACAGAGACTGGAGTTTCCTGTGTTTATATACACACTCTAGGACAAGAAACAACATTGGTAAATCTTTAAATGAGAAATTTTAAATGTAAAAAATTAATAGATTCATTCAGGCTAAGGTTAATTTAACAAGAGAGAGAAGAACAATGTATGGTCAAGATCTCTGGATAAGATAACTGTCCAACAAAGTCTTTTGAAGTTTGTAATGAGTTTTTTCAAAACAATGTAGATCTGTAGACAGGTTGTCTGTCATTCTGAGAGATGTAAACAATCCTCATATCTGGCCATAAAACTCTTGTCTCTATTCACTCCATGTTGTAATGTATTAAATTTTAGCATGAGTTTAACTTCCCATTCTTTTCTCTCTTGCTGTGTTTTGAAGTTGCCCATAAGCACTGTGACTTAAAAGTCCCTCTCACAGTGTCCATGGCTGTTGAAGTGGGCCGCTACAGGAACATCTGTGTTGCCATGTTTAATGTGGAACCTGTGTAAATTCATTGTCTGGCGGAGTGTTTGTCCAGTTTCTCCCACATAGAGTGCAGTGTCAGGACATTTCATGCAGAAAATTAGGTAGACTACATTAGATGATCTGCAGGAAAATGATCCCTTTATGTGATGTTCAAGTCGGCAGTGTGGTATAACTATACTGTCTGTATCATAGATGTGGGCACATGTTTTGCATCTTTTCTGTAAGCATGGTGATGTGCCATTTTCTGTTGGTTCACTTATGGAGCTTCGGACAATTAGTTGTTGAAGGTTTGGAGGTTGTCTGTATGCTAGGTGGGAAGGTTCAGGAAATACATTTTTCAGTGTTTGGTCATTGTTTAGTATTGGCTGAAGTTCTTTTATAATTTTTCGAAGTGTTTCAAGATGTGGGTTGTAGGTGATAACAAGGGGGATATGGTTCTTGTTGTCTTTGTTTTTATATTCCAGAAGGTTGTCTCTGGGTATGGCAGTAGCTCTTCTTATTTGAGTGTCTGTTGTTTTGGGGGTGTAACCTTGTCTGATGAAATCTTGTCTGAGCTCCTGCAGTTGTTGATCTCGGTCTGTCGGGTCTGAGCAAATACGATTGTACCGTGTTGCTTTGCTGAAAATAATGGAGCGCCTTATATGCTTGGGGTGGAAGCTATCACTTTTCAGGTAGGTCCGTCTGTCTGTCGGTTTGTGAAAAACAGAAGTTACAAGGGTGTTGTCTTTCAGTTGAACGGTGGTGTCAAGGAAACTGACTTCTGTTTTTGAGTAATTCAGCTTTATGTTGGGGTGACAAGAATTATATTCATTATGAAAATGGAGGAGGTCCTTCTCACTGGCATTCCAGCTTATGAAGATGTCATCTATGTAACGAAGATACAACATTGGTTTTACGATGCACATTGACATGAAATCTTCCTCCAATTTTGTCATAAATAGATTTGCATAGTGAGGTGCAAACCGACAGCCCATTGCAGTCCCCATTTGTTGCAAGTAGCAATCTTGTCCAAAAGAGAATAGATTATGTGTCAGAGTGAATTTTATCTTTTCTATTACTGACTTTGTGGGTAAATCATGTTGTTTGAGGTACATTTCACATGCCAATATGCCATCATCATGGGGGATGTTTGTGTAAAGTGCCTCAACATCCATTGTGGCCAGTAAGGTTCCCTCAGGTAAGGGGCCTAAAGCAGACAGTTTTTTTAAGAAGTCAGTGGTGTCCTGGGTGTAGCTGGTTGTATTATGGGTGAGGGGTTTAAGGATGTGCGCCACCCAACCTGAAATATTTTCTGTAAGGGAGCCAATTCCTGAGATTATAGGCTTTCCTGGGTTCCCTTCTTTGTGGATTTTAGGAAGCATGTAGAAGTAACCCATTTTGGGGTTCTCAGGAAAAAACTGTTTACATGATCCTTGATGTCAAGAGGAAAGCTACTTACTATTTTTTTTAGTTCCTTTTTGTAGAGATCTGTTGGGTCTTCGTGCAGTTTGTAATAATGCATAGTATGGGACAGTTGTCTTTGTCCTCTCTGTATTACATCTTGCCTGAAGAAGGGGCCTGAGTTGCCTCGAAAGCTTGCATATTGTAATCTTTTTAGTTAGCCAATAAAAGGTGTCATTTTGCTTGGCTTTTCTCTATAATAGGTTTAAAAAATGATTTGTTAACAAATATCTGAATACTTTGAAAAAGAAGTAAGAGCTCAAGTAATTTATTTTAAAAATATTAATTCTACTCACTAGAGAGAACTCAAAGATTGACCACCTATTAACATCTTGCTTAGTAATTTATAAGATAAGATCTTACAAATTTCCTTGTAACTGTAACACCCAGCTACTTAGTCTGCCCTGATAAAGTAAATGTAAGGTGTTCCCAAATAGTATTGTGTGCTAAAGGGTTAACTGGAAAAAGCCTGTTCACAATGGAGCTGTCAAAACGAACATCACTCTTCGAATATAATTTAAATCTGTATGAAAAAGTTCCTACTCTTTCAGCATTGTGTTACTGCAGACACACTATGCCGCAATTTTGTGTTTTGCTTGTGTTTTGCACATCATTTCCACAATGAGCCTTTTTGCAGTTTTTAATTGTTAGTTTGTATCATCATTTGTAAAATAGACAGATTTTTCACTGCTGTGCTTTCTGGTTAATGGGTGTACTAAGAACAATTTTTTAAATACTTCTCCAGCACCTGAAAAGTATAATTCTGTACCTGATCATGTTCCTCTTCACTCTTGAACCTGAGATTCCTGAATTCCGTTTGTAAAACTGTTAGGCATTCATTATAGCAAATTAAAGCTGGTCTTTTTAAAGCAGTCTTATCTTGTATTATCTTGGGGAAGAATTTTCTTTGTACTTGCTAGAGCTTTTGCCAACAGTTTGACAACAGTTGCTGATTCCAGAGGGTCTTTGTTCTTCTTTGTAAAGAGAATAATTGATACCTGGCATAAAATATGGGGTTTGGGTAAAAATATTTTCTATCTTCAATAAAATGTATCTAACATTAATGGGGATAATTTAACAGATAGCCTTTTGTAAAATTCTATTGGATTAATTAAAGCTGGTTATGTTATGTAAGCATTGTTATGTAGCACCTGGATCTCCCCTGAGTTCCACACACAGATAAAAAGATACACACATACACACATGCAGTACATTGGAACTTGTTTTTCTTGTTTAATTATAATTAGTAGTGCATGTCATGCTATCACTGATTAAGCAGTCAATCACATGAGAAGAGCAGGTGTATTTATTAATAGTGAAACTATATACAGTATATTCATTAATGCCTTTTTATGAGCAGGCAGTATGGCTAGGGGTTGGAATGTTTAATCACAAGGATGATAGCTTGGTTCCCATTTCCAACTGTGCATCCATGAACAAGTCACTTAGCCCACCTGTACTCCAGTTATAATAAACGTGTAAAATTTATACTGCGTCTTGATCTTGAAAATGTCTTTTAGTAATGATATTAATCAAGTATTCAGTAATAATATTATTATTATTTAAAAAAACTGATAAGTGGTATTTGGTTATTAATATTTTCTGGAGTGCTATGTGTATAATTCAATATATCCTTAATAATGTAATTTAAAACACCTTTAGACTATGTCTGTTATCTATATTACTTTCATCTAATATTTTGTGAAACATTGCTTGTATTATACAGTTACTTTCGTTGCTGTTTGAAGATCTCTTTAAAAAGTTCAATTCTGAATTGAAGAAAATAGCAGACCAGGTCATTCCGAAACAGAGAGCAGCTCAATTTGATGTTGTGAAGCACATGCGCCAGGATCAGATAACTAATGGCATGGTCAATGCCATCTCTACTGTAAGTGAAAAGGTTTTAATTATTTAAACTCTAGTTATATTTATTATGTAAGTTACATTTGAAACAATAATTATTGATTACACTTTCTTGATTTTTTTCATAATATGGAATAAAGTTTTGTAATGTATCCTGTAGTAGTACTTTTATTTTGTTAGTCCTACCTACACTTTTTGTGTCCTCGTATCTTATTGTTTCCTGCATGTTTATGTTTTTGTTATTAGTTCTAGTCCAAGAATTTAATGCTTTTTGTTTTTTTAATTGAAGAAATAAATTTGGTTTCAGGGAAACTGGTCACTGAAGAGGTTCAAGATGGACCGTCAAGGTGTGACTCAGGTGCTGTCCCGGCTTTCTTACATCTCAGCATTAGGTATGATGACCAGAATTTCATCTCAGTTTGAGAAGACTAGGAAAGTAAGTGGACCTCGCTCTCTGCAGCCATCTCAGTGGGGAATGCTTTGTCCATCTGACACTCCTGAAGGAGAGGTAAACATAACACATTTACCATTTCTTGTTTCTTTTATCTTTTTTGCCTATGCTCTGTAAACAGAAGTTTAAAGTATTCCTTTCAAAGCATATTTGTAGTCAAAATCTGTGTAAAAATATGTTTTTTAATGTAGCGCTGGAACTCTTTACCATTAACTGAAGTTGAATAATTGTGACTTAAGTATATTACAGAGGAATTTGAGTAAAAAGGTAATACGTATTACAAGTGTCAAACTTTACTACAGCAGTCTTTTCACTTTTAAGCTCTGTGAATTAATAAATGTAAATTAATTTCCATGTAGTACCTCAGAAACTAAACACACATTTCAGATTTCAACAAATGTTGAGAAGTCTACTTAAAGTTGATAAATTTTCAATAAGTTCTTAAGACAAAGCTTATAGAATATCAATACTACAAAGGTGGATTAAAGGTAACTTTTTTACATAGGAGGCTTATAGATTTATGTAACTTTGAAATCTTTAATCTTTAGTCATCTATTTATTTTTCTTGACTGTTGGTTGATTTATGGGAGTAAAGTCATTTTATTGAAATTTCTAATGTGAAATTCAATTGTGAACCTTTTTAAAACAAGCATATAATTTGCATGATTATGTTATGACTATGCCCCAGAATTCTTGAATTTTGGCTTGAGCTCTATCTGCGTGGAGTTTGAGTTTTCTCGTCCGAGTATTGTCAGTGTTTTTTGTACATGTGGGTACTCCAATATCATCCCATATTCCCAAAACATATATATTTGGGTAATTGGCTACTTGGAATTTGTCCCATATACAGTAAGTGAGTATTGGTGTGTACATGAGAGTACCATGGTACAGTCAGGCACCCTCTTTGGGGTTGTCTTCAGCTCCCCATGACCCTGAATTAGATAAAAGATAAAAAAAAAATATGGAAAAAGCAAAGGAGCACAAGGGAAAGAAGTGTAAGGTACCTTTAATTAAAATAGCAGTCATTCTTGAAAGAAGACCCATATCCGATCTTACGATGTCTGGTTTTTTTTTTTTTTTTTTTTGCGTAATGACTTTATTTAACTTTATGTTTGTGTAATAACTATTTGGCTGTTATGCATGAACATCCGAAGTAAAATAGCATAACCATAAATGTCCTTGTTTAATTCACTACAGAAACTGATTCCGTGTTTCAAACACTGCATTTCTGTGACAGTGTTTTATTAAAATTCAATGAATTTCCAGGATTATACAAAGACTTGGGGAAATTAAATGTAATTGAGATCTGGTTTGAATTCAGATTACTTCATTTTTTTTCTCCTAATTAACTTTTATAACAATTTTATATTTAAGGGAGTCCTTACACCTTAATCCTTCTCAAAATACTTTGGTAGTTGGATATGGAAATATTCTGAATCAGGGTTCAAATTGCAGTACTTAGATGTTTAAACATGTTTAGTAATATAGTAAACAAAAGCCAAATGGCCTGTAGGTATAAATAATTTAATGGGAGAAGAGCCAATTTGGTTGGTCAAATTTATTTTATATCCAGGTCAGAAGTCAAAATGATTAAAAAGATTAATAACATGTGCGAAATCAGATTGGGCTTTGCCCTAGAAAACAGAATATTAAGATTATGAACATGATGCAGCTCAGATGGGGCATTGTCCTAGAAAACAGAACATTGTCAGCATGCAGAGAAATCTCATAATGAGTGTTGCTGTGGTTATTCAAAGTGTCACAGTCTCTTGTATTGACTGTTTATAGACCTCCAAAATAACTGCATCCATCTTTCTCAAAACGTAATGGTAGTGCCTTGGATAGTTTTGATCGGTCCTGTGGCAGGCAGCATCTTGAGTGGCTAATCCTGGCATGGCAGTCTGTCCCACAGGTGCTGAAGACAAATGCTAAATGTGTATTGGAGGACTGAGTTTGCTGTCACCGCTTTCTGAGTTGTTTTCTGTCCTCCAGCTGTTGATTGCGCTTTTCCTCACCCCTCTTGGCTCCTTCTCGAATAGTGTGTCGCCAGACACCCCAGTCATCTGCAAGAACTTCCCGGCCCAGGGACCAATGCCTGCAAGTTTCAGGTCACATTTGCAGACATCCTTAAAGCACATTGTTGGTCAGCCTGTTGGGCATTGTCCAATGGCCAGCTCATATATAACATCTTTTGGTATGTGGCCATCTTTCATTCAGTGCACATGTCCTAGCTATCACATTGATGGATGTTATCACACCCTCTCTTTCTTAATTTGACTATCATTCTAGCAGCCTTGGCTAGTCACTTGTTGATTTCCTTGTCAAGCAGCAAATTGTTGGTAATCATAGAGCCCAGGTAAATTAAGCTGTCACTTCAAGAACTATGTGGTCAATGCTGATTGATGGTGGTGTAGAGATGTCCTGACCCAAGGAGTTCATTTTCTTGATGTTTATAATAAGCCTAAACACCCTGCAAGTGTGGGAAAACTGATTCATCAGTTGGTGGAGGTCCTCTGCAGTGTGCAAGACCCGTGCTGCATCATCGGCAAACAGAATTTTTCTAAGTGAGGACTGTGCAAAGCTTGGCCCTGCCCCCCAGGCACGTCAAGTTAAAACAGCTTTCCATCACTTCTAGTGTGCAAGTAGACACCTTTGGTGCAGTGTCTGAATGTGAAGTTCAGCAGGAGCGAAAAGAGGATACCAAACAAAGTTGGTGCAAGGACACAACCTTGTTTTACTCAGCTCTTGATCATGAATGGCTCTGAGGTTTATTGTATTTGGCCACACCCTGCATGTCTACATGCAAATAGATGGCAATGCAAAGCAGCTATGGGGGAGCAGGGGGGGGGGGGGGGGGGGGGGGGGGGGGGGGGGGGGGGGGGGGGGGGTTTGCTGTCATTTTCAATAGCAAGAACAAACCTGTCCTGGTCAAATGCTGTGGTGAGGCAGTGTATAAAGGCATCTGCTGTTCTCTACATTTCTCTTGGAGCTGACATGGAGAGAAAATCATTTCAACAGTGGATCTCTCAGCCCTGAACAACATTGTGATTAATCGTAAATGAGATCAGCAAGAACTTTGAGTCGAGGCAGGGGTACTCTGGCAAAAACTTTGCCTACAGTGCTCAACAAGCTGTTGCAACCTGAGTCGTCACCCTTGTTGTTCTACAGAGTGACTATCTTGGCATTGCGCGTATCCTGGGGGACCTTGCCTTCTCTCCAGCAGAGACTCAAGAGCTTGTATAGTGGTTCTAGTAGGGCTGACTTTTCACATTTGATGATCTCAGATGATATGCTGTCCTCTCCTGTTGCTTTGCCACAAGTTAGATTGTCAGTAGCTTTGTGCAGCTCTTCTACCGTGGGTTCAGTAATCTGGAACAGGTAGCTCTTTGACACTGTCGAGAGCTTCTTGGGAGACAGAGTTTTCTATTGAATAGAGGTCAAGGTACTGTTATATCCATCACATTTGCTTATCTTTGTCCTTGATCCCCTCCCCCGTCTTTGATTTCAGAAGCGTGATCTTCTTTGCTGGTTTGCCTATAGCTTGCTTGATCCCCTAATGTTGCTGGTGTCTGATGGTTGCTGAATGTTATCCAATAGTCATTTGCACAGTGAAGTGCAGCCTGTTAAGTCTTGCTGCAAGCTGCTTATACAGCGTTCTGGTCCTGAAGACTCTGGTCACGCTTATATCGTATCAGTGGATTGCGCTTTGTATTGATGACAGGCTCAAGTGAAGGGACGCTGACCTCATACAGTCTGCACTCGCACATTCTTCCTTGCCGTAAATCATGACTGCAGCACTGTGGGTGGTATTTTGAGTAAAATTCCATCTGTCTTCTACACTTTGTGTGTTGTCATTGGACAGGAGCTTTTCGAGCTACTCGATGAACTCCTAGTTTTTTGTCTGGGTAAGCAGTCTTGCTGATATTGATTCTCAGCTGAGGTTTCATTTTAGAATGGTAGAGTTTCTTTGGTTTGAGCTTTACCTTTGAGCCAATCAGGGAGTGGTCAGTGTCACAGATGACGGCGTGATAGGCTCTGGTGTTGCAGATACTGTTTAGTTAGTCGCGTCTTGTAGTTACCAACTCCAGCTGATACCAATTATTGGAACTTGAGTGTTTCCCAGAAACTTTATGGCAAGTCATGTTCTGAAAGTAGGTGTTTGTCACACACAAGTTCTGATGTCAACAGAGTTCTAAAAGCCTCTGGCCATTTTCATTCAAGTTCCCTGTGCTGTGGTGACCAATGACGTTTGGCCATGACTCATGGTCTGCACCCCCCCTAGCACTGAAGTCTCAGAGAAGGTAAATATGCTCTCATGTTGGGAATTTACAGACAGCAATGTCTAGCTCAGGGTTGTCCAACTCCAGTCCTGGTGGGCCTCAGTGGCGGCAGGTTTTCATTCTAACCATCTTCTTAATTAGTGAGCCGTTTTTGAGTCTGGTCATGTTGGTCTTCTTAGGTCACCAAAACATCTTGATGGCAGTCTTAGAAAAAACAGAAAATCAACAGTCTGCTGTGGCAGAATGAGGCAGCAACAAGTCATGATGTTCAATAACGGCTTTAATTAACAGCAAGAGTTAGCTTCTCATTAAGAAACTGGTTGGAGTAAAATTGTCTGGAGTTTGACGTTCCAATTTAGCTGGTCATCTATTGGCTCATTTCACATCTCATTTCTGTTTGGCTGCCCTTTATTGAAGAAACACATGAATTCTGAGGACTGAATCCTTAAAAACAGGGCTATTAAAATGAAGGGAAAAGGGATAGAATGAAAACCTGCAGCCACTGTGGCCCAGCCGGGACCGGAGTTGAAAACCCCTGGTCTAGCTGTTCATAAAACTGGTCTTTGACTTAGTTGTAGCTTCGTTTGTTGGTGAGTAAATACACACTATGTTCGGCATGCCTTCAAGTGTAGAGAGGCGTAGTGTGAAGAGTCTCTCTGTGCCACCTGTTGGGGATTCAGTCATTGGGATCAGCGAATTCCTGATGGCAAAGCCAACACCCTGTTCCTTAGTTTCCGTAGCACCTTTCCATTGCCAAAAGAATGTTAAGTGTTCCTCCTTCAGGGATCCACTATCTGGAAGTTGTGTTTCCTGCAGGGCAGCTATGTCAATGTGCATCTCTCGATTTATCACTGCAGATTTGCGAGCATCATTTATCTCTTGAAGGTCATCTGACAGACCAGTATGCATGGTGCATAATATAACATTCCAGATTGCGAAGCAAAGTGCTGGAGCCTTCAGTTTTTTCTTTTTCTGTTTGCCTGGTGCACAATTAACGATCTGCTTGTTGAGCTAAGGGCTCTGAGCTCCAGGCACCCACTGAAGCAGATATATCAGGGCAGGTCAATGCCTTACTGGCCAGGTACTCCCCTGCTTAAGGCGGGCAATAGTTGACCAATGGGATACAAGCATCACTCCCTCTGTCGAAGAAAGCCATGGCATCCAGTTCTACACCAGTCTGGCAGGGACTTATAACACATTACAGCTGTCTTCCTTGTTGTATTCTCACATGGTGGTGAGACTGGACTGGCCTTCACAGGGTGCAAGCCTGAGCCATATACTGTATATAGAGGCCTTTGCGCTGCCCAGATGACAAGGTCACCCCTCTTGGCCTTACCAACAGTTTCCAGGGGAATGTACAGCATTACCTTTGGAGCTGGCTTGGCTGCAGGAGTTGCCAGAGAGAGATCAATACTGACAACTACCTTTCTGTCTGGATTTACTTCCCTAGCATTTTCTTTATGAAGATATGGCCACAAGGCAGTGGAGGTTTAGAATAAGAGGTTTCCTTCCCCTAGAGGCTTCGAATCACTCTTTGTCTGACCCTTTGCCTTTGGAGACCCTACTAGGAGCTTCTTCTTTGGACAACATAGGTCACAGGGGTACACAAACCTCTTCACCAAGATAAAGTGGTGATTCATGGAGACCTGCGTCTTTTATTGAGGAATTCTCAGACTTGGTATTTATAATAATAAATAACTATGACAAGGTCCTAATTGTAGATAATTTCAGTTTTCAGGTGGATAGCCAATATTACTTGAAAGCAAGAGAATTTGTTAACTTACTGCACTTTTTTGATCTTAATGCGCAAGGTTGAGTTACTGGTCCCATGTCTTTTCTACATAATTTAGTGATGTTTAGTCTGTTTTTGTTTTCTTAGCATTAGTATTTAGGGTAATTAATCTTAATAAGAGAAGCCATCTTTAACCATGAGGTTTTTGAAGAGTTTTTATCATGTTTTTACATTTTGTTGCAACTTGTTTGGTTTGCCTGAACACCACTAATGTTAATGTGGAAAGCAACATAGACTGGTTTCTGATTTACTCATGCAAGCAGTTGCTCGCATTGAAGTCAGGTGCAGCTGAGCACAAAAAATTCTTTTTGGATATACTTCCGGAGTTAAGGAGAAAGATGAAAACGGGATGTTGTGGAGGAGCAAAATGTTGGGGGGGGGGGGGAGGGGGTGTGGGGGGTGGTTTGAATAAACAGGTGGGAATGTGCAACAGGCAAGCAAGAGTAAGACAAGAAGTAGATACAAGCCATATCTCCCCTACATTATTATGCGCAATGTTAGATCACTGGATAATAAGATGGACAAACACATGACACTGCTTAAGTACAACAGGGAGTGTCGCGAATGCAGTTTAATGTGCTTTACTGAGACATGGCTGCACAAGCTTATTCTTGACTCTGCCATGGACATTACTGGCTTTCAGTGTGCATTACATTCTTATTTAACAGGTAGAAAATTCTTTGTTGCAGTGGGCTGGTGCCCTGCCCGGGGTTTGTTTTCTGCCTTGCGCCCTGTGTTGGCTGGGATTGGCTCCAGCAGACCCCTGTGACCCTGTAGTTAGGATATAGCGGGTTGGATAATGGATGGATGGATGGAAAATTCTTTGTTAGTTGTTGTGATTATACTTCGGTCACCCATGATATTGTATATGGTGTACCTCTAGAATCTATTGTGGGTCTGCTGCTTTTTTCAGTCTACATGGTTCCATTTGGTCAGATTATCTCAAAACACAAGGTGAGCTACCACAGCTATGCAGATGATATGCAGTTTTATTTATAAATAGCGCCTCATGACCATGATGCCCTTGACTCTCTGATCCAATGTGTTAGTAACTTTCTCAAACTAAATTAAGAAAAAACTGAAATCTTAGTGATTGGCAAAAATGGATTTTAGCAAGGGAATTAGAAATAAACCTGATCCCTTAGGTTTAAAAGTCAAGGTGGAGGTAAAGAATTTAGGGCTAATCATTGATTGACTCTGACCTAAACCTTAAATCACATATTAACCAGATTACTAAGATTGCATTGGTTCACTTAAGGAATATTGCAAAATTAGAACTCATATAACATTAGAAGACGCTGAAAAATGAGTTCACACAATTTGTTTTTAGTTGACTAGATTATTGTAATGCCCTGCTAACAAGACTACTTAAGAAAGACATCAGTCAGTTTATGGAAGGGGACTCCCTTTCCAAACGATAACATCTCTCCACTTCCCCTTCATCACCACCTTACACTTACACCATCAACTCCCCTCCGTACAGGTTGGGTGGGTTTTGGGTGGGCACCGTTTGGGGAGTTTGTTTTTGTTTGTTTTTTTCTTTAAAATTTGATTACAAAAATGTCTTTCCCTTTTTTTTGTTGTTTTACTACTGTATTTGTTTAGCATTAATGAAAAATTGATTTAAAAAAAAAAAAAAAAACTCTCCTCCGTACAGGTAAAGTGAAGTAAATTTTTCGTAATGTGATGTAGATTTTTAATTCCTTTGGCATCAGTCTTCTTGTTTGATTCACATTTTTTAGGTGTTATAATTTTAATGATTGTTTTATTTATTTAGACATTTTTCTAAATAGTGCAGAATGTGGAAAGCTCATGTAATCATTAAATACAAAAGGTAAGCATAAGTACAAATACTAATAACAAATAAATAAATAAATAAAATGATTCATTTTTTTGCCTTTCAGGCTTGTGGTCTGGTAAAAAATCTGGCATTGATGACCCATATTACAACTGACATGGAAGATGGCCCTATCATTAAATTAGCTTTTAATCTTGGAGTGGAGGATGTGAACTTACTTTGTGGTGAAGAGCTTTCATATCCAAATGTTTTTCTTGTTTTTCTTAATGGTAATTGAGACATATATTTTGTTTAACTCTGCATTTCCTTCTGTTTTATTGCTGTTTTACTTAACTGAAGCTTGCTAGACAACAATTATTACACCTGTTGCTTTGCAATACAATATATAAGTTCAAAATGATTGTCAACTACTGTGACACTAATAGCTAAAACAATGCATCTCTTGAATACCATAATTTTCTGAAAGAAGAATATCTGTCTTACCCTAGCATTTTTGTGCTAATGTTGACATCATTATATGCTGTTGAATTGTTACAGTTCATTAGCCTGTTAGTACTTTTGTAAACAAAGAAAAAAAGTTATTCATGAGATTACTGCTTGAAACATCGGAGTAAACATCTAAACTGCAATTGGCATCCTTTTAAATCTTTCAGCAGCTAATATTCAGCATTTTTCTATTTTTTTCAGATCTTGCAAACTTCACATTTATTCATGCAATTAGTAGATTCATGAAGGTTATACTGTATCATAAAACTATTATGTTATATACAAAATCTTTATTTTGTCTTGTTTGTCATGAGGTTCATAAACATATGTTTGCCACTCTTTAAAAATACCTAACTACTGCGAGTTCAAGAATTATTTGCACGCTTAATAAAGAAAAAAAAACACAACTAATGGGCTTTAGTTAGTCACTCAGCTGTTGGTTTACAGATTTAGTGGGGAAGTATTATCATTGTCACTCTTCTAGGTACACCAGAGGGAAGTAAGTATTTCAGAAGAATATCCTTATATTCAGTAAATTCCATGATGTGATCATTACTTTGGGCTTCATGGCCAGTTGCAGCAAAGTAGCCCAATCCTTTCGACAATCCAGTTCTCATATTTCACATGGGGATATGATATTTTTATTTTCTTCCTCCTCCTTCTTTATTCAATGTTACAGTTATTGCAAGTGGCGAAAGAGTTCAATTTTGCTTTAATCTGACACATTTTGTAGCCAAACGATCAATGGAACCTTGCACTCTCTAGTCAATTTGCTTTGTTTATTTTTGTTCGAAAGACATCCATCCATCCATCCATTGTCCAACCCACTGAATCCGAACACAGGGTCATGGGGGTCTGCTGGAGCCAATCCCAGCCAACACAGGGCACAAGGCAGGAACCAATCCCGGGCAGGGTGCCAACCCACCGCAGGACACACACAAACACACCCACACACCAAGCACACACTAGGGCCAATTTAGAATCGCCAGTCCACCTAACCTGCATGTCTTTGGACTGTGGGAGGAAACCCACGCAGACACGGGGAGAACATGCAAACTCCACGCAGGGAGGACCCGGGAAGCGAACCCAGGTCCCCAGGTCTCCCAACTGCGAGGCAGCAGCACTACCCACTGCGCCATCGTGCCGCCCGTTCGAAAGACAACACCTTATTATTACTGACTATTACCTAAGCCAATATTTCAGTGCAGAAAAAACCTCAAAGAATTTTGGTGGGTAATAACAGTTGTAACTAAAGTGTTTTTGAGGATATTTTATAACAAGGTTTCTATGCAAACAATGCAAACTACACATTTGGTTCTTCAAAATGTTTCAGGAAGAAAGGTGTTCGATTAGGAGATAAAAAACTACATTGTGTGTTTTATGATACTTTTTAAATGGTTACTTTTTTGTTTCAAGGTAACATACTTGGAGTAATCAGAAATCATCAGAAATTAGTGTCAACCTTCAGACTGATGCGAAGAGCTGGTTTTATTAATGAATTTGTCTCCATTTCAACAAATCTCAGTGACCGCTGTGTTTACATCTCTTCTGATGGGGGAAGACTATGCAGGTAAATATGATCCTTTAGATTTTTACACTTTTCTGGTTTTCAGGTATTTAGTTTACTATACCGTGCAGTATTACTTAGGATAAAAAGTCTTGCAAGTTGATTTTGGTGATTTTAATATTGTGTTTAAGTGTTCAAGAAGATTAACTGCAGTATGTGCCTTAAATGTCGGTCATTCTTTTTTTTTTCTTAGACCATAGTATCTCGTGCTACTTTATATAGCAAATAAAAAAGTTAATATGTACTGAGTAAATTGACAATAAACCTGAGTCAATATTGGTACACTATACATTTACATTTTGAGGTTTTCTAAAGAAAGAGATTAATGTTCATGTTAATAAAACTTTCTTGTGAATGTAATTTTAATCTATCATTTTTCTGTTTTATGTTATTTTGACAGTATTCCTATACTTTATATCAAGCAAAGGGTGACCAGACATCCTGCATTTTCAGCACAGTCCTGTTTTTTTGCTTTGCGTCCCATGTAAAAATAAGAATTTAAGCAAATGTCCCAGTGGCAACAAAACCCTTCTATTTGATATATATATATATATATATATATATATATATATATATATATAAAGGAGAGTTTGGATCCAAGAGACTGTGTTTGTGGAGGGATGGAGAGTTAAGACAGGTGGGGGAGTCACGTGATCATCTCCCCTCCCATTCACCTCATTTCATTCACTTCATTTCACTCCGAGCTGAGCTCCACAGCTGACGTGGTCTTGCCGTTCTTTTTCCATAGTGTTTAGTCCTTTCTCCTTTACTGTTTAGTAGACGTGCTGCTTATTGAATAGTATTTTTTCCTTTAGTGTTTCTACTTAGTGTTTCTTAGTGTTTAGTAGACGCGGTGTGCCGGTGTTCCCGGCGGTGTTGCGGTTTAGTGTTACTTTCTACTTCGTTTTTGTACTTTAGTGTTTAATAATAAATAATAATAATTCATTACATTTATATAGCGCTTTTCTCAGAACTCAAAGCGCTAAAATAGTGAGTGATACTTAGCTGATAGCAGTGTAGAAGCAGCACAGCACAATGGAGCCGGTAGGACAGGCGATAGCAAGCAGCAGAAAGCACAGCAGGAGGAGGAAGCAGGATTTGGATGTTCCAATACACAGCCATAAACAGTAACGCTTGGTAATTTCAGGCGTGATCGCCCCGGAGCCATAAGCCAGGTTAGTATGAACATCAGATCAGTTCCCGGTCGTAGAGTACTGTAAGATGAAATGGGAGCAGATCAGCATAGTGAATATAATCACGGACACAGATCATCTTGAGGTGCTAGATCGCCAGGTACAAAGAAATGTTAGTAGGTCTCGACCCGTGATGTTGACCCCGTTGTCTCCACACATACCTCAGTGCAAGACACATGACAGTCCGCATGGAGTTTGCTAAAAGACACCTGAAGGACTCTGAGATGGTGAGAAATAAGATTCTCTGGTCTGATGAGACCAAGATAGAACTTTTTGGCCTTAATTCTAAGCGGTATGTGTGGAGACAACCAGGCACTGCTCATCACTTGTCCAATACAGTGCCCACAGTGAAGCATGGCGGTGGCAGCATCATGCTGTGGGGGTGTTTTTCAGCTACAGGGACAGGACGACTGTTTGCAATCGAGGGAAAGATGAATGCGGCCAAGTACAGGGATATCCTGGACAAAAACCTTCTCCAGAGTGCTAAGGACCTCAGACTGGGCCGAAGGTTTACCTTACAACAAGACAATGACCCTAAGCACACAGCTAAAATAACGAAGGAGTGGCTTCACAACAACTCTGTGACTGTTCTTGAATGGCCCAGCCAGAGCCCTGACTTAAACCCAATTGAGCATCTCTGGAGAGACCTAAAAATGGCTCTCCACCAACGTTTACCATCCAACCTGACAGAACTGGAGAGGATCTGCAAGGAGGAATGGCAGAGGATCCCCAAATCCAGGTGTGAAAAACTTGTTGCATCTTTCCCAAGAAGACTCATGTCTGTATTAGCTCAAAAGGGTGCTTCTACTAAATACTGAGCAAAGGGTCTGAATACTTAGGACCATGTGATATTTCAGTTTTTCTTTTTTAATAAATCTGCAACAATTTCAAAAATTCTTTGTTTTGTCAGTCAATATGGGGTGCTGTGTGTACATTAATGAGGAAAAAAATTAATTTAAATGATTTTAGCAAATGGGTGCAATATGACAAAGAGTGAAAAATTGAAGGGGGTCTGAATACTTTCCGTACCCACTGTATATACAGGGTAGGATTCAAAAGTAATGAGCCTCATTTTGTTCTGACGCGAACGTACCTCGCCGCGCGCCCCACTTGCCAGCGATGGCGACGGTGGGTGTTGGCTTCACAACGCAACGGAGCTCCTACCGCTCTGAGCTTTCGGAGCGGTAGAATCGGCTTTGACGGGAACCCCTGTGCGGTAGTGCGTTACACAGCGGAATGGAAAGTTCGTTAGATCAACGGTACACGTTGAAGACGAAGACCATGCTCATTGCCTTCTTCGGAGTGAAGGGGATCATCCACTACGAGTTTGTCCCGCAAGGACAGACCGTGAATGCTGCTTACTACTTGGAAGTCCTGAAAAGGCTGAAAAGAAGCGTTGCGCGCAAGCCAAGGGACATCAAGGACAGCTGGAAGCTTCACCACGATAACGCGCCCAGCCACACCGCCTTCATCGTGAGCGCCTACCTGGCCCGGGTGAACGTTCCGGTGGTCCCCCAGCCTCCCTACAGTCTGGACGTGTCGCCTTCTGACTTCTTCTTGTTTCCGCGCTTAAAATCAGCGCTGAAAGGAAAACACTTCGACTCGATCGAGGACATCCAAGCAAATGTCAAGGCAGCCCTTGCAGCCATCCCGGAACAGGCCTACGTGGACGCCTTCGAGTCATGGAAAAGCCGCCTACAAAAGTGTATTGATGCAGGAGGTGCCTATTTTGAAGACTATTAATTAGTTGTACCGATTTGTTCAATAAATTTGTCTTTTTGAACAAAGGCTCATTACTTTTGAATCCTACCCTGTATATATATATATGTGTGTGTGTGTGTGTGTGTGTGTGTGTGTGTATATATATATATATACACACACAGTCACTCATAAAAGGGGAGATGACTCGGTGCAGGAAATGGGTATTGGAAATACCTTGGAAAACATGCAATCAACGAGGTGATTAAACTGATCTCAAGAGACGTCTTCTAGGTTGGGAAAAAAGCGCTTGGCTGCCAAAACCATATACATACATATATATACATACAGTGTGTGTATATATATATATATATATATATATATATATATATATACAGTGGGTACGGAAAGTATTCAGACCCCCTTCAATTTTTCACTCTTTGTCATATTGCAGCCATTTGCTAAAATCATTTAAATTAATTTTTTTCCCTCATTAATGTACACACAGCACCCCATATTGACAGACAAAAAAAAGAATTTTTGAAATTGTTGCAGATTTATTAAAAAAGAAAAACTGAAATATCACATGGTCCTAAGTATTCAGACCCTTTGCTCAGTATTTAGTAGAAGCACCCTTTTGAGCTAATACAGCCATGAGTCTTCTTGGGAAAGATGCAACAAGTTTTTCACACCTGGATTTGGGGATCCTCTGCCATTCCTCCTTGCAGATCCTCTCCAGTTCTGTCAGGTTGGATGGTAAACATTGGTGGACAGCCATTTTTAGGTCTCTCCAGAGATGCTCGATTGGGTTTAAGTCAGGGCTCTGGCTGGGCCATTCAAGAACAGTCACAGAGTTGTTGTGAAGCCACTCCTTCGTTATTTTAGCTGTGTGCTTAGGGTCATTGTCTTGTTGGAAGGTAAACCTTCGGCCCAGTCTGAGGTCCTTAGCACTCTGGAGAAGGTTTTTATCCAGGATATCCCTGTACTTGGCCGCATTCATCTTTCCCTCGATTGCAACCAGTCGTCCTGTCCCTGCAGCTGAAAAACACCCCCACAGCATGATGCTGCCACCGCCATGCTTCACTGTATTGGACAAGTGATGAGCAGTGCCTGGTTGTCTCCACACATACCGCTTAGAATTAAGGCCAAAAAGTTCTATCTTGGTCTCATCAGACCAGAGAATCTTATTTCTCACCATCTCAGAGTCCTTCAGGTGTCTTTTAGCAAACTCCATGCGGGAGTTGGCCTTAATTCTAAGTGGTATGTTTGGAGACAACCAGGCACGGCTCATCACTTGTACAATACAGTCCCCACAGTGAAGCATGGCGGTGGAAGCATCATGCTGTGGGGGTGTTTTTCAGCTGCAGGGACAGGACGACTGTTTGCAATCGAGGGAAAGATGAATGCGGCCAAGTACAGGGATATCCTGGAAAAAAACCTTTTCCAGAGTGCTAAGGACCTCAGACTGGGCCGAAGGTTTACCTTCCAACAAGACAATGACCCTAAGCACACAGCTAAAATAACAAAGGAGTGGCTTCACAACAACTCTGTGACTGTTCTTGAATGGCCCAGCCACAGCCCTGACTTAAACCCAATTGAGCATCTCTGGAGAGACCTAAAAATGGCTGTCCACCAACGTTTACCATCCAACCTGACAGAACTGGAGAGGATCTGCAAGGAGGAATGGCAGAGGATCCCCAAATCCAGGTGTGAAAAACTTGTTGCATCTTTCCCAAGAAGACTCATGTCTGTATTAGCTCAAAAGGGTGCTTCTACTAAATACTGAGCAAAGGGTCTGAATACTTAGGACCATGTGATATTTCAGTTTTTCTTTTTTAATCTGCAACAATTTCAAAAATTCTTTTTTTTTTTGTCTGTCAATATGGGGTGCTGTGTGTACATTAATGAGGGAAAAAAATTAATTTAAATGATTTTAGCAAATGGCTGCAATATGACAAAGAGTGAAAAATTGAAGGGGGTCTGAATACTTTCCGTACCCACTGTGTGTGTGTATATATATATATATATATATATATATATATATATATACATATATACACACACACACACACACATATATATATGTCTATACTAATAGAGGGCAAAGCACTCACTGACTCACTCATCACTAACTCTCCAACTTCCCGTGTAGGTAGAAGGCTGGAATTTGGCAGGCTCATTCCTTACAGCTTACTTACCAAAGTAAAGCAGGTTTCATTTTGAAATTCTACACGTAACGGTCGGCAACGTCCGCCATGTTAAACTTTCTTATTTATGGCCCCATCTTCACAAAATTTGGTAGGCGGCTTCACTGCGCTAACCGAAACCGATGTACGTACTTATTTCGGTGGTATGACACCACTGTCGGCCGCCATATTGATCTTTCCAACAGTCTTTGTTACTTAATGGGCCTATCTTCAAGAAATTTGGTACGTGGGTTCCCAACGCTAACTGAATCCTACTTACATACATTTATACGTCCATAGCCTGCAGCTCGGTCCACACTCTGAATCCTCCAGGCACTTCTGAGCATAATCTAATTTTGAAGGTTGGGGCACCAATAATGTTACTGAGAAACTTACAGCCACCGAAACTTTGTAATGGCACGAGACTTCAGGTCACATGCCTGCAAAAGAACCTAATTGAGGCAACTATTTTTACTGGCGGTGGCTCAGGGGAGAGAGTTTTTATTCCTCGCATCCCCGTTATACCCTCTGATTTCCCATTTCAATTCAAACGCCTCCAATTTCCAGTAAGGCTCTGCTTCACAATGACAATAAGTCTCAGGGACAGACCCTACAAAGGGTTGGCATTGATTTGAAGCAAGATTGCTTTTCACATGGCCAACTATACGTTGCATGCTCAAGAGTAAGCTCAGCGCACAGCTTGGTCATATTACAACTGGAGGGGCAAACTAACAACGTGGTATACAAAGAGATCTTTAACAAATAATTATTGGTACATTTTCCCTCAGTTTATTATATAAAATTTTGAAGCAGTACTTCGCCGCTGCGAAGCGCAGGTATTTTGCTAGTATATATATATATATATATATATATATATATATATATATATATATATATATATAATATACACACATACACACACAGTGCATCTGGAAAGTATTCACAGCGCATCACTTTTTCCACATTTTGTTATGTTACAGCCTTATTCCAAAATGGATTAAATTCATTTTTTGCCTCAGAATTCTACACACAACACCCCATAATGACAACGTGAAAAAAGTTTACTTGAGGTTTTTTGCAAATTTATTAAAAATAAAAAAATTGAGAAAGCACATGTACATAAGCATTCACAGCCTTTGCCGTGAAGCTCGAAATTGAGCTCAGGTGCATCCTGTTTCCCCTGATCATCCTTGAGATGTTTCTGCAGCTTAATTGGAGTCCACCTGTGGTAAATTCAGTTGACTGGACATGATTTGGAAAGGCACACACCTGTCTATATAAGGTCCCACAGTTCATGTCAGAGCACAAACCAAGCATGAAGTCAAAGGAATTGTCTGTAGACCTCCGAGACAGGATTGTCTCGAGGCACAAATCTGGGGAAGGTTACAGAAAAATTTCTGCTGCTTTGAAGGTCCCAATGAGCACAGTGGCCTCCATCATCCGTAAGTGGAAGAAGTTCGAAACCACCAGGTCAACAATCGGCCATCTAAACTGAGCGATCGGGGGAGAAGGGCCTTAGTCAGGGAGGTGACCAAGAACCCGATGGTCACTCTGTCAGAGCTCCAGAGGTCCTCTGTGGAGAGAGGAGAACCTTCCAGAAGGACAACCATCTCTGCAGCAATCCACCAATCAGGCTTATATGTGTAGAGTGGCCAGATGGAAGCCACTCCTTAGTAAAAGGCACATGGCAGCCCGCCTGGAGTTTGCCAAAAGGCACCTGAAGGACTCTCAGACCATGAGAGAGAAGATTCTCTGGTTTGATGAAACAAAGATTGAACTCTTTGGTGTGAATGCCAGGCGTCACGTTCGGAAGAAATCAGGCACCGCTCATCACCAGGCCAATACCATCCCTACAGTGAAGCATGGTGGTGGCAGCATCATGCTGTGGGGATGTTTTTCAGTGGCAGGGACTGGGAGACTAGTCAGGATAAAGGGAAAGATGACTGCAGCAATGTACAGAGACATCCTGGATGAAAACCTGCTCCAGACCGCTCTTGACCTCAGACTCGGGTGACTGTTCATCTTTCAGCAGGACAACGACCCTAAGCACACAGCCAAGATATCAAAGGAGTGGCTTCAGGACAACTCTGTGAATGTGCTTGAGTGGCCCAGCCAGAGCCCGGACTTGAATCCGATTGAACATCTCTGGAGAGATCTTAAAATGGCTGTGCACCAACGCTTCTCATCCAACCTGATGGAGCTTGAGAGGTGCTGCAAAGAGGAATGGGCGAAACTGGCCAAGGATAGGTGTGCCAAGCTTGTGGCATCATATTCAGCAAGACTTGAGGCTATAATTGCTGCCAAAGGTGCATCGACAAAGTATTGAGCAAAGGCTGTGAAACCAGTTAAACAAATGAGACAAAAATATTATACTTGGTCATTTATTTATTGAGGAAAATGATCGAATATTACATATTTGTTTAACTGGTTTCTCTTTATCTACTTTTAGGACTTGAGTGAACATCTGATGATGTTTTAGGTCATGTTTATGCAGAAATATAGAAAATTCTAAAGGGTTCACAAACTTTCAAGCGCAACTGTATATGTATGTGTATAAAATATATATTGTGGCATACAGCTTGGTCCCTTGCCTGGCCGGAAAGCCTCGATGATGGAAGGACCAGGGGAGAGGACATATCCACAACAATACCTTTCCCGGGACACGTCAGTACAGCCTCCCTGGATTGCATCGGAGACACTGGCTTGGAGCTGGTAGGCACAACTCTTTTGGGGCACATGGTCACCGCCAGGGGGCGCCTGGACAGTTCCAGAGCCATGGACTTGGAGCACTTCCCCCATACCTGGAAGTGCTGCCAGAAGAGGATCCTGGAACATGTGGAGCACTTCTGCCACACTCTGGAGTGTTGCTGGAAGATGATCAGAGTGCACCTAGAGCACTTCCGGGTGCACTATAAAAGAGGCCGCCTCATTCCATTCCGGGAGCTGGAGTCGGGATGTGGTGGACAGAGCTTGCGTGGGGGAGTGTAGGCGGTAAGGAAAACAGAGAGAGAAAGAGAAGAAGAAAAATAAACTGAGCTGTAGTGGTAATTGTTGGTGATTTGTGCACTGTGTGCTGAAAAGAAGAAATTAAAAGGGTGTCTTTTGCATTTTACCTCAGTGCCTGTGTGTAGAGGGCTGATCAGTCACAATATATACAGTAATATGAAAATGTTTGGG
The DNA here is from genome assembly GCF_900747795.2 of Erpetoichthys calabaricus. NCBI lineage: Eukaryota > Metazoa > Chordata > Cladistia > Polypteriformes > Polypteridae > Erpetoichthys > Erpetoichthys calabaricus. The sequence continues at coordinate 286,587,498 of NC_041394.2, read as the reverse complement.
GACCCCTCTTAATTCTTTGGATTTTTGTTTATCATTGGCTGAGCTTTCAAAGTAGCAACTTCCTTTTAATATATGACATGCCTTATGGAAACAGTAGTATTTCAGCAGTGACATTAAGTTTATAGGATTAACAGAAAATATGCAATATGCATCATAACAAAATTAGACCAGTGCATAGATTTGGGCACCCCAACAGAGATACATCAATACTTAGTTGAGCCTCCTTTTGCAAATGTAACAGCCTCTAGACACCTCCTATAGCCGTTGATGAGTCTGGATTCTGGATGGAGGTATTTTTGACCATTCTGCCATACAAAATCTCTCCAGTTCAGTTAAATTTGTTGACTGCCGAGCATGGACAGCCTGCTTCAAATCATCCCATAGATTTTCAATGATATTCAAGCCAGGGGACAGTGATGGCCATTCCAGAACATTGTACTTCTCCTCTGCATGAATGCCTTTGTAGATTTCGAACTGTGTTTTGGGTCATTGTCTTGTTGGAATATCCAACCCCTGCGTAACTTCAACTTTGTGACTGATGCTTGAACATTATCCTATTGGGTTGAATTCATCTGACCCTCGACTTTAACAGTGTGTCCATAATGTTTGTGTGTGTGTGTGTGTGTGTGTGTGTGTGTGTATATATATACAGTGGTGTGAAAAACTATTTGCCCCCTTCCTGATTTCTTATTCTTTTGCATGTTTGTCACACAAAATGTTTCTGATCATCAAACACATTTAACCATTAGTCAAATATAACACAAGTAAACACAAAATGCACTTTGTAAATGGTGGTTTTTATTATTTAGGGAGAAAAAAAAATCCAAACCTACATGGCCCTGTGTGAAAAAGTAATTGCCCCCTGAACCTAATAACTGGTTGGGCCACCCTTAGCAGCAATAACTGCAATCAAGCGTTTGCGATAACTTGCAATGAGTCTTTTACAGCGCTCTGGAGGAATTTTGGCCCACTCATCTTTGCAAAATTGTTGTAATTCAGCTTTATTTGAGGGTTTTCTAGCATGAACCGCCTTTTTAAGGTCATGCCATAGCATCGCAATTGGATTCAGGTCAGGACTTTGACTAGGCCACTCCAAAGTCTTCAGTTTGTTTTTCTTCAGCCATTCAGAGGTGGATTTGCTGGTGTGTTTTGGGTCATTGTCCTGTTGCAGCACCCAAGATCGCTTCAGCTTGAGTTGACGAACAGATGGCCGGACATTCTCCTTCAGGATTTTTTGGTAGACAGTAGAATTCATGGTTCCATCTATCACAGCAAGCCTTCCAGGTCCTGAAGCAGCAAAACAACCCCAGACCATCACACTACCACCACCATATTTTACTGTTGGTATGATGTTCTTTTTCTGAAATGCTGTGTTCCTTTTACGCCAGATGTAACGGGACATTTGCCTTCCAAAAAGTTCAACTTTTGTCTCATCAGTCCACAAGGTATTTTCCCAAAAGTCTTGGCAATCATTGAGATGTTTCTTAGCAAAATTGAGACGAGCCCTAATGTTCTTTTTGCTTAACAGTGGTTTGCGTCTTGGAAATCTGCCATGCAGGCCGTATTTGCCCAGTCTCTTTCTTATGGTGGAGTCGTGAACACTGACCTTAATTGAGGCAAGTGAGGCCTGCAGTTCTTTAGACGTTGTCCTGGGGTCTTTTGTGACCTCTCGGATGAGTCGTCTCTGCGCTCTTGGGGTAATTTTGGTCGGCCGGCCACTCCTGGGAAGGTTCACCACTGTTCCATGTTTTTGCCATTTGTGGATAATGGCTCTCATTGTGGTTCGCTGGAGTCCCAAAGCTTTAGAAATGGCTTTATAACCTTTACCAGACTGATAGATCTCAATTACTTCTGTTCTCATTTGTTCCTGAATTTCTTTGGATCTTGGCATGATGTCTAGCTTTTGAGGTGCTTTTGGTCTACTTCTCTGTGTCAGGCAGCTCCTATTTAAGTGATTTCTTGATTGAAACAGGTGTGGCAGTAATCAGGCCTGGGGGTGGCTACGGAAATTGAACTCAGGTGTGATACACCACAGTTAGGTTATTTTTTAACAAGGGGGCAATTACTTTTTCACACAGGGCCATGTAGGTTTGGATTTTTTTTCTCCCTAAATAATAAACACCATCATTTAAAAACTGCATTTTGTGTTTACTTGTGTTATATTTGACTAATGGTTAAATGTGTTTGATGATCAGAAACATTTTGTGTGACAAACATGCAAAAGAATAAGAAATCAGGAAGGGGGCAAATAGTTTTTCACACCACTGTATATATATATATATATATATATATATATATATATATATATATATATATATATATATATATAATATCTATAATATGTGTGTGTGTATTTGTATATTTGTGTTTAGTAAGCAATCATTTTTCATTTGACATTTTAATGTAAGGATGCAGACCATAAATAAACATGCCCATGACTTAGTACAAACATGCATTAATAAATAAAAAATGTGTATTACATAACATTAAACCACATTCTCTGTATCCTAAACATGACAACCATAGAAACCATGTATAATTGATAAGTCTTGATAGAAAACAGAATCACAACAACATGGGCCCGAAATCAGTTATTCCATTTTATTTATGTATTCATTTTTTTTTAACAGATTTAAAAAAAAAGAGCCACCAGAGGGCGCAACTCTTTCATTTTGTGTCACAGAGCTGGAATGGCTTTGGCACATTATTCAGTCTGAGTAATTAGCTGTAGATTTATTTTCAGAGTTTATCAGGTATATAGATTTCCCAAAATCGTTCTCAACCGCAATAAAATGTATTCCTGAAAAGTCTTTCACCCTTTTAAATGCATTTTGCTTAAAATAATATTTATATTTAAATAATTTACTAAAACCATCACGACCCATTTATTATTGTCATTTTTTGTGCTTAGTATGCTTAAAGTTGCCACAAAGTACATTTTGACAGCTGCTTAATTTAAAAAAAAACCAAAAAAAAAAACAACTGGACATGTTTTAAAACGATGGTATAATTTTGCCAAGATGTGTTTAATTCTACCTTAAAAAATTCGTGAAATAGTTTTTTTGATTGCTTTAGTCATTCAAAACAAAGTGCAAATAATTTATTTGCCATAGTCAGATGCTTTGTTAATACAGGTTGAGTATTCCTAATCTGAAATTTCAAAATCTAAAATCTTATACTGAGTGAATTTGGGAGTGGTCTGGTCCCTCATGAAGTGCTGAGCACCACAAAGCTACAACACACGATCAATGACCCAGAGTGCGGGGTATCTGCCCCCATTGTAGTGCCACAAAGCTAAGATACATGATCTCCGACCGGGACTGGGTCTCCCTGTGAAGCAGCAAGTGCCACAAAATACATTACTTGATTGACTATCAGAGAATGTGGAGGTTATCCGTGATGCACAGCAATGTGGAACAGATGCTTTGCAGTAGTTTTAATATGCTGCTTTGGGGTGGGAGGGGGGATGTAGAGAAGGAAACAAGGAAATATGTGCTTGGTTTAAAGTATTGATTTTCAGATTAATTATTATTTCAAATAGTTTAAGAATCGATACTGAATTGTTTAAATAAAGTTTAAATGCTGAAAGATTAGAGCACTAGCAAATAGTGGCTGCCCTGCCAAAACCTCTCAAGGATAAAGGCATAAGCTTGAGCAAAAGATACTGAGCAAAAATGGGATTAGTGACAGAGTAGCAAAGCAATAAATATTTTTTCCAAGCAGATTTATTAAAAAAATCTAACCAGGATAAAGGATTTTTGGATTTTCTACAGACAGATAAATCAAAAGTCCAACTTGGGTTATGTGTGTAATGAAGCTAACACCACATTCCACAATAGGAACATAGTGATGAAAATGTTATTTAATTGAGGATGCTTTAACACATCAGCACCTTGACAACTTCCTATATTTGTAGAAACAATGAATTCTGCTTTGTAAGAGGTGATTCTGCAGAGTTAAAGTTCATCTGACTTAAAGCTATAATTGACCCCTTGCTGCAAGGCAGTGACATGAATCACACAAGCAGTTCTATAGCAGATTGGAAAAAAAGAAATAGACTTTTTGAATAGCCTAGCATGTGGCAGGTGTATATGGAAAAAAGGAGTTCATGTTTGAAAAGTCCTTATCATTGGGATGAAGCAGTTCTGCAAGGCAGAATAGCTCAGAATTATGATTAATAATTATGGGTGTTGGGTTGCAGCAATTGAGGTAAATTTTTAATAAACAGTTACTGAGAACAGAGGGGTCAGGTTTTCTCACAGATAATTTGTATTGCATAAATTGGTTAGAAAAATGTTTTGCTAAGGTTCCCATTTATCTGAAGTTTGATTCTGTTTGAAGATCTGATAGCATTCTCTTTAGAAAGTATACCATAATAAAGAAAATCAAATAGGGCAATCTGTTTCCACAGCATTCACTGCATTTACATTGTAGGACAAGCAAGGTAAGCCATTCTCTCACATTTTGAAGTTGTAAGTGCATCTTTTTATTTTAACCTGTTAACAAGATGTCCTCCTAGTCTGTTCCAAGAAACTTTTACATAACTTATTATTATGGAAGCTTATTCCTGGCCTTTAAAAAAAATATTGTGTTATTTTGCAAAGTATTGCATTATTTCACAGTAATTATTGTGTTACTATGCAAAAGATATTGCCTGGTATGGTGAGCACCATCGTGCATGAACTGAATAAAAGTTATAAGCATACATTTAGTCCTGCATAGGCTGAGGGGTAAATTTAGTCAGCCCATTTTGAGCCCATAATTATCGTAGGACCTCTGGATGCAAGGCGAGAAGCAGCCTTCTGCTACCAGTAACATCGGGCATGTGCGTGTAGAGAGAGGTTAAGAAACCTTCTATGTGCATACTTAACCTTTCTCTCCACACGTGTGTCCAATGTTACCAGCAGCAGGGAAGATCTTTTAATACTGCAAATGTGTCCGGAATACTTCTAAATTAACAAAAAATCCAAAAAAAAAACCGTCCCCAGGCTTTCAAGGTATGAACATTAGCCACTGTTTCAAACTATCTATTGTAAGTAACTGGATTAAAACTAAATAAATACTTTATTTCAGGGATGCTCCAATGAGGTTTTTTAAGGCTGATACCGATTACCAAGTTCATGTTACTGGAAAGACTGACTCCGATACAGATTTTTTTTTTCTTTATCCCTTTAAAAAACTTTTTAACACTAAATTCCTGCATAATTGGACACATAGAAGCATTTTAAAGTGTTATACTAATCTTTAGACCACAGGTGTTAACTGTTCATGTTTTTATTACCAAAATGAAATTCTGTAGGTTTATTGTTCAGTGACCATAGAGATACCAATATAAATAAAATGTTCTTTAAAATACATACTTTAACTACCGTAATATAATGCAAAAATATTTATCCATAACGCATATAGCATACAAGAAAATAAAATGCTTCTCATAATTACAACCTGTCCTATTGCTTAATTTACTCTTTTAAGTGTACCTGACAGAAAAGCTTGCACCATTTCTATCTATCTATCTATCTGCTCAATACTGATTACTTGCAACACCAAATTGGTTGGATTAGCACATTAAGCCTTGAACTTCATAGACAGGTGTGTCCAATCATGAGAAAAGGTATTTAAGGTGGTCAATTGCAAGTTGTGCTTCCCTTTCACTCTCCTCTGAAGAGTGACAGCATGGGATCCTCAAAGCAACTCTCAAAAGATCTGAAAACAAAGATTGTTCAGTATCATAGTTTAGGGGAAGGCTACAAAAAGCTATCTGAGGTTTAAACTGTTAGTTTCAACTGTATGGAATATAATCAAGAACTGGAAGGCCATAGGCACAGTTGCTGTTAAACCCAGGTCTGGCAGGCCAAGAAAAATACAGGAGCGGCATATGCACAGGATTGTGAGAATGGTTACAGACAACCCATAGATCACCTCCAAAGACCTGCATGAACATCTTGCTGCAGATGGTGTATCTCTACATCGTTCTACAATTCAGCGCAATTTCCACTCAGAGCATCTGTATGGCAGGGTGATGAGAAAGAAGCCCTTTCTGCACTCACGCCACAAACAGAGCTGCCACATTCATTTTAAAACAAAATGCTTTGGACTGGTGAGACAAAAATTTAGTTATTTGGTCATAACAAAAAGCACTTTGCATGGCGGAAGAAGAACACCGCATTCCAAGAAAAACACCTGCAACCTACTGTCAAATTTGGAGGAGCTTCCATCATGATGTGGGACTGTGTCTAGTTCAGGGACTGGGCCCTTGTTAAAGTCGAGGGTTGGATGAATTCCACCCAATATATATATATAGATAGATAGATAGATACTTTATTAATCCCAAGGGGAAATTCACATACTCCAGCAGCAGCATACTGATAAGGAAACAATATTAAATTAAAGAGTGATAAAAAATGCAGGTAAAACAGATATAAGGTTAGAAAGGTAAAGTCGCACACGGAGCTGCTAGAAAGGCTGCCACTCGCGGCGGCGCCTGAGTCATATCAACAAATTCTTCAGGATAATGTTCAAGCATCAGTCACAAAGTTGAAGTTACGTAGGGGCTGGATATTCCAACAGGACAATGACCCAAAACGCAGTTCGAAAATCTACAAAGGCATTCATGCAGAGAGAGAAGTACAATGTTCTGGAAAGGCTGTCACAGTCCCCTGATCGATCGATCGACGATCTATCTATCTATCTATCTACAGTGCATCCAGAAAGTATTCACAGCGCATCACTTTTTCCACCTTATGTTATGTTACAGCCTTATTCCAAAATGGATTAAATTCATTTTTTCCTCAGAATTCTGCACACAACACCCCATAATGACAACGTGAAAAAAGTTTACTTGAGGTTTTTTGCAAATTTATTAAAAATTAAAAAACTGAGAAATCACATGTACATAAGTATTCACAGCCTTTGCTCAATACGTTGTCGATGCACCTTTGGCAGCAATTACAGCCTCAAGTCTTGTTGAATATGATGCCACAAGCTTGGCACACCTATCCTTGGCCAGTTTCGCCCATTCCTCTTTGCAGCACCTCTCAAGCTCCATCAGGTTGGATGGGAAGCGTCAGTGCACAGCCATTTTAAGATCTCTCCAGAGATGTTCAATCGGATTCAAGTCTGGGCTCTGGCTGGGCCACTCAAGGACATTCACAGAGTTGTCCTGAAGCCACTCCTTTGATATCTTGGCTGTGTGCTTAGGGTCATTGTCCTGCTGAAAGATGAACCGTCGCCCCAGTCTGAGGTCAAGAGTACTCTGGAGCAGGTTTTCATCCAGGATGTCTCTGTGCATTGCTGCAGTCATCTTTCCCTTTATCCTGACTAGTCTCCCAGTCCCTGCCGCTGAAAAACATCCCCACAGCATGATGCTGCCACCACCATGCTTCACTGTAGGGATGGTGCCAGGTTTCCTCCAAACGTGACACCTGGCATTCACACCAAAGAGTTCAATTTTTGTCTCATCAGACCAGAGAATTTTCTTTCTCATGGTCTGAGAGTCCTTCAGGTGCCTTTTGGCAAACTCCAGGTGGGCTGCCATGTGCCTTTTACTAAGGAGTGGCTTCTGTCTGGCCACTCTACCATACAGGCCTGATTGGTGGATTGCTGCAGAGATGGTTGTCCTTCTGGAAGGTTCTCCTCTCTCCACAGAGGACCTCTGGAGCTCTGACAGAGTGACCATCAGGTTCTTGGTCACCTCCCTGACTAAGGCCCTTCTCCCCCGATCGCTCAGTTTAGATGGCCGGCCAGCTCTAGGAAGAGTCCTGGTGGTTTCGAACTTCTTCCACTTGCGGATGATGGAGGCCACTGTACTCATTGGGACCTTCAAAGCAGCAGAAATTTTTCTGTAACCTTCCCCAGATTTGTGCCTCAAGACAATCCTGTCTCGGAGGTCTACAGACAATTCCTTTGACTTCATGCTTGGTTTGTGCTCTGACATGAACTGTCAACTGTGGGACCTTATATAGACAGGTGTGTGCCTTTCCAAATCATGTCCAGTCAACTGAATTTACCACATGTGGACTCCAATTAAGCTGCAGAAACATCTCAAGGATGATCAGGGGAAACAGGATGCACCTAAGCTCAATTTCGAGCTTCACGGCAAAGGCTGTGAATACTTATGTACATGTGCTTTCTCAATTTTTTTATTTTTAATAAATTTGCAAAAACCTCAAGTAAACTTTTTTCATGTTGTCATTATGGGGTGTTATGTGTAGAATTCTGAGGAAAAAAATGAATTTATTCCATTTTGGAATAAGGCTGTAACATAACAAAATGTGGAAAAAGTGATGCGCTGTGAATACTTTCCGTATGCTATCTATCTATCTTTCTGTCTGTCTGTATACACAATCAATTAATTGATATAGGCAATTAAACAGTACTTAAATGTAAATATGCATGCACTAGGTTTTAATTGTTTTCAATCATTAATTGCACTACAGCCTCTTTTTGCTGTTAAAATATACATTTATGTTTAAACAGGTATGTTTTTTTTCTCTTCAGTGGACCAGCTAGACATTCATATTTCTTAATGAGTATTTATACTGTAAATATGGATTACCATTTTTAATTATGGAGTACTTTACAAAACTTAAACCGCATGACACTCACAAACTAATACTTCCAATCCAGATCTGGGAAGACACAAAACTAAAATGCTTAACACATTTTCAAGTAAAAGACTTATTGTGCTGTTAAGTTAACAAGAGTATTGTTTACTAAGCAGAAATTTCAAATTCTTTTTAATTTTTTTCCAGTTGAAATTGTAAGCTGCTATACTTAATACAAGCTTCCTGTCCAATCTCAAACAGTATCCGTTTTAATTTATAGAACAAAGTAAAATGGTCTTAATTAATTAAAATAGCTTTTCTTGCTGTTTGTCTAATTGCACAGGATTACGTCAGCAATTCATTTGTCTTAGTTTAGTACTCCACTTTCTTTAACGTAAACCGTAATATTCCAGTGTTCTCTTACTCTCTGGTAAAGCATACTTTAAGCTGTTTACACTACAGGAAGTCCACTGCAAAAACAAAAAGCAAGCTGTCTCAACTACTGTAATACATCGAGTAAATGAATGCTGCAACTAAATTACCATAAAGCCTGAAAGGGTCTAAAAAGATAAATTTTTTTGTCATGTCATTTTCTAACCCGCTTAATCCAGACCAGGTCTTTTGGTTGGTGCTGAAGAGCCTATCCCAGCTAGCATAGGGTGCAAGGCAAGAACAAGCGCTGCGCAGAGCACCAGTGTAACGGTGATGGTCGGCTCCAGCTCCCTCTTCTACAGTTTATTGGGGAGTCTCTTGAACCTGACACCGTCAGTACCGTAACCAAAATGAGCTCGGCAGATGAGGACAGAACACATCAAGCAAGAGGATGGTGAAAAGTGCAAGACCTTGTATTAAAAAAAAAAAAAAAAAAAAAAAAACATCCAAATAGTGTCCCAAATCCAAATAGTGTCCCAAAGTGCAGTGCTCATAAAATTCAATAAATAAATAATCCATAAAATAGTGTTCATGTGGAGGTTAAAATGACCAAGTAAAGAAAAAAATCAGTTAAAAACAATGTTAAAACAATGCAGTGCAGGAAATTCATTTCAAAATCCACAAGTGCTGGTTCCTTCCCTTAAAACTGATGCCTCTCTAGCTTATCTTATTTATTTTATTTAGTGTTAAGATAAAATGTATATTTTTAGTGCTAGCATTTTGATTCATTTTTCATAATTGGTTGTGTTTTTTTTGTTTCCTGTGTAAAAGCCGAAGTAATTGGAATTAAAAATAGATTTATTGAGATTTGGTTAGTTTTATTATTTCGATTTTTATACCAGTAATAGAAATTTAAGATTGTATTTGTGATATGAGTCTAAAGCACATTATCATACAAAGAATGTAGCTCAAAGTGCTTTACAGGATGTCAAGAAATAGTTACAAGCAAAGAAAAAGCAAATTAAACAAGAATAATAATGAATAAATAGTATACACAAATCAGTAGTGCACACCTACATAAGGCACAGTATATATGTAATTAAGAGAAGTATAGTCCTTAAATATAGAATTCCTTTTTGTCTTTACATGTGATTATGTAGATAAGGTCAGGTGGCCAGGGTGGAAATTGGTCATTTCAAAATTTATTTATATAGGACAGTAGTGAAAATTATTTCTTAATAGTCTCAGTGGTTCAGAAACATCAAAAATGCTATGATAATACACAACACAGTAAAAAAAAAACACAGTACAACAGACATACTGTACCTACTGTGATCTACAGGGGGCAACACAGAACTCCAAACATGAATACACAGACAAGTCCCGGGTTTTATTTCAGACAAATACCTCCAAACAGCAATTATAAGTATTCTGTTCACTGCCCCACACTGATACTCCTCTGAAACGAGTGTTTCCTGTCTCCTTGCCTGGCTCTGACTTGCCTGGACAAGGCAATGCGGCCCTTTTTATTACAGACCCTGAAGTACTTCTGGTGTCCCAAAACTAGGGCTTAGGAGCACCTCCGGGTATGTTTGAAGTCCCACAAAGTAGGGCTCACTAGTCCCTTCATTGCCCCCTGGCGGCACCCACGGGATCCAACAGGGCTGACCCAAAGAACTTCAGTTCCCATGATGACCCTTGGGTAGCCCAGAAACATTGCCTCCTAGTGTATGAGGAGAGACAATGATCTGAATATATTATCTTCCCTTGTCCTTCTGTGATACTGGTATCCCAGCCAGGTAAGGATCCAAAATCAACTGTGCCTGGGATGCCGGTTCCAGGGTGTCATCCTTCACACTACCAAAACAATAGCAATAAATACATTAACAGTATAGAAAGAAGTCATGCAGGCAACACAAATTATTAAACACCAAAATGGTCATTAACATTGAAGCAGTAGTGCTGACGTGTATATTATCACATCTCCTTCTTAGCAGAGTTATTTTTAGATAATACTACTGATAATTGTTTTTGTTGTTTAGTGAACTAGCTGCTCTTGAAGTGAAAGTTAATGGGTGGACAATAAACATTAATTCTGTTTGACTGATGTATTATCTATTCAGTGATTGACTTTTCATTAACTGTATGGATACATTTTCAGTCCTAGATATTCTGATAACAATGTGATTTTTCTCTGTATTTCTTGATTTATTCTTTGGTTACTGTGCCTGAAAACACCTTTTTTAGTTGAATAGTTGTAAAAGAATTGACATTCATAAGAGCTTAATAGAACTGTTGTTCAGCACTCTGAAACAACATGTGTTATAACCAGTAAATGTATGGAACTTTTGTTTCTAATTGCATTGTGTATAAAATAAATGTAAATAAATATATATTGGTGTGTATGCAAATGCCATTAATTAAATCGAGCATGTAAATACATTTAAAATTTCCAAATGTAATATTTGTTGTGTAATGACATATTTAATTAAATTCAGTTTTATAGTTAATTTAATTAATGAACTTTCTGAATATAAAAATTGGTACTTTTTGTAGTTATGGCTGAATTTTAGTAGAAATAATAATGTTTAAAGTGATATTCTGAATTACCAATTAGTAGTTAAATTTGTAAATAAGCCATGTTGTGTGGTTTGTATAAAGGTTTCCATAGCAAGTTGCCAGGCCTTATTTTAATTTACCCTTTATGGTGTATTGTTCAGGTATACTATTTTAAGTGGTTAAGAGGTGCTCATTAGCCCATTTAACAATTAGCTAGATTTTCTCTACTCAGAAGAGGCGAGTATGTCATGTTTGTTTTCTCCACACTCTTAGGGTTATTTCTTTAAACAGTGCTGGCTCTTGACGTTTGCATCCTGCATACCATTCTTTGTATCCTTGTTTCCTCCTGGGGATAGTAGGTGGGGCCTGCTGGGATACAGGATCCTAATGGCAGATACATGTCACCATGATAATAGGACAAGTATCCCTTAGAGCTTCTGTGTACCTATTTTTTGAACATCTCAGAAATCAGATTAATGAGTTTTAAAAACGAATGTTTTTAACTTTTCCTTTTTTAATTTACTGAACGCATCTATAAATTGTTAAAATCTTTTTAAATTAAAGAGGCCCTTTTTGAGCAGGGTAAAAATGACAATGCATTTGGTAAATTTAATTTTCTATCTAAAATCTACAGCTATTAGTGAATTTCCCATTGGGATTAATAAAGTTATCTATCTATCTATCTATCTATCTATCTATCTATCTATCTATCTATCTATCTATCTATCTATCTATCTATCTATTATATACTGTATGTAGTATATTTTATTCATTTTAAGTTTTGCTTGTTTTTTTTCTACCTTTGCATTTTCAATAAGGAATTCAACTGGAGTTAAGACAGTATTTTCAGCTAATACTATAATATGTTTTCATCTGTATTTGACAAATATAACCCTTGTCTTTTATACTCATGTGTTAGCAATATGGGTTTGCAGACAAGATGTTTGCTGTATGTACCTGCTAGTGCATTAACATTTCTTCAGAACAAAAACAGATACATCTAAGTTGTGTTCAACTAGCCTATTTTGTCTTTCAGGCCTTATATAATTGTGAAGAATGGGAAAATTGCAGTGACAAACAAGCACATAGAACAGCTTGCTCAGGGATACAGGTAATATTAAAATATATTTCCTCCTTGGAAAAATAGACACATCAAATAATTACAGAGGTATTAGGTTCTGGTATGTGCTTTGGGGTATTTTTCACACCATCTTGAAAAATACAGGATCCCTTAAATATTTTATTCACTTGTCCATGGAAATGGACAGCAGAAGCCTACTTGTCCCATATTGGAATCTTCTGCCAGTTTTGTGTATCCAAAGTATATGTTTCAAGTGAACACTAATATTAGTTAAGATTTGTAAGCTATAAAAACATAATAAAAATGCCAGGTAGAGAAACAAAAACACACTAAAGACACACCTGTATGTGTAACGGTCACCTGTAACCGTGAATCTGATGCTGTTAAAAAATAAGTGATACTAATCTATTTACAAGCATTACCATTACTTCTGTTGGTAACAATAAGCCTCCACAGTGCTAGACAAATCTGTGACTAAAAGAAACATTACTGTCCTGTGATACCTGTAAAGTTTTGATTTGTTTTATTTTACATGACATTTGAGGATAACAAGAAAATTAGTTATTTCCAATCTTTGCAAAATTTTAAAACATTTAAAAAACATCTTTTTTTCTTTCAGAAATTTTGAAGATTTTCTTCATGAGAGCCTAGTGGAATATCTTGATGTCAATGAAGAAAATGACTGTAGCATTGCACTCTATGAACACTTGATAACTAAGTATGGCATTTACTATAGTGGAAAAAACTTCCAGATTTTTTACATTTCTATTTTTTTTTCCTATACTATAATTTTAAATTTAGCTATCTTAGAGGTAATTTTATTCTTTAACTCACAGCCTTTCTTCACTTGTGTGCTTTGTAATACAGACATCAAAGCACAGAGTTATAGAAAAAATCCCATTTGCTGGTCTACATACATTGTATTAAGAAGCTGTGTTATATGTTTATTTTTAACTGTTGAGATTATTTGGTTACAACACTTAACAGTATATTGGTGGCATAGACAGGATTATGTTTATACAGTAGATGAGGCTAGAAGAAAACAGTTGGGCTAATATGCTAATTGTTAGAGAAAAACATATAATTAATATGGGAAGACCATAATAATTGTTTATCATTTAAACTTCATGAGTTCTACTTTCTGGTTGGTTATTTTAAGCAAAATCTTTTGATTATCTCTAGTCTAGAGAGCAGTGTTTTTATCCCACTCTGTTGTACCACTTCTTCCCGCATTCTGAAGGGTTCATCCTGCTGACATGAGCCAAGAACTAACTCCAGTCATCACCAACATCACATCAAAACATCAAGCGTTAGTCTAAATTATTCACATTTATATTTACAGATATTTTTTTTTTGTCTTACATTTTATTCCACAGGTACTGACTCCTGCATGCACTACTAAAATTATATTTGGATCAGTGGAATGAAAATAAATCAAAGTTACTCTTTAAAATAATACATTTACACAGTTATTGTTTTTGAAGCAGCCACCAGATGGAGTGGTGGCTCTAAGGCTAGGGATCTGCACTGGCAATCGTAAGGTTGCTGGTTCAAATCTCGTAAATGCCAAAAGAGACTCTGCTCTGTTGGGCCCTTGAGCAAGGCCCTTAACCTGCAATTGCTGAGCGCTTTAAGTAGTGAGAAAAAGCGCTATATAAATGCAAAGAATTATTATTATTATTACCACAGTCATGCCACCCTCAAGAAGTAAGTTAAAGCAAAGTAATAAGTACTTAAGTTGTTAGTGGTGAAATCTTTTCATATCAGTATTATTTGTGAAGTGTCCACAACATTTTGTAATTTGATTTTATTTAAACCACTAATTCTGTTAAGAGCAACTAAGACTGCTTGTGCTGCAAGAAATGTAACAGATTATTTTTAATATAAAAAGTTATGCTAAATTCAATTACGTATTCCATTTGTAAGTCAATGATTTTTAGATTTTGAAAAAATACTTTTATTAGGAATTCAGAAGTTTCCTTTTTGCTGTCTTCCTGGCAAAGTTATCAGTTTAGCTCAGTGCTTTTACCAATTGAAGCCTAACTTAAAACCTCAGGTTTAGAAACAATAGTCAAAGTCAACAAAAAAGTATTAACAAAATAAAGTATTAAAACTAACCTTTGTTTACACTACTGTTTTAATTTGTATTTTTCTCATGAAGTTTTCCACTATTTGTTTTTAATATTATTTGCTCTGAATGCATAATCCAATGTGTAAAGTTGAATGTGTGTTTGTTCTGTATGCAAATACACACCGTAAAACTTTTCTCTGCCAAATTTTACATAGATTGCCCTTTAATAATGTGGAAGACCATAGGCTATGATTCATTCTGGAATTTTTTCCCTTGAGTAAGTGACCACAGCTGAGCTTTTTTCAATCCTGGGCAGCACAGTGTACCCTTTATTGTTTATAATAATTAAGAACTTTTTTTTAAGTTATTTGTATTAAATTATTTAATTGTTGTTAATGATATGTTTTATTATTTACTTCCACTTAAACAATATTCTGTATTATAATCTTCAAGTGTATAAGTATATTGTTAAATTTAAATACTTAGTATTTTAAAATATTTCACAAGAAATCTTGTAAGACGTAGTTTTTTTGATTTGTTAACCATGTTGAATTAAAAGTATAAATATTATATTTCTACTTTCACATATGGTTGTTTCAGTTTTAGAATGAATCCTTACATTTTCTTGTTTAGCAGAAAGTTACATTTTCAAGTATATTGTTTTAAATTCACATTTCCCTCCTATTTTATTCACAGAGAAACTACACACCTGGAAATTGAGCCTTTCACACTGCTTGGTGTTTGTGCTGGACTCATTCCCTATCCGCACCATAACCAGTCCCCAAGAAATACGTACCAGTGTGCTATGGGGAAACAGGCAATGGGTAAGAATCACTTAAACAGCATTATTTCATTCCATGAGGAACACAAGCATTTTATGTTTATTAAAAAATAGTTTTAACTTTTGTTGCCTTTTTATAATTTGCATAAATACAGTAATCCCTCCTCCATCACGGGGGTTGCGTTCCAGAGCCACCCGCGAAATCAGAAAATCCGCGAAGTAGAAACCATATGTTTATATGGTTATTTTTGTATTGTCATGCTTGGGTCACAGATTTGCGCAGAAACACAGGAGGTTGTAGAGAGACAGGAACGTTATTCAAACATTGCAAACAAACATTTGTCTCTTTTTCAAAAGTTTAAACTGTGCTCCATGACAAGACAGAGATGACAGTTCAGTCTCACAATTAAAAGAATGCAAACATATCTTCCTCTTCAAAGGAGCAAATAAATCAATAGGGCTGTTTGCTTTTAAGTATGTGAAGCACCGCTTCACAAAGCTGTTGAAGGCGGCAGCTCACACCCCCTCCGTCAGGAGCAGAGAGAGAGAGAGACAGATAAAAATCAATACGTGCCCTTTGAGCTTTTAAGTATGCGAAGCACCATGCAGCATACTTAAAAGCTGCACACAGAAGGTAGCAACGTGAAGATAATCTTTCAGCATTTTTAGACGAGCGTCCGTATCGTCTAGGTGTGCGAACAGCCCCCCTGCTCACACCCCCTACGTCAGGATCACAGATAGTCAGCGCAAGAGAGAGAGAGAAAGAAAAGTAAGTTGGGTAGCTTCTCAGCCATCTGCCAATAGCGTCCCTTGTATGAAATCAACTGGGCAAACCAACTGAGGAAGCATGTACCAGAAATTAAAAGACCCATTGTCCTCAAAAACC